>NC_071998.2:14839839-15159660 GCF_028885655.2 Pongo abelii | reverse complement strand
AAAGAAAGTTTCAAGTCTGTGAGTTGGATGCACTCATCAAAAATAAGTTTCTGAGAATGCTTTTGTCAAGATTTTATGTGAAGATATTTCCTTTTCCAGCATTGGCCTCAAACAGCTCCAAATAACCACTTGCAGATTATACAAAAAGAGACTTTCAAAGCTCTTCTATCAAAAAGAAGGTTCAACTCTGTGAGTAGAATGCAGTCATCACAAACAAGATTCTGAGAATGCTTCTGTCTAGTTTTTATGTAAAGAAATTTCCATTTCCAATATAGGCCTCAAAGCGCTCCAAACAAACAATTGCAGATTCTACAAAAGGAGTGTTCCCAAACTGTTCTATCAAAAGGAACGCTCAAGTATGTGAATTGAATGCACTCATCACACAGAAGATTCTGAGAATGCTTCTGTCTAGTTTTTAGGTGAAGATATTTCCTTTTCCAGCATAGGCCTCAAAACGCTCCAAATATCCTCTTGCAGATTCTATAAGGAGAGTGTTTCCAAACTGCTCTTTCAAAAAGAAGGTTCAAGTCTGTAAGTTGAATGCACTCATCTCAAAGATGTTTCTGAGAATGCTTCTGTCTAGTTTGTTTGTGAAGATATTTCGTTTTCCAGCATGGGCCTCAAATCGCTCCAAACTTCCACTAGCAAATTCTATAAAAGGAGTGTTTCAAAAGTGTGCTATCAAAAGGGAGAGTCCACTATGTGAGTTGAATGCATAAAGCACACGGATGTTTCTGAGAATGCTTCTGTCTAGGTTTTAGGTGAAGATATTTCATTTCCCAGCATAGGCCTCAAGGAGCTCCAAATATCCACTTGCAGACTGTACAAAAAGAGTGTTTCCAAACTGCTTTTTCAAAAGAAAGCTTCAACTCTGTGGGTTGAATGCACTCATCACCAAGTAGTTTCTGCAAATGCTTCCGTCTAGTTTCTATATGAAGATATTTCCTTTTCCAACATAGGCCTCACAGTGCTCCAAATAAACACTTGCAGATTCTACAAAAGGAGTGTTTCAAAACTGCTCTTTCTATAGGAAAGTTCAAGTCTGTGAGTTGAATGCACTCAACACAAAGACGTTTCTGAGAATGCCTCTGTTCAGTTTTTATGTGAAGATATTCCCTTTTCCAGCATAGGCCTCAAACGGCTCCAAATATCCACTTGCAGATTCCACAAAAAGAGTGTTTCCAAACTTCTCTATCAATTGGTAGGTTCAAATGTGTGAGTTGAATGAACTCATCACAAAGAAGTTTCTGAGAATCCTTCTCTCTTGTTTTTATGTGAAGATATTTCCTTTTCCAACATAGGCTTCAAGGTGCTCCGAATAAACACTTGCAGATTCTACAAACTTAATGTTTCAAAACTGTTCTATCAAAAGGAACGTTGAAGTCTGTGAGTTGAATGCACTCATCACAAAGAAGTTTCTCAGAATGCTTCCGTCTAGTTTTTAGGTGAAGAGATTTCATTTCCCAGCATAGGCCTCAAAGCGCTCCAAGTATCCACTTGCAGATTCTATAAAAATAGTGTTTCCAAACTGCTCTTTCAAAAGGAAGCTTCAAGTCTGTGAGTTGAATGCACTCATCACAAAGAAGTTCCTGAGAATGCTTCCGTCTAGTTTCTATATGAAGATATTTCCTTTACCAACATAGGCCTCAAAGTGCTCCAAATAAACACTTGCAGATTCTACAAAAGGAGTGTTTCAAAACTGCTCTTTCTATAGGTATGTTCAAGTCTGTGAGTTGAATGCACTCAACACAAAGAAGTTTCTGAGAATGCTTCTGTTCCGTTTTTATGTGAAGATATTTCCTTTTCCAACATGGGCCTCAAACGGCTCCAAATATCCACTTGCAGATTCTACAAAAAGAGTGTTTCCAAACTTCTCTATAAATTGGTAGGTTCAACTCTGTGAGTTGAATGAGCTCATCACAAAGAAGTTTCCGAGAATCCTTCTCTCTGGTTATTGTGTGAAGGTATTTCCTTTTCCAACATAGGCCTCAAGGTGCTCGGAATAAACACTTGCAGATTCTACAAACGTAACGTTTCAAAAGCGTTCTATCAAAAGGAACGTTGAAGTCTGTGAGTTGAATGCACTTATCAAACAGAAGTTTCCTGGAATTCTTCTGTCTAGTTTTTATGTGAAGACATTTCCTTTTCCAGCATAGGCCTCAAAGCGCTCCAAATATCCACTTGCAGATTCTACAAAAAGAGTGTTTCAAAACTGTTCTATCAAAAGGAAGGTTCAACTCTGTGAGTTGAATGAATGCATCGTGAAGAACTTTCTGAGAATGCTTCTATGTAGTTTT
Organism: Pongo abelii; assembly: GCF_028885655.2. Taxonomy (NCBI): domain Eukaryota; kingdom Metazoa; phylum Chordata; class Mammalia; order Primates; family Hominidae; genus Pongo; species Pongo abelii. The sequence goes on along the minus strand of NC_071998.2, from coordinate 15,157,363 downwards.
TAGGTGAAGATATTCCATATCCCAGCACAGGCCTCGAAGTGCTCCAAATAACCACTTGCAGATTTTACCAAAAGAGTGTTTCAAAACTGCTCTTTCTATAGGCAAGTTCAAGTCTGTGAGTTGAATGCACTCAACACAAAGAAGTTTCTGAGAATGCTTCTGTTCAGTTTTTATGTGAAGATATTTCCTTTTCCAGCATAGGCCTCAAACGGCTCCAAATATCCACTTGCAGATTCCACAAAAAGAGTGTTTCCAAGCTTCTCTATCAATTGGTAGGTTCAACTCTGTGAGTTGAATGAACTCATCACAAAGAAGTTTCTGAGAATCCTTCTCTCTAGTTTTTATGTGAAGATATTTCCTTTTCCAACATAGGCCTCTGGGTGCTCCGAATAAACACTTGCAGATTCTACAAAAGGAGTGTTTCAAAACTGTTCTATCAAAGGGAACGTTCAAGTCTGTGAGTTGAATGCACTGATCACGCAGAAGTTTCTCAGAATGCTTCTGTCTAGTTTTTAGGTGAAGAGATTTCATTTCCCAGCATAGGCCTCAAAGCGCTCCAAATATCCACTTGCAGATTCTACGAAAAGAGTGTTTCAAAGCTGCTCTTTCAAAAGCAAGGTTCAAGTCTGTGTGTTGAATGCACTCATCAGAAAGAAGTTTCTGAGAATGCTTCTGTCTAGTTCTTACGTGAAGATATTTCCTTTTCCAGCTTAGGCCTCAAAGCGCTCCAAATAAACACTTGCAAATTCCTCAAAGGGAGTGTTTCAAAAGAGTTCTATCAAAAGGAACGTTTAAGTCTGTGAGTTGAATGCACTTATCATACAGAAGTTTCCTGGAATGCTTCTGTCTAGTTTTTATGTGAAGACATTTCCTTTTCCAGCATAGGCCTCAAAGCGCTCCAAATATCCACTTGCAGATTCTACCAAAAGAGTGTTTCAAAACTGCTCTCTCAAAAGCAAGCTTCAACGCTGTGAGTAGAATGCACTCATCACAAAGAAGTTTCTGAGAATGCTTCTGTCTGGTTTTTATGTGAAGATATTTCCTTTTCCAACATAGGCCTCAAAGCGCTCCAAATAAACACTTGCAGATTCTACAAAAGGAGTGTTTCAAAACTGCTCTTTCGAGAGGAACGTTCAAGTCTGTGAGTTGAATGCACTCATCACACAGAAGTTCCTGAGAATGCTTCTGTCTAGTTTTTATGGGAAGATATTTCCTTTTCCAGCATAGGCCTCAAAGCGCTCCAAATAAACACTTGCAGATTCAACAAAAAGAGTGTTTCAAAACTGCTCTTTTGAGAGGAACGTTCAAGTCTGTGAGTTGAATGCACTCATCACACAGAAGTTTCTGAGAATGCTTCTGTCTAGTTTTTATGTGAAGATATTTCCTTTTCCAGCATAGGCCTCAAAGCGCTCCAAATATCCTCCTGCAGATTCTACAAAAAGAGTGTTTCAAAGCTGTTCTATCAAAAGGAAGGTTCAACTCTGTGAGTTGAATGAATGCATCGTGAAGACCTTTCTGAGAATGCTTCTCTGTAGTTTTTAGGTGAAGATATTCCATATCCCAGCACAGGCCTCGAAGTGCTCCAAATAACCACTTGCAGATTTTACCAAAGAGTGTTTCAAAACTGCTCTTTCTATAGGTAAGTTCAAGTCTGTGAGTTGAATGTACTCAACACAGGGAAGTTTCTGAGAATGCTTCTGTTCAGTTTTTATGTGAAGATATTTCCTTTTCCAGCATAGGCCTCAAACGGCTCCAAATATCCACTTGCAGATTCTACAAAAAGAGTGTTTCCAAACTTCTCTATCTATTGGTAGGTTCAACTCTGTGAGTTGAATGAACTCATCACAAAGAAGTTTCTGAGAATCCTTCTCTCTAGTTTTTATGTGAAGATATTTCCTTTTCCAACATAGGCCTCAAGTTGCTCCGAATAAACACTTGCAGATTCTACATAAGGAGTGTTTCAAAACTGTTCTATCAAAGGGAACGTTCAAGTCTGTGAGTTGAATGCACTCATCACACAGAAGTTTCTCAGAATGCTTCTGTCTAGTTTTTAGGTGAAGAGATTTCATTTCCCAGCATAGGCCTCAAAGCGCTCCAAATATCCACTTGCAGATTCTACGAAAAGAGTGTTTCAAAGCTGCTCTTTCAAAAGCAAGGTTCAAGTCTGTGTGTTGACTGCACTCATCAGAAAGAAGTTTCTGAGAATGCTTCTGTCTAGTTCTTAGGTGAAGATATTTCCTTTTCCAGCTTAAGCCTCGAAGCGCTCCAAAGAAACACTTGCAAATTCTACAAAAGGAGTGTTTCAAAAGAGTTCTATCAAAAGGAACGTTCAAGTCTGTGAGTTGAATGCACTTATCATACAGAAGTTTCCTGGAATGCTTCTGTCTAGTTTTTATGTGAAGACATTTCCTTTTCCAGCATAGGCCTCAAAGCGTTCAAAATATCCACTTGCAGATTCTACAAAAAGAGTGTTTCAAAACTGCTCTATCAAAAGCAAGCTTCAACGCTGTGAGTAGAATGCACCCATCACACAGAAGTTTCTCAGAATGCTTCTGTCTAGTTTTTAGGTGAAGAGATTTCATTTCCCAGCATAGGCCTCAAAGCGCTCCAAATATCCACTTGCAGATTCTATGAAAAGAGTGTTTCAAAGCTGCTCTTTCAAAAGCAAGGTTCAAGTCTGTGTGTTGAATGCACTCATCAGAAAGAAGTTTCTGAGAATGCTTCTGTCTAGTTCTTACGTGAAGATATTTCCTTTTCCAGCTTAGGCCTCGAAGCGCTCCAAATAATCACTTGCAAATTCTACAAAAGGTGTGTTTCAAAAGAGTTCTATCAAAAGGAACGTTCAAGTCTGTGAGTTGAATGCACTTATCATACAGAAGTTTCCTGGAATGCTTCTGTCTAGTTTTTATGTGAAGACATTTCCTTTTCCAGCATAGGCCTCAAAGCCCTCCAAATATCCACTTGCAGATTCTACCAAAAGAGTGTTTCAAAACTGCTCTATCAAAAGCAAGCTTCAACGCTGTGAGTAGAATGCACTCATCACAAAGAAGTTTCTGAGAATGCTTCTGTCTAGTTTTTATGTGAAGATATTTCCTTTTCCAGCATAGGCCTCAAATCGCTCCAAATATCCTCCTGCAGATTCTACAAAAAGAGTGTTTCAAAACTGTTCTATCAAAAGGAAGGTTCATCTCTGTGAGTTGAATGAATGCATCGTGAAGACCTTTCTGAGAATGCCTCTCTGTAGTTTTTAGGTGAAGATATTCCATATCCCAGCACAGGCCTCGAAGTGCTCCAAATAACCACTTGCAGATTTTACCAAAAGAGTGTTTCAAAACTGCTCTTTCTATAGGTAAGTTCAAGTCTGTGAGTTGAATGCACTCAAGACAAAGAAGTTTCTGAGAATGCTTCTGTTCAGTTTTTATGTGAAGATATTTCCTTTTCCAGCATAGGCCTCAAACGGCTCCAAATATCCACTTGCAGATTCTACAAAAAGAGTGTTTCCAAACTTCTCTATCAATTGGTAGGTTCAACTCTGTGAGTTGAATGAACTCATCACAAAGAAGTTTCTGAGAATCCTTCTCTGTAGTTTCTATGTGAAGATATTTCCTTTTCCAACATAGGCCTCAAGGTGCTCCGAATAAACACTTGCAGATTCTACAAAAGGAGTGTTTCAAAACTGTTCTATCAAAGGGAACGTTCAAGTCTGTGAGTTGAATGCACTCATCACAGAGAAGTTTCTCAGAATGCTTCTGTCTAGTTTTTAGGTGAAGAGATTTCATTTCCCATCATAGGCCTCAAAGCGCTCCAAATATCCACTCGCAGATTCTACGAAAAGAGTGTTTTAAAGCTGCTCTTTGAAAAGCAAGGTTCAAGTCTGTGTGTTGAATGCACTCATCAGAAAGAAGTTTCTGAGAATGCTTCTGTCTAGTTCTTACGTGAAGATATTTCCTTATCCAGCTTAGGCCTAGAAGCGCTCCAAATAAACACTTGCAAATTCTACAAAAGGAGTGTTTCAAAAGAGTTCTATCAAAAGGAACGTTCAAGTCTGTGAGTTGAATGCACTTATCATACAGAAGTTTCCTGGAATGCTTCTGTCTAGTTTTTATGTGAAGACATTTCCTTTTCCAGCATAGGCCTCAAAGCGCTCCAAATATCCACTTGCAGATTCTACCAAAAGAGTGTTTCAAAACTGCTCTATCAAAAGCAAGCTTCAACGCTGTGAGTAGAATGCACTCATCACAAAGGAGTTTCTGAGAATGCTTCTGTCTAGTTTTAATGTGAAGATATTTCCTTTTCCAGCATAGGCCTGAAAGCGCTCCAAATATCCTCCTGCAGATTCTACAAAAAGAGTGTTTCAAAACTGTTCTATCAAAAGGAAGGTTCAACTCTGTGAGTTGAATGAATGCATCGTGAAGAACTTTCTGAGAATGCTTCTCTGTAGTTTTTAGGTGAAGATATTCCATATCCCAGCACAGGCCTCGAAGTGCTCCAAATAACCACTTGCAGATTTTACCAAAAGAGTGTTTCAAAACTGCTCTTTCTATAGGTAAGTTCAAGTCTGTGAGTTGAATGCACTCAACACAAAGAAGTTTCTGAGAATGCTTCTATTCAGTTTTTATGTGAAGATATTTCCTTTTCCAGCATAGGCCTCAAACGGCTCCAAATATCCACTTGCAGATTCTACAAAAAGAGTGTTTTCGAACTTCTCTATCAATTGGTAGGTTGAACTCTGTGAGTTGAATGAACTCATCACAAAGAAGTTTCTGAGAATCCTTCTCTCTAGTTTTTATGTGAAGATATTTCCCTTTCCCACATAGGCCTCAAGGTGCTTCGAATAAACACTTGCAGATTCTACAAAAGGAGTGTTTCAAAACTGTTCTATCAAAGGGAACGTTCAAGTCTGTGAGTTGAATGCACTCATCACACAGAAGTTTCTCAGAATGCTTCCGTCTAGTTTTTAGGTGAAGAGATTTCATTTCCCAGCATAGGCCTCAAAGCGCTCCAAATATCCACTTGCAGATTCTACGAAAAGAGTGTTTCAAAGCTGCTCTTTCAAAAGCAAGGTTCAAGTCTGTGTGTTGAATGCAGTCATCAGAAAGAAGTTTCTGAGAATGCTTCTGTCTAGTTCTTACGTGAAGATATTTCCTTTTCCAGCTTAGGCCTCAAAGCGCTCCAAATAAACACTTGCAAATTTTTCAAAAGGAGTGTTTCAAAAGAGTTCTATCAAAAGGAACGTTCAAGTCTGTGAGTTGAATGCACTTATCATACAGAAGTTTCCTGGAATGCTTCTGTCTAGTTTTTATGTGAAGACATTTCCTTTTCCAGCATTGGCCTCAAAGCGCTCCAAATATCCACTTGCAGATTCTACCAAAAGAGTGTTTCAAAACTGCTCTATCGAAAGCAAGCTTCAACGCTGTGAGTAGAATGCACTCATCACAAAGAAGTTTCTGAGAATGCTTCTGTCTAGTTTTTATGTGAAGATATTTCCTTTTCCAACATAGGCCTCAAAGCGCTCCAAATAAACACATGGAGATTCTACAAAAGGAGTGTTTCAAAACTGCTCTTTCGAGAGGAACGTTCAAGTCTGTGAGTTGAATGCACTCATCACACAGAAGTCTCTGAGAATGCTTCTGTCTAGTTTTTATGTGAAGATATTTCCTTTTCCAGCATAGGGCTCAAAACGCTGCAAATATCCTCTTGCAGATTCTACAAAAAGAGTGTTTCAAAACTGTTCTATCAAAAGGAAGGTTCAACTCTGTGAGTTGAATGAATGCATCGTGAAGAACTTTCTGAGAATGCTTCTATGTAGTTTTTAGGTGAAGATATTCCATATCCCAGCACAGGCCTCGAAGTGCTCCAAATAACCACTTGCAGATTTTACCAAAAGAGTGTTTCAAAACTGCTCTTTCTATAGGTAAGTTCAAGTCTGTGAGTTGAATGCACTCAACACAAAGAAGTTTCTGAGAATGCTTCTGTTCAGTTTTTATGTGAAGATATTTCCTTTTCCAGCATAGGCCTCAAACGGCTCCAAATATCCACTTGCAGATTCTAAAAAAGAGTGTTTCCAAACTTCTCTATCAATTGGTAGGTTCAACTCTGTGAGTTGAATGAACTCATCACAAAGAAGTTTCTGAGAATCCTTCTCTCTAGTTTTTATGTGAAGATATTTCCTTTTCCCACATAGGCCTCAAGGTGCTTCGAATAAACACTTGCAGATTCTACCAAAGGAGTGTTTCAAAACTGTTCTATCAAAGGGAACGTTCAAGTCTGTGAGTTGAATGCACTCATCACACAGAAGTTTCTCAGAATGCTTCCGTCTAGTTTTTAGGTGAAGAGATTTCATTTCCCAGCATAGGCCTCAAAGCGCTCCAAATATCCACTTGCAGATTCTACGAAAAGAGTGTTTCAAAGCTGCTCTTTCAAAAGCAAGGTTCAAGTCTGTGTGTTGAATGCACTGATCAGAAAGAAGTTTCTGAGAATGCTTCTGTCTAGTTCTTACGTGAAGATATTTCCTTTTCCAGCTTAGGCCTAGAAGCGCTCCAAATAAACACTTGCAAATTCTACAAAAGGAGTGTTTCAAAAGAGTTCTATCAAAAGGAACATTCAAGTCTGTGAGTTGAATGCACTTATCATACAGAAGTTTCCTGGAATGCTTCTGTCTAGGTTTTATGTGAAGATATTTCCTTTTCCAGCATAGGCCTGAAAGCGCTCCAAATATCCACTTGCAGATTGTACCTAAAGAGTGTTTCAAAACTGCTCTATCAAAAGCAAGCTTCAACACTGTGAGCAGAATGCACTCATCACCAAGAAGTTTCTGAGAATGCTTCTGTCTAGTTTTTATGTGAAGATATTTCCTTTTCCAACATAGGCCTCAAAGCGCTCCAAATAAACACTTTCGGATTCTACAAAAGGAGTGTTTCCAAACTGCTCTTTTGAGAGGAACTTTCAAGTCTCTGAGTTGAATGCACTCATCACACAGAAGTTTCTGAGAATGCTTCTGTCTAGTTTTTATGTGAAGATATTTCCTTTTCCAGCATAGGCCTCAAAACGCTCCAAATATCCTCTTGCAGATTCTACCAAAAGAGTGTTTCAAAACTGTTCTATCAAAAGGAAGGTTCAACTCCGTGAGTTGAATGAATGCATCGTGAAGACCTTTCTGAGAATGCTTCTCTGTAGTTTTTGGGTGAAGATATTCCATATCCCAGCAAAGGCCTCGAAGTGCTCCAAATAACCACTTGCAGATTTTACCAAAAGAGTGTTTCAAAACTGCTCTTTCTATAGGTAAGTTCAAGTCTGTGAGTTGAATGCACTCAACACAAAGAAGTTTCTGAGAATGCTTCTGTTCAGTTTTTATGTGAAGATATTTCCTTTTCCAGCATAGGCCTCAAACGGCTCCAAATATGAACTTGCAGACTCTACAAAAAGAGTGTTTCCAAACTTCTCTATCAATTGGTAGGTTCAACTCTGTGAGTTGAATGAACTCATCACCAAGAAGTTTCTGGAAATCCTTCTCTCTGGTTATTATGTGAAGATATTTCCTTTTCCAACATAGGCCTCAAGGTGCTCCGAATAAACACTTGCAGATTTTACAAACTTAATGTTTCGAAACTGTTCTATCAAAAGGAACGTTGAAGTCTGTGAATTGAATGCACTCATCACAGAGAAGTTTCTCAGAATGCTTCCGTCTAGTTTTTAGTTGAAGAGATTTCATTTCCCAGCGTAGGCCTCAAAGCGCTCCAAATATCCACTTGCAGATTCTGTAGCAAGAGTGTTTCCAAACTGCTCTTTCAAAAGGAAGCTTCAAGTCTGTGAGTTGAATCCACTCATCACAAAGAAGTTTCTGAGAATGCTTCCGTCTAGTTTCTATATGAAGATATTTCCTTTTCCAACATAGGCCTCAAAGTGCTCCAAATAAACACTTGCAGATCCTACAAAAGGAGTGTTTGAAAACTGCTCTTTCTATAGGTAAGTTCAAGTCTGTGAGTTGAATGCACTCAACACAAAGAAGTTTCTGAGAATGCTTCTGTTTAGTTTTTATGTGAAGATATTTCCTTTTCCAGCATAGTCCTCACACGGCTCCAAATATCCCCTTGCAGATTCTACAAAAAGAGTGTTTCCAAACTTCTCTATCAATCGGTAGGTTCAACTCTGTGAGTTGAATGAACTCATCACAAAGAAGATTGTGAGAATCCTTCTCTCTAGTTTTTATGTGAAGATATTTGCTTTTCCAACGCAGGCCTCAAGGTGCTCCGAATAAACACTTGCAGATTCTACAAAAGGAGTGTTTCAAAAGAGTTCTATCAAAAGGAATGTTCAAGTCTGTGAGTTGAATGCACTTATCATACAGAAGTTTCCTAGAATGCTTCTGTCTAGTTTTTATGTGAAGACATTTCCTTTTCCAGCATAGGCCTCAAAGCGCTCCAAATATCCACTTGCAGATTCTACCTGAAGAGTGTTTCAAAACTGCTCTATCAAAAGCAAGCTTCAACACTGTGAGTAGAATGCACTCATCGCAAAGAAGTTTCTCAGAATGCTTCTGTCTAGTTTTTAGGTGAAGGGATTTCATTTCCCAGGATAGGCCTCAAAGCGCTCCAAATATCCACTTGAAGATTCTATAAGAAGAGTGTTTCCAAACTGCTCTTTACAAAGGAAGCTTCAAGTCTGTGAGTTGAATGCACTCATCACAAAGAAGGTTCTGAGAATGCTTCCGTCTAGTTTCTATATGAAGATATTTCCTTTTCCAACATGGGTCTCAATGTGCTCCAAATAAACACTTGCAGATTCTACAAAAGGAGTGCTTCAAAACTGTTCTACCAAAGGGAACGTTGAAGTCTCTGAGTTGAATGCACTTATCACGCAGAAGTTTCTCAGAATGCTTCTGTCTAGTTTTTAGTGGAAGATATTTCATTTTCCAGCATAGGCCTCAAAGCGCTCCAAATATCCACTTGTAGATTCTACCAAAAGAGTGTTTCAAAGCTGCTCTTTCAAAAGCAAGGTTCAAGTCTGTGTGTTGAATGCACTCATCAGAAAGAAGTTTCTGAGAATGCTTCTGTCTAGTTCTTACGTGAAGATATTTCTTTTCCAGCATAGGCCTCAAAGGGCTCCAAATATCCAATTGCAGATTCTACAAAAAGAGTGTTTCAAAACTGTTCTGTCAAAAGAAAGTTTCAACACTGTGAGTAGAATGCACTCATCTCACAGAAGTTTCTGAGAATGCTTCTGTCTAGTTTTTATGGGAAGATATTTCCTTTACCAACTTAGGCCTCAAAGCGCTCCAAATAAACACTTGCAGATTCTACAAAAGGAGTGTTTCAAAACTGTTCTATCAAAGGGAAAGTTGAAGTCTCTGAGTTGAATGCACTCAACACAAATAAGTTTCTGAGAACGTTCTATCTAGTTTTCATCTGCATGTATTTGCTTTTCCACTAGATGTCGCTGTCGCTCCAAATATCTCCTTGCTGAAATTACAAGAAGAGTGTTTCCAAGCTACTCTATCAAAAGTCAATTTCAGCTCTGTGAGTTGAATGCCCGCATCGCAAAGAAGTTTCTGCGAATGCTTCTCTCTAGTTTTAAGCTGAAGATATTTCATTTTCCAGCATAGGCTTCAAGGCGCTCCAAATATCCACTTGCAGATTGTACAAAAAGTTTGTTTCCGAGTTCCTCTTTCAAAAGGAAGTTTGAAGTCTGTGAGTTGAATGCACTCATCACACAGTAGTTTCTGAGAATCCTTCTGTCTAGTTTTCGGGTGAAGATATTTCATTTCCCAGCATAGGCATCTGTGCGCTCCAAATATACACAATCTGATTCTCCAAAAAGAGTGTTTCAAAACTGCTCTTTGAAAAGAAAGTTTCAAGTCTGTGAGTTGGATGCACTCATCAAAAATAAGTTTCTGAGAATGCTTTTGTCAAGATTTTATGTGAAGATATTTCCTTTTCCAGCATTGGCCTCAAACAGCTCCAAATAACCACTTGCAGATTATACAAAAAGAGACTTTCAAAGCTCTTCTATCAAAAAGAAGGTTCAACTCTGTGAGTAGAATGCAGTCATCACAAACAAGATTCTGAGAATGCTTCTGTCTAGTTTTTATGTAAAGAAATTTCCATTTCCAATATAGGCCTCAAAGCGCTCCAAACAAACAATTGCAGATTCTACAAAAGGAGTGTTCCCAAACTGTTCTATCAAAAGGAACGCTCAAGTATGTGAATTGAATGCACTCATCACACAGAAGATTCTGAGAATGCTTCTGTCTAGTTTTTAGGTGAAGATATTTCCTTTTCCAGCATAGGCCTCAAAACGCTCCAAATATCCTCTTGCAGATTCTATAAGGAGAGTGTTTCCAAACTGCTCTTTCAAAAAGAAGGTTCAAGTCTGTAAGTTGAATGCACTCATCTCAAAGATGTTTCTGAGAATGCTTCTGTCTAGTTTGTTTGTGAAGATATTTCGTTTTCCAGCATGGGCCTCAAATCGCTCCAAACTTCCACTAGCAAATTCTATAAAAGGAGTGTTTCAAAAGTGTGCTATCAAAAGGGAGAGTCCACTATGTGAGTTGAATGCATAAAGCACACGGATGTTTCTGAGAATGCTTCTGTCTAGGTTTTAGGTGAAGATATTTCATTTCCCAGCATAGGCCTCAAGGAGCTCCAAATATCCACTTGCAGACTGTACAAAAAGAGTGTTTCCAAACTGCTTTTTCAAAAGAAAGCTTCAACTCTGTGGGTTGAATGCACTCATCACCAAGTAGTTTCTGCAAATGCTTCCGTCTAGTTTCTATATGAAGATATTTCCTTTTCCAACATAGGCCTCACAGTGCTCCAAATAAACACTTGCAGATTCTACAAAAGGAGTGTTTCAAAACTGCTCTTTCTATAGGTAAGTTCAAGTCTGTGAGTTGAATGCACTCAACACAAAGACGTTTCTGAGAATGCCTCTGTTCAGTTTTTATGTGAAGATATTCCCTTTTCCAGCATAGGCCTCAAACGGCTCCAAATATCCACTTGCAGATTCCACAAAAAGAGTGTTTCCAAACTTCTCTATCAATTGGTAGGTTCAAATGTGTGAGTTGAATGAACTCATCACAAAGAAGTTTCTGAGAATCCTTCTCTCTTGTTTTTATGTGAAGATATTTCCTTTTCCAACATAGGCTTCAAGGTGCTCCGAATAAACACTTGCAGATTCTACAAACTTAATGTTTCAAAACTGTTCTATCAAAAGGAACGTTGAAGTCTGTGAGTTGAATGCACTCATCACAAAGAAGTTTCTCAGAATGCTTCCGTCTAGTTTTTAGGTGAAGAGATTTCATTTCCCAGCATAGGCCTCAAAGCGCTCCAAGTATCCACTTGCAGATTCTATAAAAATAGTGTTTCCAAACTGCTCTTTCAAAAGGAAGCTTCAAGTCTGTGAGTTGAATGCACTCATCACAAAGAAGTTCCTGAGAATGCTTCCGTCTAGTTTCTATATGAAGATATTTCCTTTACCAACATAGGCCTCAAAGTGCTCCAAATAAACACTTGCAGATTCTACAAAAGGAGTGTTTCAAAACTGCTCTTTCTATAGGTATGTTCAAGTCTGTGAGTTGAATGCACTCAACACAAAGAAGTTTCTGAGAATGCTTCTGTTCCGTTTTTATGTGAAGATATTTCCTTTTCCAACATGGGCCTCAAACGGCTCCAAATATCCACTTGCAGATTCTACAAAAAGAGTGTTTCCAAACTTCTCTATAAATTGGTAGGTTCAACTCTGTGAGTTGAATGAGCTCATCACAAAGAAGTTTCCGAGAATCCTTCTCTCTGGTTATTGTGTGAAGGTATTTCCTTTTCCAACATAGGCCTCAAGGTGCTCGGAATAAACACTTGCAGATTCTACAAACGTAACGTTTCAAAAGCGTTCTATCAAAAGGAACGTTGAAGTCTGTGAGTTGAATGCACTTATCAAACAGAAGTTTCCTGGAATTCTTCTGTCTAGTTTTTATGTGAAGACATTTCCTTTTCCAGCATAGGCCTCAAAGCGCTCCAAATATCCACTTGCAGATTCTACAAAAAGAGTGTTTCAAAACTGTTCTATCAAAAGGAAGGTTCAACTCTGTGAGTTGAATGAATGCATCGTGAAGAACTTTCTGAGAATGCTTCTATGTAGTTTTTAGGTGAAGATATTCCATATCCCAGCACAGGCCTCGAAGTGCTCCAAATAACCACTTGCAGATTTTACCAAAAGAGTGTTTCAAAACTGCTCTTTCTATAGGCAAGTTCAAGTCTGTGAGTTGAATGCACTCAACACAAAGAAGTTTCTGAGAATGCTTCTGTTCAGTTTTTATGTGAAGATATTTCCTTTTCCAGCATAGGCCTCAAACGGCTCCAAATATCCACTTGCAGATTCCACAAAAAGAGTGTTTCCAAACTTCTCTATCAATTGGTAGGTTCAACTCTGTGAGTTGAATGAACTCATCACAAAGAAGTTTCTGAGAATCCTTCTCTCTAGTTTTTATGTGAAGATATTTCCTTTTCCAACATAGGCCTCTGGGTGCTCCGAATAAACACTTGCAGATTCTACAAAAGGAGTGTTTCAAAACTGTTCTATCAAAGGGAACGTTCAAGTCTGTGAGTTGAATGCACTCATCACGCAGAAGTTTCTCAGAATGCTTCTGTCTAGTTTTTAGGTGAAGAGATTTCATTTCCCAGCATAGGCCTCAAAGCGCTCCAAATATCCCCTTGCAGATTCTACGAAAAGAGTGTTTCAAAGCTGCTCTTTCAAAAGCAAGGTTCAAGTCTGTGTGTTGAATGCACTCATCAGAAAGAAGTTTCTGAGAATGCTTCTGTCTAGTTCTTACGTGAAGATATTTCCTTTTCCAGCTTAGGCCTCAAAGCGCTCCAAATAAACACTTGCAAATTCCTCAAAGGGAGTGTTTCAAAAGAGTTCTATCAAAAGGAACGTTCAAGTCTATGAGTTGAATGCACTTATCATACAGAAGTTTCCTGGAATTCTTCTGTCTAGTTTTTATGTGAAGACATTTCTTTTTCCAGCATAGGCCTCAAAGCGCTCCAAATATCCACTTGCAGATTCTACCAAAAGAGTGTTTCAAACCTGCTCTATCAAAAGCAAGCTTCAACGCTGTGAGTAGAATGCACTCATCACAAAGAAGTTTCTGAGAATGCTTCTGTCTAGTTTTTATGTGAAGATATTTCCTTTTCCAACATAGGCCTCAAAGCGCTCCAAATAAACACATGCAGATTCTACAAAAGGAGTGTTTCAAAACTGCTCTTTCGAGAGGAACGTTCAAGTCTGTGAGTTGAATGCACTCATCACACAGAAGTTCCTGAGAATGCTTCTGTCTAGTTTTTATGGGAAGATATTTCCTTTTCCAGCATAGGCCTCAAAGCGCTCCAAATAAACACTTGCAGATTCAACAAAAAGAGTGTTTCAAAACTGCTCTTTTGAGAGGAACGTTCAAGTCTGTGAGTTGAATGCACTCATCACACAGAAGTTTCTGAGAATGCTTCTGTCTAGTTTTTATGTGAAGATATTTCCTTTTCCAGCATAGGCCTCAAAGCGCTCCAAATATCCTCCTGCAGATTCTACAAAAAGAGTGTTTCAAAGCTGTTCTATCAAAAGGAAGGTTCAACTCTGTGAGTTGAATGAATGCATCGTGAAGACCTTTCTGAGAATGCTTCTCTGTAGTTTTTAGGTGAAGATATTCCATATCCCAGCACAGGCCTCGAAGTGCTCCAAATAACCACTTGCAGATTGTACCAAAAGAGTGTTTCAAAACTGCTCTTTCTATAGGTAAGTTCAAGTCTGTGAGTTGAATGCACTCAACACAAAGAAGTTTCTGAGAATCCTTCTCTGTAGTTTTTATGTGAAGATATTTCCTTTTCCAACATAGGCCTCAAGGTGCTGCGAATAAACACTTGCAGATTCTACAAACATAATGTTTCAAAACTGTTCTATCCAAAGGAACGTTGGAGTCCGTGACTTGAATGCACTCATCACAAAGAAGTTTCTGAGAATGCTTCCGTCTAATTTTTAGGTGAAGAGATTTCATTTCCCAGCATAGGCCTCAAAGCACTCCAAGTATCCACTTGCAGTTTCTATAAGGAGAGTGTTTCCAAACTGCTCTTTCAAAGGAAGCTTCAAGTCTTTGAGTTGAATGCAGTCATCACAAAGAAGTTTCTGAGAATGCTTTCGTCTAGTTTTTATATGAAGATATTTCCTTTTCCAACAGAGGCCTCAAAGCCCTCCAAATAAACACATGCAGATTCGACAAAAGGAGTGTTTCAAAACTGTTCTATCAAAGGGAACGTTCAAGTCTGTGAGTTGAATGCACTCATCACACAGAAGTTTCTCAGAATGCTTCTGTCTAGTTTTTAGGTGAAGAGATTTCATTTCCCAGCATAGGCCTCAAAGCGCTCCAAATATCCACTTGCAGATTCTACGAAAAGAGTGTTTCAAAGCTGCTCTTTCAAAAGCAAGGTTCAAGTCTGTGTGTTGAATGCACTCATCAGAAAGAAGTTTCTCAGAATGCTTCTGTCTAGTTCTTACGTGAAGATATTTCCTTTTCCAGCTTAGGCCTCAAAGAGCTCCAAATAAACACTTGCAAATTCCACAAAAGGAGTGTTTCAAAAGAGTTCTATCAAAAGGAATGTTCAAGTCCGTGAGTTGAATGCACTTATCATACAGAAGTTTCCTGGAATGCTTTTGTCTAGTTTTTATGTGAAGATATTTCCGTTTCCAGCCTAGTCCTCAAAGCGCTCCAAATATCCACATGCAGATTCTACCAAAAGAGTGTTTCAAAATTGCTCTATCAAAAGCAAGCTTCAACACCGTGAGTAGAATGCACTCAACACAAAGAAGTTTCTGAGAATGCTTCTGTCTAGTTTTTATGTGAAGATATTTCCTTTTCCAACATAGGCCTCTAAGCGCTCCAAATAAACACTTGTAGATTCTACAAAAGGAGTGTTTCAAAACTGCTCTTTCAAGAGGAACTTTCAAGTCTGCGAGTTGAATGCACTCATCACACAGAAGTTTCTGAGAATGCTTCTGTCTAGTTTTTATGTGAAGATATTTCCTTTTCCAGCATATGCCTCAAAACGCTCCAAATGTCCTCTTGCAGATTCTACAAAAAGAGTGTTTCAAAGCTGTTCTATCAAAATGAAGGTTCAACTCTGTGAGTTGAATGAATGCATCGTGAAGAACTTTCTGAGAATGCTTCTCTGTAGTTTTTAGGTGAAGATATTCCATATCCCAGCACAGGCCTCGAAGTGCTCCAAGTAACCACTTGCAGATTTTACCAATAGAGTTTTTCAAAACTGCTCTTTCTATAGGTAAATTTAAGTCTGTGAGTTGAATGCACTCTTCACAAGGAAGTTTCTGAGAATGCTTCCGTCTAGTTTCTATATGAAGATATTTCCTTTTCCAACATAGGCCTCAAAGTGCTCCAAATAAACACTTGCAGATTCTACAAAAAGGAGTGTTTCAAAACTGCTCTTTCTATAGGTAAGTTCAAGTCTGTGAGTTCAATGCACTCAACACAAAGAAGTTTCTGAGAATGCTTCTGTTCAGTTTTTATGTGAAGATATTTCCTTTTCCAGCTTAGGCTTCAAATGGCTCCAAATATCCACTTGCAGATTCTACAAAAAGTTTCCAAACTTCTCTATCAATTGGTAGGTTCAACTCTGTGAGTCGAATGAACTCATCACAAAGAAGTTTCTGAGAATGCTTCTGTCTAGTTTTTATGTGAAGATATTTCCTTTTCCAACCTAGGCCTCAAGGTGCTCCGAATAAACACTTGGAGATTCTACAAACATAACGTTTCAAAACTGTTCTATCAAAAGGAATGTTAAAGTCTGTGAGTTGAATGCACTCATCGCAAAGAAGTTTCTGAGAATGCTTCTGTCTAGTTTTTAGGTGAAGAGATTTCATTTCCCAGCATAGGCCTCAATGCGCTCCAAATATCCACTTGAAGATTCTATAAGAAGAGTGTTTCCAAACTGCTCTTTACAAAGGATGCTTCAAGTCTGTGAGTTGAATGCACTCATCATAAAGAAGTTTCTGAGAATGCTTCTGTCTAGTTTTTATATGAAGATATTTCCTTTTCCAACATAGGCCTCAAAGCGCTCCAAATGAACACATGCAGATTCTACAAAAGGAGTGTTTCAAAACTGTTCTGTCAAAGGGAACGTTCAAGTCCGTGAGTTGAATGCACTCATCACACAGAAGTTTCTCAGAATGCTTCTGTCTGGTTTTTAGGTGAAGAGATTTCATTTCCCAGCTTAGGCCTCAAAGCGCTCCAAATATCCACTTACAGATTCTACGAAAACAGTGTTTCAGAGCTGCTCTTTCAAAAGCAAGTTTCAAGTCTGTGTGTTGAATGCACTCATCTGAAAGAAGTTTCTGAGAATGCTTCTGTCTAGTTCTTACGTGAAGATATTTCCTTTTCCAGCTTAGCCCTCAAAGCGGTCCAAATAAACACCTGCAAATTCTACAAAAGGAGTGTTTCAAAAGAGTTCTATCAAAAGGAACGTTCAAATCTGTGAGTTGAATGCACTTATCATACAGAAGTTTCCTGGAATGCTTCTGTCTAGTTTTTATGTGAAGACATTTCCTTTTCCAGCATAGGCCTGAAAGCGCTCCAAATATCCACTTGCAGATTGTACCTAAAGAGTGTTTCAAAACTGCTCTATCAAAAGCAAGCTTCAACACTGTGAGCAGAATGCACTCATCACCAAGAAGTTTCTGAGAATGCTTCTGTCTAGTTTTTATGTGAAGATATTTCCTTTTCCAACATAGGCCTCAAAGCGCTCCAAATAAACACTTTCGGATTCTACAAAAGGAGTGTTTCCAAACTGCTCTTTTGAGAGGAACTTTCAAGTGTCTGAGTTGAATGCACTCATCACACAGAAGTTTCTGAGAATGCTTCTGTCTAGTTTTTATGTGAAGATATTTCCTTTTCCAGCATAGGCCTCAAAACGCTCCAAATATCCTCTTGCAGATTCTACCAAAAGAGTGTTTCAAAACTGTTCTATCAAAAGGAAGGTTCAACTCCGTGAGTTGAATGAATGCATCGTGAAGACCTTTCTGAGAATGCTTCTCTGTAGTTTTTGGGTGAAGATATTCCATATCCCAGCAAAGGCCTCGAAGTGCTCCAAATAACCACTTGCAGATTTTACCAAAAGAGTGTTTCAAAACTGCTCTTTCTATAGGTAAGTTCAAGTCTGTGAGTTGAATGCACTCAACACAAAGACGTTTCTGAGAATGCTTCTGTTCAGTTTTTATGTGAAGATATTTCCTTTTCCAGCATAGGCCTCAAACGGCTCCAAATATGAACTTGCAGACTCTACAAAAAGAGTGTTTCCAAACTTCTCTATCAATTGGTAGGTTCAACTCTGTGAGTTGAATGAACTCATCACAAAGAAGTTTCTGGAAATCCTTCTCTCTGGTTATTATGTGAAGATATTTCCTTTTCCAACATAGGCCTCAAGGTGCTCCGAATAAACACTTGCAGATTCTACAAACTTAATGTTTCGAAACTGTTCTATCAAAAGGAACGTTGAAGTCTGTGAATTGAATGCACTCATCACAGAGAAGTTTCTCAGAATGCTTCCGTCTAGTTTTTAGTTGAAGAGATTTCATTTCCCAGCATAGGCCTCAAAGCACTCCAAATATCCACTTGCAGATTCTGTAGCAAGAGTGTTTCCAAACTGCTCTTTCAAAAGGAAGCTTCAAGTCTGTGAGTTGAATGCACTCATCACAAAGAAGTTTCTGAGAATGCTTCCGTCTAGTTTCTATATGAAGATATTTCCTTTTCCAACATAGGCCTCAAAGTGCTCCAAATAAACACTTGCAGATCCTACAAAAGGAGTGTTTGAAAACTGCTCTTTCTATAGGTAAGTTCAAGTCTGTGAGTTGAATGCACTCAACACAAAGAAGTTTCTGAGAATGCTTCTGTTTAGTTTTTATGTGAAGATATTTCCTTTTCCAGCATAGTCCTCACACGGCTCCAAATATCCCCTTGCAGATTCTACAAAAAGAGTGTTTCCAAACTTCTCTATCAATCGGTAGGTTCAACTCTGTGAGTTGAATGAACTCATCACAAAGAAGATTGTGAGAATCCTTCTCTCTAGTTTTTATGTGAAGATATTTGCTTTTCCAACGCAGGCCTCAAGGTGCTCCGAATAAACACTTGCAGATTCTACAAAAGGAGTGTTTCAAAAGAGTTCTATCAAAAGGAATGTTCAAGTCTGTGAGTTGAATGCACTTATCATACAGAAGTTTCCTAGAATGCTTCTGTCTAGTTTTTATGTGAAGACATTTCCTTTTCCAGCATAGGCCTCAAAGCGCTCCAAATATCCACTTGCAGATTCTACCTGAAGAGTGTTTCAAAACTGCTCTATCAAAAGCAAGCTTCAACACTGTGAGTAGAATGCACTCATCGCAAAGAAGTTTCTCAGAATGCTTCTGTCTAGTTTTTAGGTGAAGGGATTTCATTTCCCAGGATAGGCCTCAAAGCGCTCCAAATATCCACTTGAAGATTCTATAAGAAGAGTGTTTCCAAACTGCTCTTTACAAAGGAAGCTTCAAGTCTGTGAGTTGAATGCACTCATCACAAAGAAGGTTCTGAGAATGCTTCCGTCTAGTTTCTATATGAAGATATTTCCTTTTCCAACATGGGTCTCAATGTGCTCCAAATAAACACTTGCAGATTCTACAAAAGGAGTGCTTCAAAACTGTTCTACCAAAGGGAACGTTGAAGTCTCTGAGTTGAATGCACTTATCACGCAGAAGTTTCTCAGAATGCTTCTGTCTAGTTTTTAGTAGAAGATATTTCATTTTCCAGCATAGGCCTCAAAGCGCTCCAAATATCCACTTGCAGATTCTACCAAAAGAGTGTTTCAAAGCTGCTCTTTCAAAAGCAAGGTTCAAGTCTGTGTGTTGAATGCACTCATCAGAAAGAAGTTTCTGAGAATGCTTCTGTCTAGTTCTTACGTGAAGATATTTCTTTTCCAGCATAGGCCTCAAAGGGCTCCAAATATCCAATTGCAGATTCTACAAAAAGAGTGTTTCAAAACTGTTCTGTCAAAAGAAAGTTTCAACACTGTGAGTAGAATGCACTCATCTCACAGAAGTTTCTGAGAATGCTTCTGTCTAGTTTTTATGGGAAGATATTTCCTTTACCAACTTAGGCCTCAAAGCGCTCCAAATAAACACTTGCAGATTCTACAAAAGGAGTGTTTCAAAACTGTTCTATCAAAGGGAAAGTTGAAGTCTCTGAGTTGAATGCACTCAACACAAATAAGTTTCTGAGAACGTTCTATCTAGTTTTCATCTGCATGTATTTGCTTTTCCACTAGATGTCGCTGTCGCTCCAAATATCTCCTTGCTGAAATTACAAGAAGAGTGTTTCCAAGCTACTCTATCAAAAGTCAATTTCAGCTCTGTGAGTTGAATGCCCGCATCGCAAAGAAGTTTCTGCGAATGCTTCTCTCTAGTTTTAAGCTGAAGATATTTCATTTTCCAGCATAGGCTTCAAGGCGCTCCAAATATCCACTTGCAGATTGTACAAAAAGTTTGTTTCCGAGTTCCTCTTTCAAAAGGAAGTTTGAAGTCTGTGAGTTGAATGCACTCATCACACAGTAGTTTCTGAGAATCCTTCTGTCTAGTTTTCGGGTGAAGATATTTCATTTCCCAGCATAGGCATCTGTGCGCTCCAAATATACACAATCTGATTCTCCAAAAAGAGTGTTTCAAAACTGCTCTTTGAAAAGAAAGTTTCAAGTCTGTGAGTTGGATGCACTCATCAAAAATAAGTTTCTGAGAATGCTTTTGTCAAGATTTTATGTGAAGATATTTCCTTTTCCAGCATTGGCCTCAAACAGCTCCAAATAACCACTTGCAGATTATACAAAAAGAGACTTTCAAAGCTCTTCTATCAAAAAGAAGGTTCAACTCTGTGAGTAGAATGCAGTCATCACAAACAAGATTCTGAGAATGCTTCTGTCTAGTTTTTATGTAAAGAAATTTCCATTTCCAATATAGGCCTCAAAGCGCTCCAAACAAACAATTGCAGATTCTACAAAAGGAGTGTTCCCAAACTGTTCTATCAAAAGGAACGCTCAAGTATGTGAATTGAATGCACTCATCACACAGAAGATTCTGAGAATGCTTCTGTCTAGTTTTTAGGTGAAGATATTTCCTTTTCCAGCATAGGCCTCAAAACGCTCCAAATATCCTCTTGCAGATTCTATAAGGAGAGTGTTTCCAAACTGCTCTTTCAAAAAGAAGGTTCAAGTCTGTAAGTTGAATGCACTCATCTCAAAGATGTTTCTGAGAATGCTTCTGTCTAGTTTGTTTGTGAAGATATTTCGTTTTCCAGCATGGGCCTCAAATCGCTCCAAACTTCCACTAGCAAATTCTATAAAAGGAGTGTTTCAAAAGTGTGCTATCAAAAGGGAGAGTCCACTATGTGAGTTGAATGCATAAAGCACACGGATGTTTCTGAGAATGCTTCTGTCTAGGTTTTAGGTGAAGATATTTCATTTCCCAGCATAGGCCTCAAGGAGCTCCAAATATCCACTTGCAGACTGTACAAAAAGAGTGTTTCCAAACTGCTTTTTCAAAAGAAAGCTTCAACTCTGTGGGTTGAATGCACTCATCACCAAGTAGTTTCTGCAAATGCTTCCGTCTAGTTTCTATATGAAGATATTTCCTTTTCCAACATAGGCCTCACAGTGCTCCAAATAAACACTTGCAGATTCTACAAAAGGAGTGTTTCAAAACTGCTCTTTCTATAGGTAAGTTCAAGTCTGTGAGTTGAATGCACTCAACACAAAGACGTTTCTGAGAATGCCTCTGTTCAGTTTTTATGTGAAGATATTCCCTTTTCCAGCATAGGCCTCAAACGGCTCCAAATATCCACTTGCAGATTCCACAAAAAGAGTGTTTCCAAACTTCTCTATCAATTGGTAGGTTCAAATGTGTGAGTTGAATGAACTCATCACAAAGAAGTTTCTGAGAATCCTTCTCTCTTGTTTTTATGTGAAGATATTTCCTTTTCCAACATAGGCTTCAAGGTGCTCCGAATAAACACTTGCAGATTCTACAAACTTAATGTTTCAAAACTGTTCTATCAAAAGGAACGTTGAAGTCTGTGAGTTGAATGCACTCATCACAAAGAAGTTTCTCAGAATGCTTCCGTCTAGTTTTTAGGTGAAGAGATTTCATTTCCCAGCATAGGCCTCAAAGCGCTCCAAGTATCCACTTGCAGATTCTATAAAAATAGTGTTTCCAAACTGCTCTTTCAAAAGGAAGCTTCAAGTCTGTGAGTTGAATGCACTCATCACAAAGAAGTTCCTGAGAATGCTTCCGTCTAGTTTCTATATGAAGATATTTCCTTTACCAACATAGGCCTCAAAGTGCTCCAAATAAACACTTGCAGATTCTACAAAAGGAGTGTTTCAAAACTGCTCTTTCTATAGGTATGTTCAAGTCTGTGAGTTGAATGCACTCAACACAAAGAAGTTTCTGAGAATGCTTCTGTTCCGTTTTTATGTGAAGATATTTCCTTTTCCAACATGGGCCTCAAACGGCTCCAAATATCCACTTGCAGATTCTACAAAAAGAGTGTTTCCAAACTTCTCTATAAATTGGTAGGTTCAACTCTGTGAGTTGAATGAGCTCATCACAAAGAAGTTTCCGAGAATCCTTCTCTCTGGTTATTGTGTGAAGGTATTTCCTTTTCCAACATAGGCCTCAAGGTGCTCGGAATAAACACTTGCAGATTCTACAAACGTAACGTTTCAAAAGCGTTCTATCAAAAGGAACGTTGAAGTCTGTGAGTTGAATGCACTTATCAAACAGAAGTTTCCTGGAATTCTTCTGTCTAGTTTTTATGTGAAGACATTTCCTTTTCCAGCATAGGCCTCAAAGCGCTCCAAATATCCACTTGCAGATTCTACAAAAAGAGTGTTTCAAAACTGTTCTATCAAAAGGAAGGTTCAACTCTGTGAGTTGAATGAATGCATCGTGAAGAACTTTCTGAGAATGCTTCTATGTAGTTTTTAGGTGAAGATATTCCATATCCCAGCACAGGCCTCGAAGTGCTCCAAATAACCACTTGCAGATTTTACCAAAAGAGTGTTTCAAAACTGCTCTTTCTATAGGCAAGTTCAAGTCTGTGAGTTGAATGCACTCAACACAAAGAAGTTTCTGAGAATGCTTCTGTTCAGTTTTTATGTGAAGATATTTCCTTTTCCAGCATAGGCCTCAAACGGCTCCAAATATCCACTTGCAGATTCCACAAAAAGAGTGTTTCCAAGCTTCTCTATCAATTGGTAGGTTCAACTCTGTGAGTTGAATGAACTCATCACAAAGAAGTTTCTGAGAATCCTTCTCTCTAGTTTTTATGTGAAGATATTTCCTTTTCCAACATAGGCCTCTGGGTGCTCCGAATAAACACTTGCAGATTCTACAAAAGGAGTGTTTCAAAACTGTTCTATCAAAGGGAACGTTCAAGTCTGTGAGTTGAATGCACTGATCACGCAGAAGTTTCTCAGAATGCTTCTGTCTAGTTTTTAGGTGAAGAGATTTCATTTCCCAGCATAGGCCTCAAAGCGCTCCAAATATCCACTTGCAGATTCTACGAAAAGAGTGTTTCAAAGCTGCTCTTTCAAAAGCAAGGTTCAAGTCTGTGTGTTGAATGCACTCATCAGAAAGAAGTTTCTGAGAATGCTTCTGTCTAGTTCTTACGTGAAGATATTTCCTTTTCCAGCTTAGGCCTCAAAGCGCTCCAAATAAACACTTGCAAATTCCTCAAAGGGAGTGTTTCAAAAGAGTTCTATCAAAAGGAACGTTCAAGTCTGTGAGTTGAATGCACTTATCATACAGAAGTTTCCTGGAATGCTTCTGTCTAGTTTTTATGTGAAGACATTTCCTTTTCCAGCATAGGCCTCAAAGCGCTCCAAATATCCACTTGCAGATTCTACCAAAAGAGTGTTTCAAACCTGCTCTATCAAAAGCAAGCTTCAACGCTGTGAGTAGAATGCACTCATCACAAAGAAGTTTCTGAGAATGCTTCTGTCTAGTTTTTATGTGAAGATATTTCCTTTTCCAACATAGGCCTCAAAGCGCTCCAAATAAACACATGCAGATTCTACAAAAGGAGTGTTTCAAAACTGCTCTTTCGAGAGGAACGTTCAAGTCTGTGAGTTGAATGCACTCATCACACAGAAGTTCCTGAGAATGCTTCTGTCTAGTTTTTATGGGAAGATATTTCCTTTTCCAGCATAGGCCTCAAAGCGCTCCAAATAAACACTTGCAGATTCAACAAAAAGAGTGTTTCAAAACTGCTCTTTTGAGAGGAACGTTCAAGTCTGTGAGTTGAATGCACTCATCGCACAGAAGTTCCTGAGAATGCTTCTGTGTAGTTTTTATGGGAAGATATTTCCTTTTCCAGCTTAGGCCTCAAAGCGCTCCAAATAAACACTTGCAGATTCAACAAAAGGAGTGTTCAAAAACTGCTCTTTTGAGAGGAACGTTCAAGTCTGTGAGTTGAATGCACTCATCACACAGAAGTTTCTGAGAATGCTTCTGTCTAGTTTTTATGTGAAGATATTTCCTTTTCCAGCATAGGCCTCAAAGCGCTCCAAATATCCTCCTGCAGATTCTACAAAAAGAGTGTTTCAAAGCTGTTCTATCAAAAGGAAGGTTCAACTCTGTGAGTTGAATGAATGCATCGTGAAGACCTTTCTGAGAATGCTTCTCTGTAGTTTTTAGGTGAACATATTCCATATCCCAGCACAGGCCTCGAAGTGCTCCAAATAACCACTTGCAGATTTTACCAAAAGAGTGTTTCAAAACTGCTCTTTCTATAGGTAAGTTCAAGTCTGTGAGTTGAATGTACTCAACACAAGGAAGTTTCTGAGAATGCTTCTGTTCAGTTTTTATGTGAAGATATTTCCTTTTCCAGCATAGGCCTCAAACGGCTCCAAATATCCACTTGCAGATTCTACAAAAAGAGTGTTTCCAAACTTCTCTATCTATTGGAAGGTTCAACTCTGTGAGTTGAATGAACTCATCACAAAGAAGTTTCTGAGAATCCTTCTCTCTAGTTTTTATGTGAAGATATTTCCTTTTCCAACATAGGCCTCAAGGTGCTCCGAATAAACACTTGCAGATTCTACAAAAGGAGTGTTTCAAAACTGTTCTATGAAAGGGAACGTTCAAGTCTGTGAGTTGAATGCACTCATCACACAGAAGTTTCTCAGAATGCTTCTGTCTAGTTTTTAGGTGAAGAGATTTCATTTCCCAGCATAGGCCTCAAAGCGCTCCAAATATCCACTTGCAGATTCTACGAAAAGAGTGTTTCAAAGCTGTTCTTTCAAAAGCAAGGTTCAAGTCTGTGTGTTGACTGCACTCATCAGAAAGAAGTTTCTGAGAATGCTTCTGTCTAGTTCTTAGGTGAAGATATTTCCTTTTCCAGCTTAAGCCTCGAAGCGCTCCAAAGAAACACATGCAAATTCTACAAAAGGAGTGTTTCAAAAGAGTTCTATCAAAAGGAACGTTCAAGTCTGTGAGTTGAATGCACTTATCATACAGAAGTTTCCTGGAATGCTTCTGTCTAGTTTTTATGTGAAGACATTTCCTTTTCCAGCATAGGCCTCAAAGCGTTCAAAATATCCACTTGCAGATTCTACAAAAAGAGTGTTTCAAAACTGCTCTATCAAAAGCAAGCTTCAACGCTGTGAGTAGAATGCACCATCACACAGAAGTTTCTCAGAATGCTTCTGTCTAGTTTTTAGGTGAAGAGATTTCATTTCCCAGCATAGGCCTCAAAGCGCTCCAAATATCCACTTGCAGATTCTACGAAAAGAGTGTTTGAAATCTGCTCTTTCAAAAGCAAGGTTCAAGTCTGTGTGTTGAATGCACTCATCAGAAAGAAGTTTCTGAGAATGCTTCTGTCTAGTTCTTACGAGAAGATATTTCCTTTTCCAGCTTAGGCCTCGAAGCGCTCCAAATAATCACTTGCAAATTCTACAAAAGGAGTGTTTCAAAAGAGTTCTATCAAAAGGAACGTTCAAGTCTGTGAGTTGAATGCACTTATCATACAGAAGTTTCCTGGAATGCTTCTGTCTAGTTTTTATGTGAAGACATTTCCTTTTCCAGCATAGGCCTCAAAGCGCTCCAAATATCCACTTGCAGATTCTATCAAAAGAGTGTTTCAAAACTGCTCTATCAAAAGCAAGCTTCAACCCTGTGAGTAGAATGCACTCATCACAAAGAAGTTTCTGAGAATGCTTCTGTCTAGTTTTTATGTGAAGATATTTCCTTTTCCTGCGTAGGCCTCAAATCGCTCCAAATATCCTCCTGCAGATTCTACAAAAAGACTGTTTCAAAACTGTTCTATCAAAAGGAAGGTTCAACTCTGTGAGTTGAATGAATGCATTGTGAAGACCTTTCTGAGACTGCCTCTCTGTAGTTTTTAGGTGAAGATATTCCATATCCCAGCACAGGCCTCGAAGTGCTCCAAATAACCACTTGCAGATTTTACCAAAAGAGTGTTTCAAAACTGCTCTTTGTATAGGTAAGTTCAAGTCTGTGAGTTGAATGCACTCAACACAAAGAAGTTTCTGAGAATGCTTCTGTTCAGTTTTTATGTGAAGATATTTCCTTTTCCAGCATAGGCCTCAAACGGCTCCAAATATCCACTTGCAGATTCTACAAAAAGAGTGTTTCCAAACTTCTCTATCAATTGGTAGGTTCAACTCTGTGAGTTGAATGAACTCATCACAAAGAAGTTTCTGAGAATCCTTCTCTCTAGTTTCTACGTGAAGATATTTCCTTTTCCAACATAGGCCTCAAGGTGCTCCGAATAAACACTTGCGGATTCTACAAAAGGAGTGTTTCAAAACTGTTCTATCAAAGGGAACGTTCAAGTCTGTGAGTTGAATGCACTCATCACACAGAAGTTTCTCAGAATGCTTCTGTCTAGTTTTTAGGTGAAGAGATTTCATTTCCCAGCATAGGCCTCAAAGCGCTCCAAATATCCACTTGCAGATTCTACGAAAAGAGTGTTTCAAAGCTGCTCTTTCAAAAGCAAGGTTCAAGTCTGTGTGTTGAATGCACTCATCAGAAAGAAGTTTCTGAGAATGCTTCTGTCTAGTTCTTACGTGAAGATATTTCCTTTTCCAGCTTAGGCCTAGAAGCGCTCCAAATAAACACTTGCAAATTCTACAAAAGGAGTGTTTCAAAAGAGTTCTATCAAAAGGAACGTTCAAGTCTGTGAGTTGAATGCACTTATCATACAGAAGTTTCCTGGAATGCTTCTGTCTAGTTTTTATGTGAAGACATTTCCTTTTCCAGCATAGGCCTCAAAGCGCTCCAAATATCCACTTGCAGATTCTACCAAAAGAGTGTTTCAAAACTGCTCTATCAAAAGCAAGCTTCAACGCTGTGAGTAGAATGCACTCATCACAAAGGAGTTTCTGAGAATGCTTCTGTCTAGTTTTTATGTGAAGATATTTCCTTTTCCAGCATAGGCCTGAAAGCGCTCCAAATATCCTCCTGCAGATTCTACAAAAAGAGTGTTTCAAAACTGTTCTATCAAAAGGAAGGTTCAACTCTGTGAGTTGAATGAATGCATCATGAAGACCTTTCTGAGAATGCCTCTCTGTAGTTTTTAGGTGAAGATATTCAATATCCCAGCACAGGCCTCGAAGTGCTCCAAATAACCACTTGCAGATTTTACCAAAAGAGTGTTTCAAAACTGCTCTTTCTATAGGTAAGTTGAAGTCTGTGAGTTGAATGCACTCAACACAAAGAAGTTTCTGAGAATGCTTCTATTCAGTTTTTAGGTGAAGATATTTCCTTTTCCAGCATAGGCCTCAAACGGCTCCAAATATCCACTTGCAGATTCCACAAAAAGAGTGTTTCCAAACTTCTCTATCAATTGGTAAGTTCAACTCTGTGAGTTGAATGAACTCATCACAAAGAAGTTTCTGAGAATCCTTCTCTCTAGTTTTTATGTGAAGATATTTCCTTTTCCAACATAGGCCTCAAGGTGCTCCGAATAAACACTTGCAGATTCTACAAAAGGAGTGTTTCAAAGCTGCTCTTTCAAAAGCAAGGTTCAAGTCTGTGTGTTGAATGCACTCATCAGAAAGAAGTTTCTGAGAATGCTTCTGTCTAGTTCTTACGTGAAGATATTTCCGTTTCCAGCTTAGGCCTCAAAGCGCTCCAAATAAACACTTGCAAATTCTACAAAAGGAGTGTTTCAAAACTGTTCTATCAAAGGGAACGTTCAAGTCTGTGAGTTGAATGCACTCATCACACAGATGTTTCTGAGAATGCTTCCGTCTAGTTTTTAGGTGAAGAGATTTCATTTCCCAGCATAGGCCTCAAAGCGCTCCCAATATCCACTTGCAGATTCTACGAAAAGAGTGTTTCAAAGCTGCTCTTTCAAAAGCAAGGTTCAATTCTGTGTGTTGAATGCACTCATGAGAAAGAAGTTTCTGAGAATGCTTCTGTCTAGTTCTTACGTGAAGATATTTCCTTTTCCAGCTTAGGCCTCAAAGCGCTCCAAATAAACACCTGCAAATTCTACAAAAGGAGTGTTTCAAAAGAGTTCTATCAAAAGGAACGTTCAAGTCTGTGAGTTGAATGCACTTATCATACAGAAGTTTCCTGGAATGTTTCTGTCTAGTTTTTACGTGAAGACATTTCCTTTTCCAGCATAGGCCTCAAAGTGCTCCAAATATCCACTTGCAGATTCTACCAAAAGAGTGTTTCAAAACTGCTCTATCAAAAGCAAGCTTCAACACTGTGAGTAGAATGCACTCATCACCAAGAAGTTTCTGAGA
Source organism: Pongo abelii (assembly GCF_028885655.2). Taxonomy (NCBI): domain Eukaryota; kingdom Metazoa; phylum Chordata; class Mammalia; order Primates; family Hominidae; genus Pongo; species Pongo abelii. Next base: position 15,129,521 of record NC_071998.2, on the reverse strand, counting down.
ATGCTTCTGTCTAGTTTTTATGTGAAGATATTTCCTTTTCCAACATAGGCCTCAAAGCGCTCCAAATAAACCCATGCAGATTCTACAAAAGGAGTGTTTCAAAACTGCTCTTTCGAGTGGAACGTTGAAGTCTGTGAGTTGAATGCACTCATCACACAGAAGTTTCTGAGAATGCTTCTGTCTAGTTTTTATGTGTAGATATTTCCTTTTCCAGCATAGGCCTCAAAACGCTCCAAATATCCTCTTGCAGATTCTACAAAAAGAGTGTTTCAAAACTGTTCTATCAAAAGGAAGGTTCAACTCTGTGAGTTGAATGAATGCATCGTGAAGACCTTTCTGAGAATGCTTCTCTGTAGTTTTTAGGTGAAGATACTCCATATCCCAGCACAGGCCTCGAAGTGCTCCAAATAACCACTTGCAGATTGTACCAAAAGAGTGTTTCAAAACTGCTCTTTCTATAGGTAAGTTCAAGTCTGTGAGTTGAATGCACTCAACACAAAGAAGTTTCTGAGAATCCTTCTCTGTAGTTTTTATGGGAAGATATTTCCTTTTCCAACATAGGCCTCAAGGTGCTGCGAATAAACACTTGCAGATTCTACAAACATAATGTTTCAAAACTGTTCTATCCAAAGGAACGGTGGAGTCCGTGAGTTGAATGCACTCATCACAAAGAAGTTTCTGAGAATGCTTCCGTCTAATTTTTAGGTGAAGAGATTTCATTTCCCAGCATAGGCCTCAAAGCGCTCCAAATATCCACTTGCAGTTTCTATAAGGAGAGTGTTTCCAAACTGCTCTTTCAAAGGAAGCTTCAAGTCTTTGAGTTGAATGCAGTCATCACAAAGAAGTTTCTGAGAATGCTTTCGTCTAGTTTTTATATGAAGATATTACCTTTTCCAACAGAGGCCTCAAAGCCCTCCAAATAAAAACATGCAGATTCGACAAAAGGAGTGTTTCAAAACTGTTCTATCAAAGGGAACGTTCAAGTCTGTGAGTTGAATGCACTCATCACACAGAAGTTTCTCAGAATGCTTCTGTCTAGTTTTTAGGTGAAGAGATTTCATTTCCCAGCATAGGCCTCAAAGCGCTCCAAATATCCACTTGCAGATTCTACGAAAAGAGTGTTTCAAAGCTGCTCTTTCAAAAGCAAGGTTCAAGTCTGTGTGTTGAATGCACTCATCAGAAAGAAGTTTCTCAGAATGCTTCTGTCTAGTTCTTACGTGAAGATATTTCCTTTTCCAGCTTAGGCCTCAAAGAGCTCCAAATAAACACTTGCAAATTCCACAAAAGGAGTGTTTCAAAAGAGTTCTATCAAAAGGAACGTTCAAGTCCGTGAGTTGAATGCACTTATCATACAGAAGTTTCCTGGAATGCTTTTGTCTAGTTTTTATGTGAAGATATTTCCGTTTCCAGCCTATTCCTCAAAGCGCTCCAAATATCCACATGCAGATTCTACCAAAAGAGTGTTTCAAAATTGCTCTATCAAAAGCAAGCTTCAACACCGTGAGTAGAATGCACTCAACACAAAGAAGTTTCTGAGAATGCTTCTGTCTAGTTTTTATGTGAAGATATTTCCTTTTCCAACATAGGCCTCTAAGCGCTCCAAATAAACACTTGTAGATTCTACAAAAGGAGTGTTTCAAAACTGCTCTTTCAAGAGGAACTTTCAAGTCTGTGAGTTGAATGCACTCATCACACAGAAGTTTCTGAGAATGCTTCTGTCTAGTTTTTATGTGAAGATATTTCCTTTTCCAGCATATGCCTCAAAACGCTCCAAATGTCCTCTTGCAGATTCTACAAAGAGTGTTTCAAAGCTGTTCTATCAAAATGAAGGTTCAACTCTGTGAGTTGAATGAATGCATCGTGAAGAACTTTCTGAGAATGCTTCTCTGTAGTTTTTAGTTGAAGATATTCCATATCCCAGCACAGGCCTCGAAGTGCTCCAAGTAACCACTTGCAGATTTTACCAATAGAGTTTTTCAAAACTGCTCTTTCTATAGGTAAATTTAAGTCTGTGAGTTGAATGCACTCTTCACAAGGAAGTTTCTGAGAATGCTTCCGTCTAGTTTCTATATGAAGATATTTCCTTTTCCAACATAGGCCTCAAAGTGCTCCAAATAAACACTTGCAGATTCTACAAAAAGGAGTGTTTCAAAACTGCTCTTTCTATAGGTAAGTTCAAGTCTGTGAGTTCAATGCACTCAACACAAAGAAGTTTCTGAGAATGCTTCTGTTCAGTTTTTATGTGAAGATATTTCCTTTTCCAGCTTAGGCTTCATATGGCTCCAAATATCCACTTGCAGATTCTACAAAAAGTTTCCAAACTTCTCTATCAATTGGTAGGTTCAACTCTGTGAGTCGAATGAACTCATCACAAAGAAGTTTCTGAGAATGCTTCTGTCTAGTTTTTATGTGAAGATATTTCCTTTTCCAACCTAGGCCTCAAGGTGCTCCGAATAAACACTTGGAGATTCTACAAACATAACGTTTCAAAACTGTTCTATCAAAAGGAATGTTAAAGTCTGTGAGTTGAATGCACTCATCGCAAAGAAGTTTCTGAGAATGCTTCTGTCTAGTTTTTAGGTGAAGAGATTTCATTTCCCAGCATAGGCCTCAATGCGCTCCAAATATCCACTTGAAGATTCTATAAGAAGAGTGTTTCCAAACTGCTCTTTACAAAGGATGCTTCAAGTCTGTGAGTTGAATGCACTCATCATAAAGAAGTTTCTGAGAATGCTTCCGTCTAGTTTTTATATGAAGATATTTCCTTTTCCAACATAGGCCTCAAAGCGCTCCAAATGAACACATGCAGATTCTACAAAAGGAGTGTTTCAAAACTGTTCTGTCAAAGGGAACGTTCAAGTCCGTGAGTTGAATGCACTCATCACACAGAAGTTTCTCAGAATGCTTCTGTCTGGTTTTTAGGTGAAGAGATTTCATTTCCCAGCTTAGGCCTCAAAGCGCTCCAAATATCCACTTACAGATTCTACGAAAACAGTGTTTCAGAGCTGCTCTTTCAAAAGCAAGTTTCAAGTCTGTGTGTTGAATGCACTCATCTGAAAGAAGTTTCTGAGAATGCTTCTGTCTAGTTCTTACGTGAAGATATTTCCTTTTCCAGCTTAGGCCTCAAAGCGGTCCAAATAAACACCTGCAAATTCTACAAAAGGAGTGTTTCAAAAGAGTTCTATCAAAAGGAACGTTCAAATCTGTGAGTTGAATGCACTTATCATACAGAAGTTTCCTGGAATGCTTCTGTCTAGTTTTTATGTGAAGACATTTCCTTTTCCAGCATAGGCCTGAAAGCGCTCCAAATATCCACTTGCAGATTGTACCTAAAGAGTGTTTCAAAACTGCTCTATCAAAAGCAAGCTTCAACACTGTGAGCAGAATGCACTCATCACCAAGAAGTTTCTGAGAATGCTTCTGTCTAGTTTTTATGTGAAGATATTTCCTTTTCCAACATAGGCCTCAAAGCGCTCCAAATAAACACTTTCGGATTCTACAAAAGGAGTGTTTCCAAACTGCTCTTTTGAGAGGAACTTTCAAGTCTCTGAGTTGAATGCACTCATCACACAGAAGTTTCTGAGAATGCTTCTGTCTAGTTTTTATGTGAAGATATTTCCTTTTCCAGCATAGGCCTCAAAACGCTCCAAATATCCTCTTGCAGATTCTACCAAAAGAGTGTTTCAAAACTGTTCTATCAAAAGGAAGGTTCAACTCCGTGAGTTGAATGAATGCATCGTGAAGACCTTTCTGAGAATGCTTCTCTGTAGTTTTTGGGTGAAGATATTCCATATCCCAGCAAAGGCCTCGAAGTGCTCCAAATAACCACTTGCAGACTTTACCAAAAGAGTGTTTCAAAACTGCTCTTTCTATAGGTAAGTTCAAGTCTGTGAGTTGAATGCACTCAACACAAAGAAGTTTCTGAGAATGCTTCTGTTCAGTTTTTATGTGAAGATATTTCCTTTTCCAGCATAGGCCTCAAACGGCTCCAAATATGAACTTGCAGACTCTACAAAAAGAGTGTTTCCAAACTTCTCTATCAATTGGTAGGTTCAACTCTGTGAGTTGAATGAACTCATCACCAAGAAGTTTCTGGAAATCCTTCTCTCTGGTTATTATGTGAAGATATTTCCTTTTCCAACATAGGCCTCAAGGTGCTCCGAATAAACACTTGCAGATTCTACAAACTTAATGTTTCGAAACTGTTCTATCAAAAGGAACGTTGAAGTCTGTGAATTGAATGCACTCATCACAGAGAAGTTTCTCAGAATGCTTCCGTCTAGTTTTTAGTTGAAGAGATTTCATTTCCCAGCGTAGGCCTCAAAGCGCTCCAAATATCCACTTGCAGATTCTGTAGCAAGAGTGTTTCCAAACTGCTCTTTCAAAAGGAAGCTTCAAGTCTGTGAGTTGAATGCACTCATCACAAAGAAGTTTCTGAGAATGCTTCCGTCTAGTTTCTATATGAAGATATTTCCTTTTCCAACATAGGCCTCAAAGTGCTCCAAATAAACACTTGCAGATCCTACAAAAGGAGTGTTTGAAAACTGCTCTTTCTATAGGTAAGTTCAAGTCTGTGAGTTGAATGCACTCAACACAAAGAAGTTTCTGAGAATGCTTCTGTTTAGTTTTTATGTGAAGATATTTCCTTTTCCAGCATAGTCCTCACACGGCTCCAAATATCCCCTTGCAGATTCTACAAAAAGAGTGTTTCCAAACTTCTCTATCAATCGGTAGGTTCAACTCTGTGAGTTGAATGAACTCATCACAAAGAAGATTGTGAGAATCCTTCTCTCTAGTTTTTATGTGAAGATATTTGCTTTTCCAACGCAGGCCTCAAGGTGCTCCGAATAAACACTTGCAGATTCTACAAAAGGAGTGTTTCAAAAGAGTTCTATCAAAAGGAATGTTCAAGTCTGTGAGTTGAATGCACTTATCATACAGAAGTTTCCTAGAATGCTTCTGTCTAGTTTTTATGTGAAGACATTTCCTTTTCCAGCATAGGCCTCAAAGCGCTCCAAATATCCACTTGCAGATTCTACCTGAAGAGTGTTTCAAAACTGCTCTATCAAAAGCAAGCTTCAACACTGTGAGTAGAATGCACTCATCGCAAAGAAGTTTCTCAGAATGCTTCTGTCTAGTTTTTAGGTGAAGGGATTTCATTTCCCAGGATAGGCCTCAAAGCGCTCCAAATATCCACTTGAAGATTCTATAAGAAGAGTGTTTCCAAACTGCTCTTTACAAAGGAAGCTTCAAGTCTGTGAGTTGAATGCACTCATCACAAAGAAGGTTCTGAGAATGCTTCCGTCTAGTTTCTATATGAAGATATTTCCTTTTCCAACATGGGTCTCAATGTGCTCCAAATAAACACTTGCAGATTCTACAAAAGGAGTGCTTCAAAACTGTTCTACCAAAGGGAACGTTGAAGTCTCTGAGTTGAATGCACTTATCACGCAGAAGTTTCTCAGAATGCTTCTGTCTAGTTTTTAGTAGAAGATATTTCATTTTCCAGCATAGGCCTCAAAGCGCTCCAAATATCCACTTGCAGATTCTACCAAAAGAGTGTTTCAAAGCTGCTCTTTCAAAAGCAAGGTTCAAGTCTGTGTGTTGAATGCACTCATCAGAAAGAAGTTTCTGAGAATGCTTCTGTCTAGTTCTTACGTGAAGATATTTCTTTTCCAGCATAGGCCTCAAAGGGCTCCAAATATCCAATTGCAGATTCTACAAAAAGAGTGTTTCAAAACTGTTCTGTCAAAAGAAAGTTTCAACACTGTGAGTAGAATGCACTCATCTCACAGAAGTTTCTGAGAATGCTTCTGTCTAGTTTTTATGGGAAGATATTTCCTTTACCAACTTAGGCCTCAAAGCGCTCCAAATAAACACTTGCAGATTCTACAAAAGGAGTGTTTCAAAACTGTTCTATCAAAGGGAAAGTTGAAGTCTCTGAGTTGAATGCACTCAACACAAATAAGTTTCTGAGAACGTTCTATCTAGTTTTCATCTGCATGTATTTGCTTTTCCACTAGATGTCGCTGTCGCTCCAAATATCTCCTTGCTGAAATTACAAGAAGAGTGTTTCCAAGGTACTCTATCAAAAGTCAATTTCAGCTCTGTGAGTTGAATGCCCGCATCGCAAAGAAGTTTCTGCGAATGCTTCTCTCTAGTTTTAAGCTGAAGATATTTCATTTTCCAGCATAGGCTTCAAGGCGCTCCAAATATCCACTTGCAGATTGTACAAAAAGTTTGTTTCCGAGTTCCTCTTTCAAAAGGAAGTTTGAAGTCTGTGAGTTGAATGCACTCATCACACAGTAGTTTCTGAGAATCCTTCTGTCTAGTTTTCGGGTGAAGATATTTCATTTCCCAGCATAGGCATCTGTGCGCTCCAAATATACACAATCTGATTCTCCAAAAAGAGTGTTTCAAAACTGCTCTTTGAAAAGAAAGTTTCAAGTCTGTGAGTTGGATGCACTCATCAAAAATAAGTTTCTGAGAATGCTTTTGTCAAGATTTTATGTGAAGATATTTCCTTTTCCAGCATTGGCCTCAAACAGCTCCAAATAACCACTTGCAGATTATACAAAAAGAGACTTTCAAAGCTCTTCTATCAAAAAGAAGGTTCAACTCTGTGAGTAGAATGCAGTCATCACAAACAAGATTCTGAGAATGCTTCTGTCTAGTTTTTATGTAAAGAAATTTCCATTTCCAATATAGGCCTCAAAGCGCTCCAAACAAACAATTGCAGATTCTACAAAAGGAGTGTTCCCAAACTGTTCTATCAAAAGGAACGCTCAAGTATGTGAATTGAATGCACTCATCACACAGAAGATTCTGAGAATGCTTCTGTCTAGTTTTTAGGTGAAGATATTTCCTTTTCCAGCATAGGCCTCAAAACGCTCCAAATATCCTCTTGCAGATTCTATAAGGAGAGTGTTTCCAAACTGCTCTTTCAAAAAGAAGGTTCAAGTCTGTAAGTTGAATGCACTCATCTCAAAGATGTTTCTGAGAATGCTTCTGTCTAGTTTGTTTGTGAAGATATTTCGTTTTCCAGCATGGGCCTCAAATCGCTCCAAACTTCCACTAGCAAATTCTATAAAAGGAGTGTTTCAAAAGTGTGCTATCAAAAGGGAGAGTCCACTATGTGAGTTGAATGCATAAAGCACACGGATGTTTCTGAGAATGCTTCTGTCTAGGTTTTAGGTGAAGATATTTCATTTCCCAGCATAGGCCTCAAGGAGCTCCAAATATCCACTTGCAGACTGTACAAAAAGAGTGTTTCCAAACTGCTTTTTCAAAAGAAAGCTTCAACTCTGTGGGTTGAATGCACTCATCACCAAGTAGTTTCTGCAAATGCTTCCGTCTAGTTTCTATATGAAGATATTTCCTTTTCCAACATAGGCCTCACAGTGCTCCAAATAAACACTTGCAGATTCTACAAAAGGAGTGTTTCAAAACTGCTCTTTCTATAGGAAAGTTCAAGTCTGTGAGTTGAATGCACTCAACACAAAGACGTTTCTGAGAATGCCTCTGTTCAGTTTTTATGTGAAGATATTCCCTTTTCCAGCATAGGCCTCAAACGGCTCCAAATATCCACTTGCAGATTCCACAAAAAGAGTGTTTCCAAACTTCTCTATCAATTGGTAGGTTCAAATGTGTGAGTTGAATGAACTCATCACAAAGAAGTTTCTGAGAATCCTTCTCTCTTGTTTTTATGTGAAGATATTTCCTTTTCCAACATAGGCTTCAAGGTGCTCCGAATAAACACTTGCAGATTCTACAAACTTAATGTTTCAAAACTGTTCTATCAAAAGGAACGTTGAAGTCTGTGAGTTGAATGCACTCATCACAAAGAAGTTTCTCAGAATGCTTCCGTCTAGTTTTTAGGTGAAGAGATTTCATTTCCCAGCATAGGCCTCAAAGCGCTCCAAGTATCCACTTGCAGATTCTATAAAAATAGTGTTTCCAAACTGCTCTTTCAAAAGGAAGCTTCAAGTCTGTGAGTTGAATGCACTCATCACAAAGAAGTTCCTGAGAATGCTTCCGTCTAGTTTCTACATGAAGATATTTCCTTTACCAACATAGGCCTCAAAGTGCTCCAAATAAACACTTGCAGATTCTACAAAAGGAGTGTTTCAAAACTGCTCTTTCTATAGGTATGTTCAAGTCTGTGAGTTGAATGCACTCAACACAAAGAAGTTTCTGAGAATGCTTCTGTTCCGTTTTTATGTGAAGATATTTCCTTTTCCAACATGGGCCTCAAACGGCTCCAAATATCCACTTGCAGATTCTACAAAAAGAGTGTTTCCAAACTTCTCTATAAATTGGTAGGTTCAACTCTGTGAGTTGAATGAGCTCATCACAAAGAAGTTTCCGAGAATCCTTCTCTCTGGTTATTGTGTGAAGGTATTTCCTTTTCCAACATAGGCCTCAAGGTGCTCGGAATAAACACTTGCAGATTCTACAAACGTAACGTTTCAAAAGCGTTCTATCAAAAGGAACGTTGAAGTCTGTGAGTTGAATGCACTTATCAAACAGAAGTTTCCTGGAATTCTTCTGTCTAGTTTTTATGTGAAGACATTTCCTTTTCCAGCATAGGCCTCAAAGCGCTCCAAATATCCACTTGCAGATTCTACAAAAAGAGTGTTTCAAAACTGTTCTATCAAAAGGAAGGTTCAACTCTGTGAGTTGAATGAATGCATCGTGAAGAACTTTCTGAGAATGCTTCTATGTAGTTTTTAGGTGAAGATATTCCATATCCCAGCACAGGCCTCGAAGTGCTCCAAATAACCACTTGCAGATTTTACCAAAAGAGTGTTTCAAAACTGCTCTTTCTATAGGCAAGTTCAAGTCTGTGAGTTGAATGCACTCAACACAAAGAAGTTTCTGAGAATGCTTCTGTTCAGTTTTTATGTGAAGATATTTCCTTTTCCAGCATAGGCCTCAAACGGCTCCAAATATCCACTTGCAGATTCCACAAAAAGAGTGTTTCCAAGCTTCTCTATCAATTGGTAGGTTCAACTCTGTGAGTTGAATGAACTCATCACAAAGAAGTTTCTGAGAATCCTTCTCTCTAGTTTTTATGTGAAGATATTTCCTTTTCCAACATAGGCCTCTGGGTGCTCCGAATAAACACTTGCAGATTCTACAAAAGGAGTGTTTCAAAACTGTTCTATCAAAGGGAACGTTCAAGTCTGTGAGTTGAATGCACTGATCACGCAGAAGTTTCTCAGAATGCTTCTGTCTAGTTTTTAGGTGAAGAGATTTCATTTCCCAGCATAGGCCTCAAAGCGCTCCAAATATCCACTTGCAGATTCTACGAAAAGAGTGTTTCAAAGCTGCTCTTTCAAAAGCAAGGTTCAAGTCTGTGTGTTGAATGCACTCATCAGAAAGAAGTTTCTGAGAATGCTTCTGTCTAGTTCTTACGTGAAGATATTTCCTTTTCCAGCTTAGGCCTCAAAGCGCTCCAAATAAACACTTGCAAATTCCTCAAAGGGAGTGTTTCAAAAGAGTTCTATCAAAAGGAACGTTCAAGTCTGTGAGTTGAATGCACTTATCATACAGAAGTTTCCTGGAATGCTTCTGTCTAGTTTTTATGTGAAGACATTTCCTTTTCCAGCATAGGCCTCAAAGCGCTCCAAATATCCACTTGCAGATTCTACCAAAAGAGTGTTTCAAAACTGCTCTCTCAAAAGCAAGCTTCAACGCTGTGAGTAGAATGCACTCATCACAAAGAAGTTTCTGAGAATGCTTCTGTCTGGTTTTTATGTGAAGATATTTCCTTTTCCAACATAGGCCTCAAAGCGCTCCAAATAAACACTTGCAGATTCTACAAAAGGAGTGTTTCAAAACTGCTCTTTCAAGAGGAACGTTTAAGTCTGTGAGTTGAATGCACTCATCACACAGAAGTTTCTGAGAATGCTTCTGTCTAGTTTTTATGTGAAGATATTTCCTTTTCCAGCATAGGCCTCAAAGCGCTCCAAATATCCTCTTGCAGATTCAACAAAAAGAGTGTTTCAAAACTGCTGTTTTGAGAGGAATGTTCAAGCCTGTGAGTTGAATGCACTCATCACACAGAAGTTTGTCAGAATGCTTCTGTCTAGTTTTTAGGTGAAGAGATTTCATTTCCCAGCATAGGCCTCAAAGCGCTCCCAATATCCACTTGCAGATTCTACGAAAAGAGTGTTTCAAAGCTGCTCTTTCGAAAGCAAGGTTCAAGTCTGTGTGTTGAATGCACTCATCAGAAAGAAGTTTCTGAGAATGCTTCTGTCTAGTTCTTACGTGAAGATATTTCCTTTTCCAGCTTAGGCCTCAAAGGGCTCCAAATAAACACTTGCAAATTCTACAAAAGGAGTGTTTCAAAAGAGTTCTATCAAAAGGAACGTTCAAGTCTGTGAGTTGAATGCACTTATCATACAGAAGTTTCCTGGAATGCTTCTGTCTAGTTTTTATGTGAAGACATTTCCTTTTCCAGCATAGGCCTCAAAGCGCTCCAAATATCCACTTGCAGATACTACCAAAAGAGTGTTTCAAAACTGCTCTATCAAAAGCAAGCTTCAACGCTGTGAGTAGAATGCACTCATCACAAAGAAGTTTCTGAGAATGCTTCTGTCTAGTTTTTATGTGAAGATATTTCCCTTTCCAACATAGGCCTCAAAGGGCTCCAAATAAACACTTGCAGATTCTACAAAAGGAGTGTTTCAAAACTGCTCTTTCAAGAGGAACGTTCAAGTCTGTGAGTTGAATGCACTCACCACAAAGAAGTTTCTGAGAATGCTTCTGTCTAGTTTTTATGTGAAGATATTTCCTTTTCCAGCATAGGCCTCAAAACGCTCCAAATATCCTCCTGCAGATTCTACAAAAAGAGTGTTTCAAAACTCTTCTATTAAAAGGAAGGTTCAACTTTCTGAGTTGAATTAATGCATCGTGAAGACCTTTCTGAGAATGCTTCTCTGTAGTTTTTAGGTGAAGATATTCCATATCCCAGCACAGGCCTCGAAGTGCTCCAAGTAACCACTTGCAGATTGTACCAAAAGAGTGTTTTAAAACTGCTCTTTCTATAGGTAAGTTCAAGTCTGTGAGTTGAATGCACTCAACACAAAGAAGTTTCTGAGAATGCTTCTGTTCAGTTTTTATGTGAAGATATTTCCTTTTCCAGCATAGGCCTCAAACGGCTCCAAATATCCGCTTGCAGATTTTACAAAAAGAGTGTTTCCAAACTTCTCTATCAATTGGTAGGTTCAACTCTGTGAGTTGAATGAACTCATCACAAAGAAGTTTCTGAGAATCCTTCTCTCTAGTTTTTATGTGAAGATATTTCCTTTTCCAACATAGGCCTCTAGGTGCCCCAAATAAACACTTGCAGATTCTACAAAAGGAGTGTTTCAAAACTGTTCTATCAAAGGGAACGTTCAAGTCTGTGAGTTGAATGCACTCATCACACAGATGTTTCTGAGAATGCTTCCGTCTAGTTTTTAGGTGAAGAGATTTCATTTCCCAGCATAGGCCTCAAAGCGCTCCCAATATCCACTTGCAGATTCTACGAAAAGAGTGTTTCAAAGCTGCTCTTTCAAAAGCAAGGTTCAATTCTGTGTGTTGAATGCACTCATGAGAAAGAAGTTTCTGAGAATGCTTCTGTCTAGTTCTTACGTGAAGATATTTCCTTTTCCAGCTTAGGCCTCAAAGCGCTCCAAATAAACACCTGCAAATTCTACAAAAGGAGTGTTTCAAAAGAGTTCTATCAAAAGGAACGTTCAAGTCTGTGAGTTGAATGCACTTATCATACAGAAGTTTCCTGGAATGCTTCTGTCTAGTTTTTATGTGAAGACATTTCCTTTTCCAGCATAGGCCTCAAAGCCCTCCAAATATCCACTTGCAGATTCTACCAAAAGAGTGTTTCAAAACTGCTCTATCAAAAGCAAGCTTCAACGCTGTGAGTAGAATGCACTCATCACAAAGAAGTTTCTGAGAATGGTTCTGTCTAGTTTTTATGTGAAGATATTTCCTTTTCCAACATAGGCCTCCAAGCGCTCCAAATAAACCCATGCAGATTCTACAAAAGGAGTGTTTCAAAACTGCTCTTTCGAGTGGAACGTTGAAGTCTGTGAGTTGAATGCACTCATCACACAGAAGTTTCTGAGAATGCTTCTGTCTAGTTTTTATGTGTAGATATTTCCTTTTCCAGCATAGGCCTCAAAACGCTCCAAATATCCTGTTGCAGATTCTACAAAAAGAGTGTTTCAAAACTGTTCTATCAAAAGGAAGGTTCAACTCTGTGAGTTGAATGACTGCATCGTGAAGACCTTTCTGAGAATGCTTCTCTGTAGTTTTTAGGTGAAGATATTCCATATCCCAGCACAGGCCTCGAAGTGCTCCAAATAACCACTTGCAGATTGTACCAAAAGAGTGTTTCAAAACTGCTCCTTCTATAGGTAAGTTCAAGTCTGTGAGTTGAATGCACTCAACACAAAGAAGTTTCTGAGAATCCTTCTCTGTAGTTTTTATGTGAAGATATTTCCTTTTCCAACATAGGCCTCAAGGTGCTGCGAATAAACACTTGCAGATTCTACAAACATAATGTTTCAAAACTGTTCTATCCAAAGGAACGTTGGAGTCCGTGAGTTGAATGCACTCATCACAAAGAAGTTTCTGATAATGCTTCCGTCTAATTTTTAGGTGAAGAGATTTCATTTCCCAGCATAGGCCACAAAGCTCTCCAAATATCCACTTGCAGTTTCTATAAGGAGAGTGTTTCCAAACTGCTCTTTCAAAGGAAGCTTCAAGTCTTTGAGTTGAATGCAGTCATCACAAAGAAGTTTCTGAGAATGCTTTCGTCTAGTTTTTATATGAAGATATTTCCTTTTCCAACAGAGGCCTCAAAGCCCTCCAAATAAACACATGCAGATTCGACAAAAGGAGTGTTTCAAAACTGTTCTATCAAAGGGAACGTTCAAGTCTGTTAGTTGAATGCACTCATCACACAGAAGTTTCTCAGAATGCTTCTGTCTAGTTTTTAGGTGAAGAGATTTCATTTCCCAGCATAGGCCTCAAAGCGCTCCAAATATCCACTTGCAGATTCTACGAAAAGAGTGTTTCAAAGCTGCTCTTTCAAAAGCAAGGTTCAAGTCTGTGTGTTGAATGCACTCATCAGAAAGAAGTTTCTCAGAATGCTTCTGTCTAGTTCTTACGTGAAGATATTTCCTTTTCCAGCTTAGGCCTCAAAGCGCTCCAAATAAACACTTGCAAATTCCACAAAAGGAGTGTTTCAAAAGAGTTCTATCAAAAGGAACGTTCAAGTCCGTGAGTTGAATGCACTTATCATACAGAAGTTTCCTGGAATGCTTTTGTCTAGTTTTTATGTGAAGATATTTCCGTTTCCAGCCTAGTCCTCAAAGCGCTCCAAATATCCACATGCAGATTCTGCCAAAAGAGTGTTTCAAAATTGCTCTATCAAAAGAAAGCTTCAACACCGTGAGTAGAATGCACTCAACACAAAGAAGTTTCTGAGAATGCTTCTGTCTAGTTTTTATGTGAAGATATTTCCTTTTCCAACATAGGCCTCAAAGCGCTCCAATAAACACTTGTAGATTCTACAAAAGGAGTGTTTCAAAACTGCTCTTTCAAGAGGAACTTTCAAGTCTGCGAGTTGAATGCACTCATCACACAGAAGTTTCTGAGAATGCTTCTGTCTAGTTTTTATGTGAAGATATTTCCTTTTCCAGCATATGCCTCAAAACGCTCCAAATGTCCTATTGCAGATTCTACAAAAAGAGTGTTTCAAAGCTGTTCTATGAAAATGAAGGTTCAACTCTGTGAGTTGAATGAATGCATCGTGAAGAACTTTCTGAGAATGCTTCTCTGTAGTTTTTAGGTGAAGATATTCCGTATCCCAGCACAGGCCTCGAAGTGCTCCAAGTAACCACTTGCAGATTTTACCAAAAGAGTTTTTCAAAACTGCTCTTTCTATAGGTAATTTTAAGTCTGTGAGTTGAATGCACTTTTCACAAGGAAGTTTCTGAGAATGCTTCCGTCTAGTTTCTATATGAAGATATTTCCTTTTCCAACATAGGCCTCAAAGTGCTCCAAATAAACACTTGCAGATTCTACAAAAAGGAGTGTTTCAAAACTGCTCTTTCTATAGGTAAGTTCAAGTCTGTGAGTTCAATGCACTCAACACAAAGAAGTTTCTGAGAATGCTTCTGTTCAGTTTTTATGTGAAGATATTTCCTTTTCCAGCTTAGGCTTCAAATGGCTCCAAATATCCACTTGCAGATTCTACAAAAAGATTGTTTCCAAACTTCTCTATCAATTGGTAGGTTCAACTCTGTGAGTCGAATGAACTCATCACAAAGAAGTTTCTGAGAATCCTTCTCTCTAGTTTTTATGTGAAGATATTTCCTTTTCCAACATAGGCCTCAAGGTGCTCCGAATAAACACTTGCAGATTCTACAAAAGGAGTGTTTCAAAACTGTTCTATCAAAGGGAACGTTCAAGTCTGTGAGTTGAATGCACTCATCACACAGAAGTTTCTCAGAATGCTTCTGTCTAGTTTTTAGGTGAAGAGATTTCATTTCCTAGCATAGGCCTCAAAGCGCTCCAAATATCCACTTGCAGATTCTACGAAAAGAGTGTTTCAAAGCTGCTCTTTCAAAAGCAAGGTTCAAGTCTGTGTGTTGAATGCACTCATCAGAAAGAAGTTTCTGAGAATGCTTCTGTTCAGATTTTATGTGAAGATATTTCCTTTTCAAGCATAGGCCTCACACGGCTCCAAATATCCCCGTGCAGATTCTACAAAAAGAGTGTTTCAAAACTTCTCTATCAATTGGTAGGTTCAACTCTGTGAGTTGAATGCACTCATCACACAGAAGTTTCTGAGAATGCTTCTGTCTAGTTTTTATGTGAAGATATTTCCTTTTCCAACCTAGGCCTCAAGGTGCTCCGAATAAACACTTGGAGATTCTACAAACATAACGTTTCAAAACTGTTCTATCAAAAGGAATGTTAAAGTCTGTGAGTTGAATGCACTCATCGCAAAGAAGTTTCTGAGAATGCTTCTGTCTAATTTTTAGGTGAAGAGATTTCATTTCCCAGCATAGGCCTCAATGCGCTCCAAATATCCACTTGAAGATTCTATAAGAAGAGTGTTTCCAAACTGCTCTTTACAAAGGAAGCTTCAAGTCTGTGAGTTGAATGCACTCATCATAAAGAAGTTTCTGAGAATGCTTCCGTCTAGTTTTTATATGAAGATATTTCCTTTTCCAACATAGGCCTCAAAGCGCTCCAAATGAACACATGCAGATTCTACAAAAGGAGTGTTTCAAAACTGTTCTGTCAAAGGGAACGTTCAAGTCCGTGAGTTGAATGCACTCATCACACAGAAGTTTCTCAGAATGCTTCTGTCTGGTTTTTAGGTGAAGAGATTTCATTTCCCAGCTTAGGCCTCAAAGCGCTCCAAATATCCACTTACAGATTCTACGAAAACAGTGTTTCAGAGCTGCTCTTTCAAAAGCAAGTTTCAAGTCTGTGTGTTGAATGCACTCATCTGAAAGAAGTTTCTGAGAATGCTTCTGTGTAGTTCTTACGTGAAGATATTTCCTTTTCCAGCTTAGGCCTCAAAGCGGTCCAAATAAACACCTGCAAATTCTACAAAAGGAGTGTTTCAAAAGAGTTCTATCAAAAGGAACGTTCAAATCTGTGAGTTGAATGCACTTATCATACAGAAGTTTCCTGGAATGCTTCTGTCTAGTTTTTATGTGAAGACATTTCCTTTTCCAGCATAGGCCTGAAAGCGCTCCAAATATCCACTTGCAGATTGTACCTAAAGAGTGTTTCAAAACTGCTCTATCAAAAGCAAGCTTCAACACTGTGAGCAGAATGCACTCATCACCAAGAAGTTTCTGAGAATGCTTCTGTCTAGTTTTTATGTGAAGATATTTCCTTTTCCAACATAGGCCTCAAAGCGCTCCAAATAAACACTTTCGGATTCTACAAAAGGAGTGTTTCCAAACTGCTCTTTTGAGAGGAACTTTCAAGTCTCTGAGTTGAATGCACTCATCACACAGAAGTTTCTGAGAATGCTTCTGTCTAGTTTTTATGTGAAGATATTTCCTTTTCCAGCATAGGCCTCAAAACGCTCCAAATATCCTCCTGCAGATTCTACAAAAAGAGTGTTTCAAAACTGTTCTATCAAAAGGAAGGTTCAACTCTGTGAGTTGAATGAATGCATCGTGAAGAACTTTCTGAGAATGCTTCTCTGTAGTTTTTAGGTGAAGATATTCCATATCCCAGCACAGGCCTCGAAGTGCTCCAAATAACCACTTGCAGATTTTACCAAAAGAGTGTTTCAAAACTGCTCTTTCTATAGGTAAGTTCAAGTCTGTGTGTTGAATGCACTCAACACAAAGAAGTTTCTGAGAATGTTTCTGTTCAGTTTTTATGTGAAGATATTTCCTTTTCCAGCATAGGCCTCAAACGGCTCCAAATATCCACTTGCAGATTCTACAAAAAGAGTGTTTCCAAACTTCTCTATCAATTGGTAGGTTCAACTCTGTGAGTTGAATGAACTCATCACAAAGAAGTTTCTCAGAATCCTTCTCTCTAGTTTTTATGTGAAGATATTTCCTTTTCCAACATAGGCCTCAAGGTGCTCCGAATAAACACTTGCAGATTCTACAAAAGGAGTGTTTCAAAACTGTTCTATCAAAGGGAAAGTTCAAGTCTGTGAGTTGAATGCACTCATCACACAGAAGTTTCTCAGAATGCTTCTGTCTAGTTTTTAGGTGAAGGGATTTCATTTCCCAGCATAGGCCTCAAAGCGCTCCAAATATCCACTTGCAGATTCTACGAAAAGAGTGTTTCAAAGCTGCTCTTCCAAATACAAGGTTCAAGTCTGTGTGTTGAATGCACTCATCAGAAAGAAGTTTCTGAGAATGCTTCTGTCTAGTTCTTACGTGAAGATGTTTCCTTTTCCAGCTTAGGCCTCAAAGCGCACCAAATAAACACTTGCAAATTCTACAAAAGGAATGTTTCCAAAGAGTTCTATCAAAAGGAAAATTCAAGTCTGTGAATTGAATGCACTTATCATACAGAAGTTTCCTGGAATGCTTCTGTCTAGTTTTTATGTGAAGACATTTCCTTTTCCAGCATAGGCCTCAAAGCGCTCCAAATATCCACTTGCCGATTCTACCAAAAGAGTGTTTCAAAACTGCTCTATCAAAAGCAAGCTTCAACACTGTGAGTAGAATGCACTCATCACAAAGAAGTTTCTGAGAATGCTTCTGTCTAGTTTTTATGTGAAGATATTTCCTTTTCCAACATAGGCCTCAAAGCGCTCCTAATAAACACTTGCAGATTCTACAAAAGGAGTGTTTCAAAACTGCTCTTTCGAGAGGAACGTTGAAGTCTGTGAGTTGAATGCACTCATCACACAGAAGTTTCTGAGAATGCTTCTGTCTAGTTTTTATGTGAAGATATTTCCTTTTCCAGCATAGGCCTCAAAACGCTCCAAATATCCTCTTGCAGATTCTACAAAAAGAGTGTTTCAAAACTGTTCTATCAAAAGGATGGTTCAACTCCGTGAGTTGAATGAATGCATCGTGAAGAACTTTCTGAGAATGCTTCTCTGTAGTTTTTAGCTGAAGATATTCCATAACCCAGCACAGGCCTCGAAGTGCTCCAAATAACCACTTGCAGATTTTACCAAAAGAGTGTTTCAAAACTGCTCTTTCTATAGGTAAGTTCAAGTCTGTGAGTTGAATGCACTCAACACAAAGAAGTTTCTGAGAATGCTTCTTTTCAGTTTTTATGTGAAGATATTTCCTTTTCTAGCATAGGCCTCAAACGGCTCCAAATATCCACTTGCAGATTCTACAAAAAGATTGTTTCCAAACTTCTCTATCAATTGGTAGGTTCAACTCTGTGAGTTGAATGAACTCATCACAAAGAAGTTTCTCAGAATCCTTCTCTCTAGTTTTTATGTGAAGATATTTCCTTTTCCAACATAGGCCTCAAGGTGCTCCGAATAAACACTTGCAGAATCTACAAAAGGAGTGTTTCAAAACTGTTCTATCAAAGGGAACGTTCAAGTCTGTGAGTTGAATGCACTCATCACACAGAAGTTTCTCAGAATGCTTCTGTCTAGTTTTTAGGTGAAGAGATTTCATTTCCCGGCATAGGCCTCAAAGCGCTCCAAATATCCACTTGCAGATTCTACGAAAAGAGTGTTTCAAAGCTGCTCTTTCAAAAGCAAGGTTCAAGTCTGTGTGTTGAATGCACTCAGCAGAAAGAAGTTTCTGAGAATGCTTCTGTCTAGTTCTTACGTGAAGATATTTCCTTTTCCAGCTTAGACCTCAAAGCGCTCCAAATAAACACTTGCAAATTCTACAAAAGGAGTGTTTCAAAAGAGTTCTATCAAAAGGAACGTTCAAGTCTGTGAGTTGAATGCACTTATCATACAGAAGTTTCTTGGAATGCTTCTGTCTAGTTTTTATGTGAAGACATTTCCTTTTCCAGCATAGGCCTCAAAGCGCTCCAAATATCCACTTGCAGATTCTACCAAAAGAGTGTTTCAAAACTGCTCTATCAAAAGTAAGCTTCAACGCTGTGAATAGAATGCACTCATCACAAAGAAGTTTCTGAGAATGCTTCTGTCTAGCTTTTATGTGAAGATATTTCCTTTTCCAAAATAGGCCTCAAGGTGCTCCGAATAAACACTTGCAGATTCTACAAAAGGAGTGTTTCAAAACTGTTCTATCAAAGGGAACGTTCAAGTCTGTGAGTTGAATGCACTTATCATACAGAAGTTTCCTGGAATGCTTCTGTCTAGTTTTTATGCGAAGACATTTCCTTTTCCAGCATAGGCCTCAAAGCCCTCCAAATATCCACTTGCAGATTCTACCAAAAGAGTGTTTCAAAACTGCTCTATCAAAAGCAAGCTTCAACACTGTGAGTAGAATGCACTCATCACAAAGAAGTTTCTGAGAATGCTTCTGTCTAGTTTTTATGTGAAGATATTTCCTTTTCCAACATAGGCCTCAAAGCGCTCCAAATAAACACATGCAGATTCTACAAAAGGAGTGTTTCAAAACTGCTCTTTCGAGAGGAACGTTCAAGTCTGTGAGTTGAATGCACTCATCACACAGAAGTTTCTGAGAATGCTTCTGTCTTGTTTTTATGTGAAGATATTTCCTTTTCCAGCATAGGCCTCAAAACGCTCCAAATATCCTCCTGCAGATGCTACAAAAAGAGTGTTTCAAAACTGTTCTATCAAAAGGAAGGTTCAACTCTGTGAGTTGAATGAATGCACCATGAAGAACTTTCTGAGAATGCTTCTCTGTAGTTTTTAGGTGAAGATATTCCATATCTCAGCACAGGCCTCGAAGTGCTCCAAATAACCACTTGCAGATTTTACCAAAAGAGTGTTTCAAAACTGCTCTTTCTATAGGTAAGTTCAAGTCTGTGAGTTGAATGCACTCAACGCAAAGAAGTTTCTGAGAATGCTTCTGTTCAGTTTTTATGTGAAGATATTTCCTTTTCCAGCATAGGCCTCAAACGGCTCCAAATATCCACTTGCAGATTCTACAAAAAGAGTGTTCCCAAACTTCTCTATCAATTGGTAGGTTCAACTCTGTGAGTTGAATGAACTCATCACAAAGAAGTTTCTGAGAATCCTTCTCTCTAGTTTTTATGTGAAGATATTTCCTTTTCCAACATAGGCCTCAAGGTGCTCCGAATAAACACTTGCAGATTCTACAAAAGGAGTGTTTCAAAACTGTTCTATCAAAGGGAACGTTCAAGTCTGTGAGTTGAATGCACACATCACACAGAAGTTTCTCAGAATGCTTCCGTCTAGTTTTTAGGTGAAGAGATTTCATTTCCCAGCATAGGCCTCAAAGCGCTCCAAATATCCACTTACAGATTCTACGAAAAGAGTGTTTCAAAGCTGCTCTTTCAAAAGCAAGGTTCAAGTCTGTGTGTTGAATGCACTCATCAGAAAGAAGTTTCTGAGAATGCTTCTGTCTAGTTCTTACGTGAAGATATTTCCTTTTCCAGCTTAGGCCTCGAAGCGCTCCAAATAAACACTTGCAAATTCTACAAAAGGAGTGTTTCAAAAGAGTTCTATCAAAAGGAACGTTCAAGTCTGTGAGTTGAATGCACTTATCATACAGAAGTTTCCTGGAATGCTTCTGTCTAGTTTTTATGCGAAGACATTTCCTTTTCCAGCATAGGCCTCAAAGCCCTCCAAATATCCACTTGCAGATTCTACCAAAAGAGTGTTTCAAAACTGCTCTATGAAAAGCAAGCTTCAACACTGTGAGTAGAATGCACTCAACACAAAGAAGTTTCTGAGAATGCTTCTGTCTAGTTTTTATATGAAGATATTTCCTTTTCCAACATAGGCCTCCAAGCGCTCCAAATAAACACATGCAGATTCTACAAAAGGAGTGTTTCAAAACTGCTCTTTCGAGAGGAACGTTCAAGTCTGTGAGTTGAATGCACTCATTACACAGAAGTTTCTGAGAATGCTTCTGTCTAGTTTTTATGTGAAGATATTTCCTTTTCCAGCATAGGCCTCAAAACGCTCCAAATATCCTCTTGTAGATTCTACAAAAAGCGTGTTTCAAAACTGTTCTATCAAAAGGAAGGTTCAACTCCGTGAGTTGAATGAAAGCATCGTGAAGACCTTTCTGAGAATGCTTCTCTGTAGTTTTTGGGTGAAGATATTCCATATCCCAGCAAAGGCCTCGAAGTGCTCCAAATAACCACTTGCAGATTGTACCAAAAGAGTGTTTCAAAACTGTTCTTTCTATAGGTAAGTTCAAGTCTGTGAGTTGAATGCACTCAATGCAAAGAAGTTTCTGAGAATGCTTCTGTTCAGTTTTTATGTGAAGATATTTCCTTTTCCAGCATAGGCCTCAAACGGCTCCAAATATCCACTTGCAGATTCTACAAAAAGAGTGTTTCCAAACTTCTCTATCAATTGGTAGGTTCAACTCTGTGAGTTGAATGAACTCATCACAAGGAAGTTTCTGAGAATCCTTCTCTCTAGTTTTCATGTGAAGATATTTCCTTTTCCAACATAGGCCTCAAGGTGCTCCGAATAAACACTTGCAGATTCTACAAAAGGAGTGTTTCAAAACTGTTCTATCAAAGGGAACGTTCAAGTCTGTGAGTTGAATGCACACATCACACAGAAGTTTCTCAGAATGCTTCCGTCTAGTTTTTAGGTGAAGAAATTTCATTTCCCAGCATAGGCCTCAAAGCGCTCCAAATATCCACTTACAGATTCTACGAAAAGAGTGTTTCAAAGCTGCTCTTTCAAAAACAAGGTTCAAGTCTGTGTGTTGAATGCACTCATCAGAAAGAAGTTTCTGAGAATGCTTCTGTCTAGTTCTTACGTGAAGATATTTCCTTTTCCAGCTTAGGCCTCGAAGCGCTCCAAATAAACACTTGCAAATTCTACAAAAGGAGTGTTTCAAAAGAGTTCTATCAAAAGGAACGTTCAAGTCTGTGAGTTGAATGCACTTATCATACAGAAGTTTCCTGGAATGCTTCTGTCTAGTTTTTATGCGAAGACATTTCCTTTTCCAGCATAGGCCTCAAAGCCCTCAAATATCCACTTGCAGATTCTACCAAAAGAGTGTTTCAAAACTGCTCTATGAAAAGCAAGCTTCAACACTGTGAGTAGAATGCACTCATCACAAAGAAGTTTCTGAGAATGCTTCTGTCTAGTTTTTATGTGAAGATATTTCCTTTTCCAACATAGGCCTCAAAGCGCTCCAAATAAACACATGCAGATTCTACAAAAGGAGTGTTTCAAAACTGCTCTTTCGAGAGGAACGTTCAAGTCTGTGAGTTGAATGCACTCATCACACAGAAGTTTCTGAGAATGCTTCTGTCTAGTTTTTATGTGAAGATATTTCCTTTTCCAGCATAGGCCTCAAAACCCTCCAAATATCCTCTTGCAGATTCTACAAAAAGAGTGTTTCAAAACTGTTCTATCAAAAGGAAGGTTCAACTCCGTGAGTTGAATGAATGCATCGTGAAGACCTTTCTGAGAATGCTTCTCTGTAGTTTTTGGGTGAAGATATTCCATATCCCAGCAAAGGCCTCGAAGTGCTCCAAATAACCACTTGCAGATTGTACCAAAAGAGTGTTTCAAAACTGCTCTTTCTATAGGTAAGTTCAAGTCTGTGAGTTGAATGCACTCAACACAAAGAAGTTTCTGAGAATGCTTCTGTTCAGTTTTTATGTGAAGATATTTCCTTTTCCAGCATAGGAATCAAACGGCTCAAAATATCAACTTGCAGACTCTACAAAAAGAGTGTTTCCAAACTTCTCTATCAATTGGTAGGTTCAACTCTGTGAGTTGAATGAACTCATCACAAAGAAGTTTGTGGAAATCCTTCTCTCTGGTTATTATGTGAAGATATTTCCTTTTCCAACATAGGCCTCAAGGTGCTCCGAATAAACATTTGCAGATTCTACAAACTTAATGTTTCAAAACTGTTCTATCAAAAGGAACGTTGAAGTCTGTGTGTTGAATGCACTCATCACAGAGAAGTTTCACAGAATGCTTCCGTCTAGTTTTTATTTGAAGAGATTTCATTTCCCAGCATAGGCCTCAAAGTGCTCCAAATATCCACTTGCAGATTCTGTAACAAGAGTGTTTCCAAACTGCTCTTTCAAAAGGAAGCTTCAAGTCTGTGAGTTGAATGCACTCATCACAAAGAAGTTTCTGAGAATGCTTCCGTCTAGTTTCTATATGAAGATATTTCCTTTTCCAACATAGGCCTCAAAGTGCTCCAAATAAACACTTGCAGATCCTACAAAAGGAGTGTTTGAAAACTGCTCTTTCTATAAGTAAGTTCAAGTCTGTGAGTTGAATGCACTCAACACAAAGAAGTTTTTGAGAATGCTTCTGTTCAGTTTTTATGTGAAGATATTTCCTTTTCCAGCATAGGCCTCACACGGCTCCAAATATCCCCTTGCAGATTCTACAAAAAGAGTGTTTCCAAACTTCTCTATCAATCGGTAGGTTGAACTTTGTGAGTTGAATGAACTCATCACAAAGAAGTTTGTGAGAATCCTTCTCTCTAGTTTTTATGTGAAGATATTTGCTTTTCCAACGTAGGCCTCAAGGTGCTCTGAATAAACACTTGCAGATTCTACAAAAGGAGTGTTTCAAAAGAGTTCTATCAAAAGGAATGTTCAAGTCTGTGAGTTGAATGCACTTATCATACAGAAGTTTCCTAGAATGCTTCTGTCTAGTTTTTATGTGAAGACATTTCCTTTTCCAGCATAGGCCTCAAAGCGCTCCAAATATCCACTTGCAGATTCTACCTAAGGAGTGTTTCAAAACTGCTCTATCAAAAGCAAGCTTCAACACTGTGAGTAGAATGCACTCATCGCAAAGAAGTTTCTCAGAATGCTTCTGTCTAGTTTTTAGGTGAAGAGATTTCATTTCCCAGCATAGGCCTCAAATGGATCCAAATATCCACTTGAAGATTCTATAAGAAGAGTGTTTCCAAACTGCTCTTTCAAAAGAAAGGTTCAAGTCTGTGAGTTGAATACACTCATCACAAAGAAGTTTCTGAGAATGCTTCCGTTTAGTTTTTATATGAAGATATTTCCTTTTCCAACATAGGCTTCAATGCGCTCCAAATAAACACTTGCAGATTCTACAAAAGGAGTGCTTCAAAACTGTTCTACCAAAGGGAACGTTGAAGTCTCTGAGTTGAATGCACTTATCACGGAGAAGTTTCTCAGAATGCTTCTGTCTAGTTTTTAGTAGAAGATATTTCATTTTCCAGCATAGGCCTCAAAGCGCTCCAAATATCCACTTGCAGATTCTACGAAAAGAGTGTTTCAAAGCTGCTCTTTCAAAAGCAAGGTTGAAGTCTGTGTGTTGAAAGCACTCATCAGAAAGAAGTTTCTGAGAATGCTTTTGTCTAGTTCTTACGTGAAGATATTTCTTTTCCAGCATAGGCCTCAAAGCGCTCCAAATATCCAATTGCAGATTCTACAAAAAGAGTGTTTCAAAACTGTTCTGTCAAAAGGAAGTTTCAACACTGTGAGTAGAATGCACTCATCTCACAGAAGTTTCTGAGAATGCTTCTGTCTAGTTTTTATGGGAAGATATTTCCTTTTCCAACTTAGGCCTCAAAGCGCTCCAAATAAACACTTGCAGATTCTACAAAAGGAGTGTTTCAAAACTGTTCTATCAAAGGGAAAGTTGAAGTCTCTGAGTTGAATGCACTCAACACAAATAAGTTTCTGAGAACGTTCTATCTAGTTTTCATCTGCATGTATTTGCTTTTCCACTAGATGTCGCTGTCGCTCCAAATATCTCCTTGCAGAAATTAGAAGAAGAGTGTTTCCAAGCTACTCTATCAAAAGTCAATTTCAGCTCTGTGAGTTGAATGCCCGCATCGCAAAGAAGTTTCTGCGAATGCTTCTCTCTAGTTTTAAGCTGAAGATATTTCATTTTCCAGCATAGGCTTCAAGGCGCTCCAAATATCCACTTGCAGATTGTACAAAAAGTTTGTTTCCGAGTTCCTCTTTCAAAAGGAAGTTTGAAGTCTGTGAGTTGAATGCACTCATCACACAGTAGTTTCTGAGAATCCTTCTGTCTAGTTTTTGGGTGAAGATATTTCATTTCCCAGCATAGGCATCTGTGCGCTCCAAATATACACAATCTGATTCTCCAAAAAGAGTGTTTCAAAACTGCTCTTTGAAAAGAAAGTTTCAAGTCTGTGAGTTGGATGCACTCATCAAAAATAAGTTTCTGAGAATGCTTTTGTCAAGATTTTATGTGAAGATATTTCCTTTTCCAGCATTGGTCTCAAACAGCTCCAAATAACCACTTGCAGATTATACAAAAAGAGACTTTCAAAGCTCTTCTATCAAAAAGAAGGTTCAACTCTGTGAGTAGAATGCAGTCATCACAAACAAGATTCTGAGAATGCTTCTGTCTAGTTTTTATGTAAAGATATTTCCATTTCCAATATAGGCCTCAAAGCGCTCCAAACAAACAATTGCAGATTCTACAAAAGGAGTGTTCCCAAACTGTTCTATCAAAAGGAACGCTCAAGTATGTGAATTGAATGCACTCATCACACGGAAGATTCTAAGAATGCTTCTGTCTAGTTTTTAGGTGAAGATATTTCCTTTTCCAGCATAGGACTCAAAATGCTCCAAATATCCTCTTGCAGATTCTATAAGGAGAGTGTTTCCAAACTGCTCTTTCAAAAAGAAGGTTCAAGTCTGTAAGTTGAATGCACTCATCTCAAAGATGTTTCTGAGAATGCTTCTGTCTAGTTTGTTTGTGAAGATATTTCGTTTTCCAGCATGGGCCTCAAATCGCTCCAAACTTCCACTAGCAAATTCTATAAAAGGAGTGTTTCAAAAGTGTGCTATCAAAAGGGAGAGTCCACTATGTGAGTTGAATGCATAAAGCACACGGATGTTTCTGAGAATGCTTCTGTCTAGGTTTTAGGTGAAGATATTTCATTTCCCAGCATAGGAATCAAGGAGCTCCAAATATCCACTTGCAGACTGTACAAAAAGAGTGTTTCCAAACTGCTTTTTCAAAAGAAAGCTTCAACTCTGTGGGTTGAATGCACTCATCACCAAGTAGTTTCTGCAAATGCTTCCGTCTAGTTTCTATATGAAGATATTTCCTTTTCCAACATAGGCCTCACAGTGCTCCAAATAAAC
Source organism: Pongo abelii (assembly GCF_028885655.2). Lineage (NCBI taxonomy): Eukaryota > Metazoa > Chordata > Mammalia > Primates > Hominidae > Pongo > Pongo abelii. The sequence continues at coordinate 15,103,814 of NC_071998.2, read as the reverse complement.
ACTTGCAGATTCTACAAAAGGAGTGTTTCAAAACTGCTCTTTCTATAGGTAAGTTCAAGTCTGTGAGTTGAATGCACTCAACACAAAGAAGTTTCTGAGAATCCATCTTTCTAGTTTTTATGTGAAGATATTTCTTTTTCCATCATAGTCCTCAAAACCCTTCAAATATCCACCTGCAGTTTCTACAAAAAGAGTGTTGCAAAACTTTTCTATCAAAAGGAAATTTCAAGTCTGTGAGTTGAATGAACTCATCTCAAAGAAGTTTCTCAGAATGCTTCTGTCTAGTTTTTAGGTGAAGAGATTTCATTACGCAGCATAGGCCACAAAGCGCTTTAAATATCCAGTTGCAGATTCTATAAGAAGAGTTTTTCCAAACTCCTCTATCAAAAAGGAGGTTCAAGTCTGTAACCTGAATGCACTCATCAAAAAGGAGTTTCTGAGAATGCTTCTGTCTAGTTTGTATTTGAAGATATTCCCTTTTCCGGCATCGGCCTCAAATCGCTCCAAATATCCACTAGCAAATACTACAAACGGAGTGTTTCAAAAGAGTTCTATCAAAAGGAAGGTTCAACACTGTGAGCAGAATGCACTCATCACAAAGAAGTTTCTGAGAATGCTTCTGTCTAGTTTTTATGTGAAGATATTTCCTTTTCTAACATGTGCCTCAAAGCGCTCCAAATAAATAATTGCAGATTCTACAAAAGGTGTATTTCAAAACTGTTCTTTCGAGAAGATCTTTCAAGTCTGTGAGTTGAATGCACTCGTCACACAGAAGTTTCTGAGAATGCTTCTGTTCAGTTTTTATGTGAAGATATTTCCTTTTCCAGCATAGGCCTCAGAACGCTCCAAATATCCTCTTGCAGATTCTACAAAAAGAGTGTTTCAAAACTGTTCTATCAAAAAGAAGGTTCAACTCTGTGAGTTGAATGAATAAATCGTGAAGAACTTTCTGAGAATGCTTCTCTGTAGTTTTTAGGTGAAGATATTCCATATCCCAGCACAGGACTCGAAGTGCTCCAAATAACCACTTGCAGATTTTACCAAAAGACTGTTACAAAACTGCTCTTTCTATAGGTAAATTCAAGTCTGTGAGTTGAATGCACTCAACACAAAGAAGTTTCTGAGAATGCTTCTGTTCAATTTTTATGTGAAGATATTTCATTTTCCAGCATAGGCCTCATGCGGCTCCAAGTATCCACTTGCAGATTCTACAAAAAGAGTGTTTCCAAACTTCTCTATCAATTGGTAGGTTCAACGCTGTGAGTTGAATGCACTCATCACAAAGAAGTTTCCGAGAGTGCTTCTTTCTAGGTTTTATGTGAAGATATTCCCTTTTCCAAAATAGGTCTCAAGATGATTAGAATAAACACTTGCAGATACTACAAACTTAATGTATCAAATCTGTTCTATCAAAAGGGACGTTCGAGTCTGTGAGTTGAATGCACTCATCGCAGAGAAGTTTCTGAGAATGGTTCTGTATAGTTTTTAGGGGAAGAGATTTCATTTCCCAGCATAGGCCTCAAAGCGCTCCAAATATCCACTTGCAGATTCTATAAGAAGAGTGTCTCCAAACTGCTCTTTCAAAAAGAAGGTTCTAGTTGGTGAGTTGAATGCACTCATCACAAAGAAGTTTCTGAGAATCCTTCTGTCTAGTTTTTATGTGAAGATATTTGTTTTCCAGCATGGTGCTCAAATCGCTCCAAACATCCACTAGGAAATTCTACAAAAGGAGTGTTTCAAAAGAGTGCCATCAAAAGGAAGAGTCCTCTATGTGAGTTGAATGCAAAAAGCACACAGAAGTATCTGAGATTGCTTCTGTCTAGTTTTTAGGTGAAGATATTTCATTTCCCAGCATAGGCCTCAAAGCGCTCCAAATATCCACTTGTAGATTCTGCAAATAGAGTGTTTCCAAACTGCTTTTTCAAAAGGAAGCTTCAGGTTTGTGAGTAGAATGCACTCATCACAAAGAAGTTTCTGAGAATGGTACCGTCTAGTTTTTATATGAAGTATTTCCTTTTCCAACATAGGCCTCCAAGCTCTCCAAATAACCACTTGCAGATAGTACAAAAGGAGTGTTTCAAAACTGTTCCATCAAAAGGAACGTTCAAGTCTGTGAGTTGAATGCACTGATCACAAAGAAGTTTCTCAGAATGCTTCTGTCTAGTTTTCAGGGGAAGATATTTCATTTCCCAGCTTAGGCCTCAAAGTGATCCAAATATCCACTTGCAGATTCTACAAAAAGAGTGTTTCCAAACTGCTCTTTAAAAAGGAAGCTTCAAGTCTGTGAGTTGAATGCACTCATCACAAAGAAGTTTCTGAGAATGCTTCCGTCTAGTTTTTCTGTGAAGATATTTCCTTTTCCAACATAGGCCTCAAGTTGCTCTGAATAAACACTTGCAGATTCTACAAACTTAATGTTTCAAGACTGTTCTATCAAAAGCAACATTCAATTCTGTGAGTTGAATGCACTTAACATACAGAAGTTTCCTGGAATGCTTCTGTCTAGTTTTTATGTGAAGACATTTCCTTTTCCAGCATAGGCATCAAAGCGCTCGAAATATTCACTTTCAGATTCTACCAAAAGAGTGTTTCAAAACTGCTCTATCAAAAGCAAGCTTCAACACTGTGAGTAGAATGCACTCATCACAAAGAAGTTTCTGAGAATGCTTCTGTCTAGTTTTTATGTGAAGATATTTCCTTTTCCAACATAGGCCTCAAAGCGCTCCAAATAAACACTTGCAGATTCTACAAAAGGAGTGTTTCAAAACTGTTCTATCAGAGGGAACGTTCAAGTCTGTGAGTTGAATGCACTCATCACACAGAAGTTTCTCAGAATGCTTCTGTCTAGTTTTTAGGTGAAGAGATTTCATTTCCCAGCATAGGCCTCAAAGCGCTCCAAATATCCACTTGCAGATTCTACGAAAAGAGTGTTTCAAAGCTGCTCTTTGAAAAGCAAGTTTCAAGTCTGTGTGTTGAATGCACTCATCAGAAAGAAGTTTCTGAGAATGCTTCTGTCTAGTTCTTACATGAAGATATTTTCTTTTCCAGCTTAGGCCTCAAAGCGCTCCAAATAAACACTTGCAAATTCTACAAAAGGAGTGTTTCAAAAGAGTTCTATCAAAAGGAACGTTCAAGTCTGTGAGTTGAATGCACTTATCATACAGAAGTTTCCTGGAATGCTGCTGTCTAGTTTTTATGTGAAGACGTTTCGTTTTCCAGCATAGGCCTCAAAGAGCTCCAAATATCCACTTGCAGATTCTACCAAAAGAGTGTTTCAAAACTGCTCTATCAAAAGCAAGCTTCAACACTGTGAGTAGAATGCACTCATCAGAAAGAAGTTTCTGAGAATGCTTCTGTCTAGTTTTTATGTGAAGATATTTCCTTTTAAAACATAGGCCTAAAAGCGCTCCAAATAAACACTTGCAGATTCTACAAAAGGAGTGTTTCAAAACTGCTCTTTCGAGAGGAACGTTCAAGTCTGTGAGTTGAGTGCACTCATCACACAAAAGTTTCTGAGAATGCTTCCGTCTTATTTTTATATGAAGATATTTCCTTTTCCTACATAGGTCTCAAAACGCTACAAATAAACACATGCAGATTCTACAAACGGAGTGTTTCAAAACTGTTCTATCAAAGGGAACGTTCAAGTCTGTGTGTTGAATGCACTAATCACACAGAAGTTTCTCAGAATGCTTCTGTCTAGTTTTTAGGTGAAGAGATTTCATTTCCCAGCATAGGCCTCAAAGCGCTCCGAATATACACTTGAAGATTCTATAAGAAGAGTGTTTCCAAACTGCTCTTTCAAAAGGAAGCTCCAAGTCTGTGAGTTGAATGCACTCATCACAAAGACGTTTCTGAGAATGCTTCCGTCTAGTTTTTACATGAAGATATTTCCTTTTCCTACCTAGGCCTCAAAGCGCTCCAAATAAACACTTGCAGATTCTACAAATGGAGTGTCTCAAAACTGTTCTATCAAAGAGAACGTTCAAGTCTCTGAGTTGAATGAACTCATCACACAGAAGTTTCTCAGAATGCTTCTGTCTAGTTTTTAGGTGAAGAGATTTCATTTCCCAGCATAGGCCTCAAAACGCTCCAAATATCCACGTGCAGATTCTACGAAAAGAGTGTTTCAAAGCTGCTATTTCAAAAGCAAGGTTCAAGTCTGTGTGTTGAATGCACTCATCAGTAAGAAGTTTCTGAGAATGCTTCTGTCTAGTTCTTACGTGAAGATATTTCCTTTTCCAGCTTAGGCCTCAAAGCGCTCCAAATAAACACTTGCAAATTCTACAAAAGGAGGCTTTCAAAAGTGTTCTAGCAAGAGGAACGTTCAAGTCTGTGAGTTGAATGCACTTATCATAGAGAAGTTTCCTGGAATGCTTCTGTCCAGTTTTTATGTGAAGACATTTCCTTTTCCAGCATAGGCCTCAAAGGGCTCCAAATATCCACTTGCAGATTCTACCAAAAGAGTGTTTCAAAGCTGCTCTATCAAAAGCAAGCTTCAACACTGTGAGTAGAATGCACTCATCACAAAGAGGTTTCTGAGAATGCTTCTGTCTAGTTTTTATGTGAAGATATTTCCTTTTCCAACATAGGCCACAAAGCGCTCCAAATAAACACTTGCTGATTCTAAAAAAGGAGTGTTTCAAAACTGCTCTTTCGAGAGGAATGTTCAAGTCTTTGAGTTGAATGCGCTTATCATACAGAAGTTTCCTGGAATGCTTCTGTCTAGTTTTTAGGTGAAGAGATTTCATTTCCCAGCATAGACCTCAAAGCGCTACAAATATCCACTTGGAGATACTACCAAAAGAGTGTTTCAAAACTGCTCTATCAAGAGCAAGCTTCAACACTGTGAGTACAATGCACTCATCACAAAGAAGTTTCTGAGAATGCTTCTGTCTAGTTTTTATGTGAAGATATTTCCTTTCCCAACATAGGCCTCAAAGCGCTCCAAATAAACACTTGTAGATTCCACAAAAGGAGTGTTTCAAAACTGCTCTTTCGAGAGGAACGTTGAAGTCTGTGAGTTGAATGCACTCATCACACAGAAGTTTCTGAGAATGCTTCTGTCTAGTTTTTATGTGAAGATATTTCCTTTTCCAGCAAAGGCCTCAAAACGCTCCAAATATCCTCTTGCAGATTCTACAAAAAGAGTGTTTCAAAACTGTTCTATCAATAGGAAGGTTCAACTCTGTGAGTTGAATGAAAGCATCATGAAGAACTTTCTGAGAATGCTTCTCTGTAGTTTTTAGGTGAAGATATTCCATATCCCAGCACAGGCCTCGGAGTGCTCCAAATAACCACTTGCAGATTTTACCAAAAGAGTGTTCAAAACTGCTCTTTCTATAGGTAAGCTCAAGTCTGTGAGTTGAATGCACTCAACACAAAGATGTTTCTGAGAATGCTTCTGTTCCGTTTTTATGTGAAGATATTTCCTTTTCCGACATGGGCCTCAAACGGCTCCAAATATCCACTTGCAGATTCTACAAAAAGAGTGTTTCCAAACTTCTCTATAAATTGGTAGGTTCAACTCTGTGAGTTGAATGAGCTCATCACAAAGAAGTTTCTGAGAATCCTTCTCTCTGGTTATTATGTGAAGGTATTTCCTTTTCCAGCATAGGCCTCAAACGGCTCCAAATATCCACTTGCATATTCTACAAAAGGAGTGTTTCCAAACTTCTCTATCAATTGGTAGGTTCAAATGTGTGAGTTGAATGAACTCATCAGAAAGAAGTTTCTGAGAATCCTTCTCTCTAGTTTTTATGTGAAGATGTTTCCTTTTCCAACATAGGCTTCAAGGTGCTCCGAATAAACACTTGCAGATTCTACAAACTTAATGTTTCAAAACTGTTCTATCAAAAGGAACGTTGAAGTCTGTGAGTTGAATGCACTCATCACAAAGAAGTTTCTCAGAATGCTTCCGTCTAGTTTTTAGGTGAAGAGATTTCATTTCCCAGCATAGGCCTCAAAGCGCTCCAAGTATCCACTTGCAGATTCTATAAAAATAGTGTTTCCAAACTGCTCTTTCAAAAGGAAGCTTCAAGTCTGTGAGTTGAATGCACTCATCACAAAGAAGTTCCTGAGAATGCTTCCGTCTAGTTTCTATATGAAGATATTTCCTTTTCCAACATAGGCCTCAAAGTGCTCCAAATAAACACTTGCAGATTCTACAAAAGGAGTGTTTCAAAACTGCTCTTTCTATAGGTATGTTCAAGTCTGTGAGTTGAATGCACTCAACACAAAGAAGTTTCTGAGAATGCTTCTGTTCCGTTTTTATGTGAAGATATTTCCTTTTCCAACATGGGCCTCAAACGGCTCCAAATATCCACTTGCAGATTCTACAAAAAGAGTGTTTCCAAACTTCTCTATAAATTGGTAGGTTCAACTCTGTGAGTCGAATGAGCTCATCACAAAGAAGTTTCTGAGAATCCTTCTCTCTGGTTATTATGTGAAGGTATTTCCTTTTCCAACATAGGCCTCAAGGTGCTCCGAATAAACACTTGCAGATTCTACAAACGTAAGGTTTCAAAAGAGTTCTATCAAAAGGAACGTTGAAGTCTGTGAGTTGAATGCACTTATCAAATAGAAGTTTCCTGGAATTCTTCTGTCTAGTTTTTATGTGAAGAGATTTCCTTTTCCAGCATAGGCCTCAAAGCGCTCCAAATATCCACTTGCAGATTCTACAAAAAGAGTGTTTCAAACTGTTCTATCAAAAGGAAGGTTCAAAACTCTGAGTAGAATGCACTCCTCACAAAGAATTTTCTGAGAATGCTTCTGTCTAGTTTTTATTTGAAGATATTTCCTTTTCCAACATAGGCCTCAAAGCGCACCAAATAAACACTTGTAGATTCTACAAAAGGAGTGTGTCAAAACTGTTCTGTTGAGAGGAGCGTTCAAGTCTGTGAGTTGAATGCACTCATCACACAGAAGTTTCTGAGAATGCTTCTGTCTTGTTTTTATGTGAAGAGATTTCGTTTCCCAGCATAGGCCTCAAAGCGCTTCAAATATCCACTTGCAGATTCTATAAGAAGAGTGTTTCCAAACTGCTCTTTCAAAAGGAAGCTTCAAGTCTGTGAGTTGAATGCACTCATCACGGAGAAGTTTCTGAGAATGCTTCCGTCTTGTTTTTATATGAAGATATTTCCCTTTCCAACATAGGCCTCAAACCGCTCCAAATAAACACTTGCAGATTCTACAAAAGGAGTGTTTCAAAACTGTTCTATCAACGGGATCGTTCAAGTCTGTGAGTTGAATGCACTCATCACACAGAAGTTTCTCAGAATGCTTCTGTCTAGTTTTTAGTTGAAGAGATTTCATTTCCCAGCATAGGCCTCAAAGCTCTCAAAATATCCCCTTGCAGATTCTACATAAAGAGTGTTTCAAAGCTGCTCTTTCAAAAGCAAGGTTCAAGGCTGTGTGTTGTATGCACTCATTGTAGAGAAGCTTCTGAGATTTCTTTTGTCTGGTTCTTACCTGAAGATAATTGCTTTTCCAGCTTAGTCCAAAAAGCCATCCAAATAAACACTTGCAAATTCTACAAAAGGAGGATTTCAAAAGAGTTCTATCAAAAGGAACGTTCAAGTCTGTGAGTTGAATGCACTTATCAAACAGAAGTTTCCTGGAATGTTTCTGTCTAGTTTTTATGTGAAGACATTTCCTTTTCCAGCATAGGCGTCAAAACGCTCCAAATATTCACTTGCAGATTCTACAAAAAGAGTGTTTCAACACTGTTCTATCAAAAGGAATTTTCAGATCTGTGAGTTGAATGAACGCATCATGAAGAACTTTCTGAGAATGCTTCTCTGTAGTTTTTAGGTGAAGATATTCCATTTCCCAGCACAGGCCTCGAAATGCTCCAAGAAACCACTTGCAGATTTTAACAAAAGGGTGTTTCAAAACTGCTCTTTCTATAGCTATGTTCAAGTCTGTGAGTTGAATGCACAGAACACAAGGAAGTTTCTGAGAATGCTTCTGTTCAGTTTTTATGTGAAGATATTTCCTTTTCCAGCATAGGCGCCAAACGGCTCCAAATATCCACTTGCAGATGCTACAAAAAGTGTGTTTCCAAACTTCTCTATCAATTGGTAGGTTCAACTCTGTGAGTTGAATGCACTCATCACAAAGAAGTTTCTGAGAATGCTTCTCTCTAGTTTTCATGTGAAGATATTTCCTTTACCAACATAGGGCTCAAGGTGCTCCGAATAAACACTTGCAGATTCTACAAACTTAATGTTTCAAAACTGTTCTACCAAAAGGAATGTTCAAGTCTGTGAGTTGAATGCACTCATCACAAAAAGGTTCTCAGAATGCTTCTGTCTAGTTTTTAAGTGAAGAGATTTCATTTCCCATCATAGGCCTCAAAGTGCTCCAAATATCCACTTGCAGATCCTATAAGAAGAGTGTTTCCAAACTGTTTTATCAAAAGGAAGCTTCAACACTGTGAGTAGAATGCACTCATCACAAAGATGTTTCTGAGAATTCTTCTGTCTAGTTTTTATGTGAAGATATTTCCTTTTCCAACATAGGCCTCGAAGCGCACCAAATAAACACTTGCAGATTCTACAAAAGGAGTGTTTCAAAACTGTTCTATCAAAGGGAACGTTCACGTCTGTGAGTTGAATGCACTTGTCACACAGAAGTTTCTCAGAATTCTTCTGTCTAGTTTTTTGGTGAAGATATTTCATTTCCCAGCATTGGCCTCAAAGTGCTCCAAATATCCCCTTACAGATTCTACGAAAAGAGTGTTTCATTTCTGCTCTTTCAAAAGCAAGGTTCAATTCTGTGTGTTGAATGCACTCATGGGAAAGAAGTTTCAGAGAATGCTTCTGTCTAGTTCTTACGTGAAGATATTTCCTTTTCCAGCTTAGGCCTCAAAGCGCTCCAAATAAACACTTGCAAATTCTACAAAAGGAGTGTTTCAAAAGAGTTCTATCAAAAGGAACGTTCATGTCTGTGAGTTGAAAGCACTTATCAAACAGAAGTTTCCTGGAATGTTTCTGTCTAGTTTTTATGTGAAGGCATTTCCTTTTCCAGCATTGGCCTCAAAGGGCTCCAAATATCCACTTGCAGATTCTACAAAAAGAGTGTTTCAAAGCTGTTCTATGAAAAGGAAGCTTCAACACTGTGAGTAGAAGGCACTCATCACAAAGTAGTTTCTGAGAATGCTTCTGTCTAATTTTTATGTGAAGATATTTCCTTTTCCAACATAGGCCTATAAGCGCTCCAAATAAACACTTGCAGATTCTACAAAAGGAGTGTTTCAAAACTGTTCTGTCGTGAGGAACGTTCAAGTCTGTGAGTGGAATTCACTCATCACACAGAAGTTTCTGAGAATGCTTCTGTCTAGTTGTTATGTGAAGATATTTCCTTTTCCAGCATAGGCCTCAAACCGCTCCAAATATCCACTTGCAGATTCTACAAAAAGAGTGTTTCAAAACTGTTCTATCAAAAGGAAGGTTCAACTCTGTGAGTTGAATGAAAGCATCGTGAAGAACTTTCTGAGCATGCTTCTGTGTAGTTTTAAGGTGAAGATACTCCATTTCCCAGCACAGTCTTCGAAGTGCTCCAAATAACCACTTGCAGATTTTACCAAAAGAGTGTTTCAAAACTGCTGTTTCTATAGGTCAGTTCGTGTCTGTGAGTTGAATGCACTCATCACAAAGAAGTTTCTCAGAATGCTTCTGTCTAGTTTTTAGGTGAAGAGATTTCTTTTCCCAGGATAGGCCTCAAAGCCCTCCAAATATCCACTTGCCGATTCTACAAAAAGAGTGTTTCAAAGCTGCTCTTTCAAAAGCAAGGTTCAAGTCTGTGTTTTGAATGCACTCATCAGAAAGAAGCTTCTGAGAATGCTTCTATCTAGTTCTTACGTGAAGATATTTCTTCTCCAGCTTAGGCCTCAAAGCGCTCCAAATAAACACTTGCAAATTCTACAAAAGGAGTGATTCCAAAGAGTTCTATCAAAAGGAACGTTCAAGTCTGTGAGTTGAATGCACTTATCATACAGAAGTTTCCTGGAATGCTTCCGTCTAGTTTTTATGTGAAGACATTTCCTTTTCCAGCATAGGCCTCAAAGCGCTCCAAATATCCACTTGCAGATACTACCAAAAGAGTGTTTCAAAACTGTTCCATCAAAAGGAATCTTCAACACTGTGAGTAGAATGCACTCATCACACAGAAGTTTCTGAGAATGCTTCTGTCTAGTTTTTATGTGAAGACATTTCCTTTTCCCACATAGGCCTCAAAGCGCTCCAAATATCCACTTGCAGGTTCTATAAGAAGAGTGTTTCCAAACTGCTCTTTCAAAAGGAAGCTTCAAGTCTGTGAGTTGAATGCACTCATCACAAAGAAGTTTCTGAGAATGCTTCCGTCTAATTTCTATAGGAAGATGTTTCCTTTTCCAACATAGGCCTCAAAGCGCTCCAAATAAACACTTGCAGATTCTACAAAAGGAGTGTTTCAAAACTGCTCTTTCTATAGGTAATTTCAAGTCTGTGTGTTGAATGCACTCAACACAAAGAAGTTTCTGAGAATGCTTCTGTTCAGTTTTTATGTGAAGATATTTCCTTTTCCATCATAGGCCTCAAACGGCTCCAAATATCCACTTGCAGATTCTACAAAAGAGTGTTTCCAAACTTCTCTGTCAATTGGTAGGTTCAACTCTGTGAGTTGAATGCACTCAACACAAAGAAGTTTCTGAGAATGCTTCTCTCTAGTTTTTATGTGAAGTTATTTCCTTTTCCAACATAGGCCTCAAGGTGCTCCGAATAAACACTTGCAGATTCTACAAACGTAACGTTTCAAAACTGTTCTATCAAAAAGAACGTTCAAGTCTGTGAGTTGAATGCACTCATTTCAAAGAAGTTTCTCAGAATGCTTTTGTCTAGTTTTTAGGTGAACAGATTTCATTTCCCAGCATAGGCCTCAAAGCACTCCAAATATCCACTTGCAGATTCTATAAGAAGAGTGTTTCCAAACTGCTCTTTCAAAAGGAAGCTTCAAGTCTGTGAGTTGAATGCACTCATCACAAAGAAGTTTCTGAGAGTGATTCCGTCTAATTTTTATATGAAGATATTTCCTTTTCCAACATACGCCTCAAAGCTCTCCAAATAAACACTTGGAGATTCTACAAAAGGAGTGTTTCAAAACTGTTCTATCAAAAGGAACGTTCAAGTCTGTGAGTTGAATGCACTCATTGCAAAGAAGTTTCTCAGAATGCTTCTGTCTAGTTTTTAGGTGAACAGATTTCATTTCCCAGCATAGGCCTCAAAGCGCTCCAAATATCCTCTTGCAGATTCTACGAAAAGAGTGTTTCAAAGCTGCTCTTTCAAAAGCAAGGTTGAAGTCTGTGTGTTGAATGCACTCATCAGAAATTAGTTTCTGAGAATGCATCTGTCTAGTTCTTTCGTGAAGATATTTCCTTTTCCAGCTTAGGCCTCAAAGCGCTCCATATAAGCACTTGCAAATTCTACAAAAGGAGTATTTCAAAAGTGTTCTATCAAAAGGAACGTTCAAGACTGTGAGTTGAATGTCCTTATCAAACAGAAGTTTCCTGGAATGCTTCTGTCTAGTTTTTTTTTTTTTCGTTTATTATTATTATTATTATTATTATTATTATTATACTTTAGGTTTTATGGTACATGTGCGCAATGTGCAGGTAAGTTACATATGTATACATGTGCCATGCTGGTGCGCTGCACCCACCAACTCGTCATCTAGAATTAGGTATATCTCCCAATGCTATCCCTCCCCCCTCCCCCCACCCCACAACAGTCCCCGAAGTGTGATGTTCCCCTTCCTGTGTCCATGTGTTCTCATTGTTCAATTCCCACCTATGAGTGAGAATATGCGGTGTTTGGTTTTTTGTTCTTGTGATAGTTTACTGAGAATGATGATTTCCAATTTCATCCATGTCCCTACAAAGGACATGAACTCATCATTTCTTATGGCTGCATAGTATTCCATGGTGTATACGTGCCACATTTTCTTAATCCAGTCTATCATTGTTGGACATTTTGGTTGGTTCCAAGTCTTTGCTATTGTGAATAATGCCACAATAAACATACGTGTGCATGTGTCTTTATAGCAGCATGATTCACAGTCCTTTGGGTATATACCCAGTAATGGGATGGCTGGGTCGAATGGAATTTCTAGTTCTAGATCCCTGAGGAATCGCCACACTGACTTCCACAAGGTTTGAACTAGTTTACAGTCCCACCAACATTGTAAAAGTGTTCCTATTTCTCCACATCCTCTCCAGCACCTGTTGTTTCCTGACTTTTTAATGATTGCCATTCTAACTGGTGTGAGATGCTATCTCATTGTGGTTTTGATTTGCATTTCTCTGATGGCCAGTGATGGTGAGCATTTTTTCATGTGTCTTTTGGCTGCATAAATGTCTTCTTTTGAGAAGTGTCTGTTCATGTCCTTCGCCCACTTTTTGATGGGGTTGTTTGTTTTTTTCTTGTAAATTTGTTGGAGTTCATTGTAGATTCTGGATATTAGCCCTTTGTCAGATGAGTAGGTTGCGAAAATTTTCTCCCATTTTGTGGGTTGCCTGTTCACTCTGATGGTAGTTTCTTTTGCTGTGCAGAAGCTCTTGAGTTTAATTAGATCCCATTTGTCAATTTTGGCTTTTGTTGCCATTGCTTTTGGTGTTTTAGACATGAAGTCCTTGCCCATGCCTATGTCCTGAATGGTAATGCCTAGGTTTTCTTCTAGAGTTTTTATGGTTTTAGGTCTAACATTTAACTCTTTAATCCATCTTGAATTGATTTTTGTATAAGGTGTAAGGAAGGGATCCAGTTTCAGCTTTCTACATATGGCTAGCCAGTTTTCCCAGCACCATTTATTAAATAGGGAATACTTTCCCCATTTCCTGTTTTTGTCAGGTTTGTCAAAGATCAGATACTTGTAGATATGTGGCATTATTTCTGACGGCTCTGTTCTGTTCCATTGATCTATATCTCTGTCTTGGTACCAGTACCATGCTGTTTTGGTTACTGTAGCCTTGTAGTATAGTTTGAAGTCAGTTAGTGTGATGCCTCCACCTTTGTTCTTTTGGCTTGGGATTGACTTGGCGATGCGGGCTCTTTTTTGGTTCCATATGAACTTTAAAGTAGTTTTTTCCAATTCTGTGAAGAAAGTCATTGGTAGCTTGATGGGGATGGCATTGAATCTGTAAATTACCTTGGGAAGGATGGCCATTTTCATGATATTGATTCTTCCTACCCATGAGCATGGAATGTTCTTCCATTTGTTTGTATCCTCTTTTATTTCCTTGAGCAGTGGTTTGTAGTTCTCCTTGAAGAGGTCTTTCACATCCCTTGTAAGTTGGATTCCTAGGTATTTTGTTATCTTTGAAGCAATTGTGAATGGGAGTTCACTCATGATTTGGCTCTCTGTTTGTCTGTTATTGATGTATAAGAATGCTTGTGATTTTTGCACATTGATTTTGTATCCTGAGACTTTGCTGAAGTTGCTTATCAGCTTAAGGAGATTTTGGGCTGAGACAATGGGGTTTTCTAAATATACTATCATGTCATCTGCAAACAGGGACAATTTGACTTCCTCTTTTCCTAATTGAATACTCTTTATTTCCTTCTCCTGCCTAATTGCCCTGGCCAGAACTTCCAACACTATGTTGAATAGAAGTGGTGAGAGAGGGCATCCCTGTCTTGTGCCAGTTTTCAAAGGGAATGCTTCCAGTTTTTGCCCATTCAGTATGATATTGGCTGTGGGTTTGTCATAAATAGCTCTTATTATTTTGAGATACGTCCCATCAATTCCTAATTTATTGAGAGTTTTTAGCATGAAGAGTTTTTGAATTTTGTCAAAGGCCTTTTCTGCATCTATTGAGATAATCATGTGGTTTTTGTCTTTGGTTCTGTTTATATGCTGGATGACATTTATTGTTTTGCATATATTGAACCATCCTTGCATCCCAGGGATGAAGCCCACTTGATCATGGTGGATAAGCTTTTTGATGTGCTGCTGCATTCTGTTTTCCAGTATTTTATTGAGGATTTTTGCATCAATGTTCATCAAGGATATTGGTCTAAAATTCTCTTTTTTTGTTGTGTCTCTGCCAGGCTTTGGTATCAGGATGATGCTGGCGATGCTGGCCTCATAAAATGAGTTAGGGAGGATTCCCTCTTTTTCTGTTGATTGGAATAGTTTCAGAAGGAATGGTACCAGCTCCTCCTTTTACCTCTGGTAGAATTCGGCTATGAACCCATCTGGTCCTGGACTTTTTTTGGTTGGTAAGCTATTGATTATTGCCACAATTTCAGCTCCTGTTATTGGTCTATTCAGAGATTCAACTTCTTCCTGGTTTAGTCTTGGGAGGGTGTATGTGTTGAGGAATTTGTCCATTTCTTCTAGATTTTCTGGTTTATTTGGGTAGAGGTGTTTGTAATATTCTCTGATGGTAGTTTGTATTTCTGTGGGATTGGTGGTGATATCCCCTTTATCATTTTTTATTGCATCTATTTGATTCTTCTCTCTTTTTTCTTTATTAATCTTGCTAGCGGTCTATCAATTTTGTTGATCCTTTCAAAAAACCAGCTCCTGGATTCATTTATTTTTTGAAGGGTTTTTTGTGTCTCTATTTCCTTCAGTTCTGCTCTGATTTTAGTTATTTCTTGCCTTCTGCTAGCTTTTGAATGTGTTTGCTCTTGCTTTTCTAGTTCTTTTAATTGTGATGTTAGGGTGTCAATTTTGGATCTTTCCTGCTTTCTCTTGTGGGCATTTAGTGCTATAAATTTCCCTCTACACACTGCTTTGAATGCATCCCAGAGATTCTGGTATGTTGTGTCTTGGTTCTCGTTGGTTTCAAAGAACATCTTTATTTCTGCCTTCATTTCATTATGTACCCAGTAGTCATTCAGGAGCAGGTTGTTCAGTTTCCACGTAGTTGAGCGGTTTTGAGTGAGATTCTTAATCCTGAGTTCTAGCTTGATTGCACTGTGATCTGCGAGACAGTTTGTTACAATTTCTGTTCTTTTACATTTATTGAGGAGAGCTTTACTTCCAAGTATATGGTCAATTTTGGAATAGGTGTGGTGTGGTGCTGAAAAAAATGTATATTCTGTTGATTTGGGGTGGAGAGTTCTGTAGATGTCTATTAGGTCCACTTGGCGCAGAGCTGAGTTCAATTCCTGGGTATCCTTGTTGACTTTCTGTCTCGTTGATCTGTCTAATGTTGACAGTGGGGTGTCAAAGTCTCCCATTATTAATGTGTGGGAGTCTAAGTCTCTTTGTAGGTCACTCAGGACTTGCTTTATGAATCTGGGTGCTCCTGTATTGGGTGCATATATATTTAGGATAGTTAGCTCTTCTTGTTGAATTAATCCCTTTACCATTATGTAATGGCCTTCTTTGTCTCTTTTGATCTTTGTTGGTTTAAAGTCTGTTTTATCCGAGACTAGGATTGCAACCCCTGCCTTTTTTTGTTTTCCATTTGCTTGGTAGATCTTCCTCCATCCTTTTATTTTGAGCCTATGTGTGTCTCTGCACGTTAGATGGGTTTCCTGAATACAGCACACTGATGGGTCTTGAGTCTTTATCCAGTTTGCCAGTCTGTGTCTTTTAATTGGAGCATTTAGTCCATTTACATTTAAAGTTAATATTGTTATGTGTGAATTTGATCCTGTCATTATGATGTTAGCTGGATATTTTGCTCGTTAGTTGATGCAGTCTCTTCCTAGTCTCGATGTTCTTTACATTTCGGTATGATTTTGCAGTGGCTGGTACCGGTTGTGCCTTTCCATGTTTAGCGCTTCCTTCAGGAGCTCTTTTAGGGCAGGCCTGGTGGTGACAAAATCTCTCAGCATTTGCTTGTCTGTAAAGTATTTTATTTCTCCTTCACTTATGAAGCTTAGTTTGGCAGGATATGAAATTCTGGGTTGAAAATTCTTTTCTTTAAGAATGTTGAATATTGGCCCCCACTCTCTTCTGGCTTGTAGGGTTTCTGCCGAGAGATCCGCTGTTAGTCTGATGGGCTTCCCTTTGATGGTAACCCGACCTTTCTCTCTGGCTGCCCTTAACATTTTTTCCTTCATTTCAACTTTGGTGAATCTGACAATTATGTGTCTTGGAGTTGCTCTTCTTGAGGAGTATCTTTGTGGCGTTCTCTGTATTTCCTGAATCTGAATGTTGGCCTGCCTTGCTAGATTGGGGAAGTTCTCCTGGATAATATCCTGCAGAGTGTTTTCCAACTTGTTTCCATTCTCCCCGTCACTTTCAGGTACACCAATCAGACGTAGATTTGGTCTTTTCACATAGTCCCACATTTCTTGGAGGCTTTGCTCGTTTCTTTTTATTCTTTTTTCTCTAAACTTCCCTTCTCGCTTCATTTCATTCATTTCATCTTCCAGGGCTGATACCCTTTCTTCCATTTGATCGCATCGGCTCCTGAGGCTTCTGCATTCTTCACGTAGTTCTCGAGCCTTGGTTTTCAGCTCCATCAGCTCCTTTAAGCACTTCTCTGTATTGGTTATTCTAGTTATACATTCTTCTAAATTTTTTTCAAAGTTTTCAACTTCTTTGCCTTTGGTTTGAATATCCTCCCGTAGCTCGGAGTAATTTGATCGTCTGAAGCCTTCTTCTCTCAGCTCGTCAAAGTCATTCTCCATCCAGCTTTGTTCCGTTGCTGGTGAGGAACTGCGTTCCTTTGGAGGAGGAGAGGTACTCTGGTTTTTAGAGTTTCCAGTTTTTCTGCTCTGTTTTTTCCCCATCTTTGTGGTTTTATCTACTTTTGGTCTTTGATGATGGTGATGTACAGATGGGTTTTTGGTGTGGATGTCCTTTCTGTTAGTTTTCCTTCTAACAGACAGAACCCTCAGCTGCAGGTCTGTTGGAGTACCTGGCCGGCCGTGTGAGGTGTCAGTCTGCCCCTGCTGGGGGGTGCCTCCCAGTTAGGCTGCTCGGGGGTCAGGGACCCACTTGAGGAGGCAGTCAGCCCGTTCTCAGATCTCCAGCTGCGTGCTGGGAGAACCACTGCTCTCCTCACAGCTGTCAGACAGGGACATTTAAGTCTGCAGAGGTTACTGCTGTCTTTTTGTTTGTCTGTGTCCTGCCCCCAGAGGTGGAGCCTACAGAGGCAGGCAGGCCTCCTTGAGCTGTGGTGGGCTCCACCCAGATCAAGCTTCCAGGCTGCTTTGTTTACCTAAGCGAGCCTGGGCAATGGCGGGCGCCCCTCCCCCAGCCTCGCTGCCGACTTGCTGTTTGATCTCAGACTGCTGTGCTAGCAATCAGCGAGACTCCGTGGGCGTAGGACCCTCTGAGCCAGGTGCGGGCTATACTCTCCTGGGAGCACCGTTTCCTAAGCCCGTCGGAAAAGCACAGTATTTGGGTGGGAGTGGCCCGATTTTCCAGGTGCTGTCTGTCACCCCTGGAAGGGGAACTCCCTGACCCCTTGCGCTTCCCGAGTGAGGCAATGCCTCGCCCCTGCTTCGGCTGGCGCACGGTGTGCTCACCCACTGACCTGCGCCCACTGTCTGGCACTCCCTAGTGAGATGAACACGGTACCTCAGATGGAAATGCAGAAATCACCCGTCTTCTGCGTCGCTCGCGCTGGGAGCTGTAGACCGGAGCTGTTCCTATTCGGCCATCTTGGCTCCTCCCTCCCCAATTGCAGATTCTACAAAAAGAGTGTTTCCAAACCTCTATATCAATTGGCAGGTTCAAATCAGTGAGTTCAATGCACTAATCACAGAGAAGTTTCTGAGAATGCTTCAGACTAGTTTCTATATGAAGATATTTCTTTTTCCAGCATAGGCCTCAAAGCGGTCCAAATATCCACTTGCAGATTCTATAAAAAGAGTGTTTCAAAACTGTTCTCTCAAAAGGAAGGTTCAACTCTGCGAGTTGAATGAAGGCATCGTGAAGAAATTTCTGAGAATGCTTCTCTGTAGTTTTTAGGTGAAGATATTACATTTCCCAGCACAGGTCTAGAAGTGCTCGAAATAACCACTTACAGATTTTACCAAAAGAGTGTTTCAAAACTGCTCTTTCTATAGGTAAGTTGAAGTCTGTGAGGTGAATGCACTCAACACAAAGAAGTTTCTGAGAATTCTTCTGTTCAGTTTTTATGTGAAGATATTTCCTTTTCCAGCATAGGCCTCAAACGGCTCCAAATATCCACTTGCGGATTCTACAAAAAGAGTGTTTCCAAACTTCTCTAACAATTTTTAGGTTCAACTCTGTGAGCTGAATGCACTTATCACAAGGAAGTTTCTGAGAATGCTTCTGTCTAGTTTTTATGTGAAGATATTTCCTTTTACAACATAGGCCTCAAGGTGCTCCGAATAAACAGTTGCAGATTCTACAAACTTAATTTTTCAAAATTGTTCTTTCAAAAGGAACGTTCAAGTCTTTGAGTTGAATGCACTCATCACACAGAAATTTCTCAGAATGATTCTCTCTAGTTTTTAGGTGAAGAGATTTCATTTCCCAGCATAGGCCTCAAAGCGCTCCAAATATCCACTTGCAGATTCTACCTAAAGAGTGTTTCAAAACTGCTCTATCAAAAGCAAGCTTCAGCACTGTGAGTAGAATGCACTCATTCCAAAGAGGTTTCTGAGAATGCTTCTGTCTAGTTTTTATGTGAAGATATTTCCTTTTCCAACATAGGCCTCAAAGCGCTCCAAATAAACACATGCAGATTCTACAAACTTAATATTTCAAAACTGTCCTATCAAACTCAACGTTCAAGTCCGTGAGTTGAATGCACTCATCACACAGAAGTTTCTCAGAATGCTTCTATCTAGCTTTCAGGTGAAGATATTTCATTCCCCAACATAGGCCTTAAATCGTTCCAAATATCCACCTGCAGGTTCTACGAAAGGAGTGTTACAAAGCTGCTCTTTCAAAAGCAAAGTTGAAGTCTGTGAGTTGAATGCACTCATCACACAGAAGTTTCTGAGAATGCTTCTGTCTAGTTTTTATATGAAGATATTTCCTTTTCCAACATAGGTCTCAAAGCGCTCAAATAAACACTTGCAGATTCTACAAAAGGAGTGGTTCAAAACTGTTCTCTCAAAAGGAACGTTCAAGTCTGTGAGTTGAATGCACTCATCACACAGAAGTTTCTGAGAATGCTTCCGTCTAGTTTTTCTGTGAAGATATTTCCTTTTCCAACATAGGCCTCAAGGTGCTCCGCATAAACACTTGCAGATTCTACAAACTTAATGTTTCAAGACTGTTCTATCAAAAGCAACGGTGAATTCTGTGAGTTGAATGCACTTATCGCAAAGAAGTTTCTCAGAATGCTTCTGTCTAGTTTTTTGGTGAAGAGATTTCATTTCCCAGCATAGGCCTCAAAGCGCTCCAAATATCGACTTGCAGATTCTATAAGGAGAGTGTTTCCAAACTGCTCTTTCAAAAAGAAGGTTCAAGTCTGTAAGTTGAATGCACTCATCTCAAAGAAGTTTCTGAGAATGCTTCTGTCTAGTTTGTTTGTGAAGATATTTCGTTTTCCAGCATGGGCCACAAATCGCTCCAAACTTCCACTAGCAAATTCTATAAAAGGAGTGTTTCAAAAGTGTGCTATCAAAAGGGAGAGTCCACTATGTGAGTTGAATGCATAAAGCACACGGAAGTTTCTGAGAATGCTTCTGTCTAGGTTTTAGGTGAAGATATTTCATTTCCCAGCATAGGCCTCAAGGAGCTCCAAATATCCACTTGCAGATTGTACAAAAAGAGTGTTTCCAAACTGCTGTTTCAAAAGAAAGCTTCAACTCTGTGAGTTGAATGCACTCATCACCAAATAGTTTCTGCAAATGCTTCCGTCTAGTTTCTATATGAAGATATTTCCTTTTCCAACATAGGCCTCACAGTGCTCCAAATAAACACTTGCAGATTCTACAAAAGGAGTGTTTCAAAACTGCTCTTTCTATAGGTAAGTTCAAGTCTGTGAGTTGAATGCACTCAACACAAAGAAGTTTCTGAGAATCCATCTCTCTAGTTTTTATGTGAAGATATTTCCTTTTCCATCATAGTCCTCAAAACCCTTCAAATATCCACCTGCAGATTCTACAAAAAGAGTGTTTCAAAACTTTTCTATCAAAAGGAAATTTCAAGTCTGTGAGTTGAATGAACTCATCGCAAAGAAGTTTCTCAGAATGCTTCTGTCTAGTTTTTAGGTGAAGAGATTTCATTTCGCAGCATAGGCCTCAAAGCGCTTTAAATATCCACTTGCAGATTCTATAAGAAGAGTTTTTCCAAACTCCTCTATCAAAAAGGAGGTTGAAGTCTGTAACCTGAATGCACTCATCAAAAAGAAGTTTCTGAGAATGCTTCTGTCTAGTTTGTATGTGAAGATATTCCCTTTTCCAGCATCGGCCTCAAATCGCTCCAAATATCCACTAGCAAATACTACAAACGGAGTGTTTCAAAAGAGTTCTATCAAAAGGAAGGTTCAACACTGTGAGCAGAATGCACTCATCACAAAGAAGTTTCTGAGAATGCTTCTGTCTAGTTTTTATGTGAAGATATTTCCTTTTCGAACATGTGCCTCAAAGCGCTCCAAATAAATACTTGCAGATTCTACAAAAGGAGTATTTCAAAACTGTTCTTTCGAGAGGATCTTTCAAGTCTGTGAGTTGAATGCTCTCATTACACAGAAGTTTCTGAGAATGCTTCTGTTCAGTTTTTATGTGAAGATATTTCCTTTTCCAGCATAGGCCTCAAAACCCTCCAAATATCCTCTTGCAAATTCTACAAAAACAGTGTTTCAAAACTGTTCTCTCAAAAGGAAGGTTCAACTCTGTGAGTTGAATGAATTCATCGTGAAGATCTTTCTGAGAATGCTTCTCTGTAGTTTTTAGGTGAAGATATTCCATATCCCAGCACAGGCCTCGAAGTGCTCCAAATAACCACTTGCAGATATTACCAAAAGAGTGTTTCAAAACTGCTCTTTCTATAGGTAAATTCAAGTCTGTGTGTTGAATGCACTCAACACAAAGAAGTTTCTGAGAATGCTTCTGTTCAATTTTTATGTGAAGATATTTCATTTTCCAGCGTAGGCTTCATGCGGCTCAAAGTATCCACTTGCAGATTCTACAAAAAGAATGTTTCCAAACTTCTCTATCAATTGGTACGTTCAACACTCCAGGTAGAATGCACTCATCACAAAGAAGTTTCTGAGAATGCTTCTCTCCAGTTTTTATGTGAAGATATTTCCTTTTCCAACATAGGCCTCAAGGTGCTCCGAATAAACACTTGCAGATTCTACAAACTTAATGTTTCAAAACTGTTCTCTCAAAGGGAACGTTCAAGTCTGTGAGTTGAACGCACTCATCACAAAGAAGTTTCTCAGAATGCTTCTGTCTAGTTTTTAGGTGAAGAGATTTCATTTCCCAGCATAGGCCTCAAAGCGCTCCAAATGTCCACTTGCAGATTCTATCAGAAGGGTGTTTCCAAACTGCTCTTTCAAAAGGAAGCTTCAAGGCTGTGAGTTGAATGCACTCATCAGAAAGAAGTTTCTGAGAATGCTTCTGTCTAGTTTTCATATGAAGATATTTCCTTTTCGAACATAGGCCTCAAAGCACTCCAAATAAACACTTGCAGATTCTACAAAAGGAGCATTTCAAAACTGTTCTATCAAAGGGAACGTTCGAGTCCGTGAGTTGAATGCACTCATCACACAGAAGTTTCACAGAATGCTTCTGTCTAGTTTTTAGGTGAAGATATTTCATTTCCCAGGATAGGCCTCAAAGCCCTCCAAATATCCACTTGCAGATTCTGCGAAAAGAGGGTTTCAAAGCTGCTCTTTCAAAAGCAAGGTTCAATTCTGTGTGTTGAATGCACTCATTACAAATAAGTTTCTGACAACGCTTCTGTCTAGTTCTTACGTGAAGATATTTCCTTTTCCAGCTTAGGCCTCGAAGCGTTCCAAATAAACACTTGCAAATTCTACAAAAGGAGTGTTTCAAAACAGTTCTATCAAAAGGAACGTTCAAGTCTGTGAGTTGAATGCACTTATCCAACAGAAGTTTCCTGGAATGCTTCTGTCTGGTTTTTATGTGAAGACATTTCCTTTTCCAACATAGGCCTCAAAGCGCTCCAAATATCCACTTGGAGATCCTACAAAAAGAGTTTTTCAAAACTGTTCTATCACAAGGGAGGTTCAACACTGTGAGTAGAATGCATTCATCACAAAATAGTTTCTGAGAAGGCTTCTGTCTCGTTTTTATGTGAGGATATTTCCTTTTCCAACATAGGCCTCAAAGCGCTCCAAATAAACACTTGCGGATTCTACAAAAGGAGTGTTTCAAAACTCTTCTGTGGAGAGAAACGTTCAAATCTGTGAGTTGAATGCACTCATCACACAGAAGTTTCTGAGAATCCTTCTGTCTAGTTTTTATGTGAAGATATTTCCTTTTCCAGCATAGGCCTCAAAACGCTCCAAATATCCACTTGCAGATCCTACAAAAAGAGTGTTTCAAAACTGTTCTCTCTAAACGAAGGTTCAACTCTGTGAGTTGAATGAATGCATCGTGAAGAACTTTCTGAGAATGCTTCTCTGTAGTTTTTAGGTGAAGATATTCCACTTCCCAGCACAGGCCTCGAAGTGCTCCAAAAAACCACTTGCAGATTTTACCAAAAGAGCGTTTTAAAACTGCTCTTTCTATAGGTAAGTTGAAGTCTGTGAGTTGAATGCACTCAACACAAAGAAGTTTCTGAGAATGCTTCTGTTCAGTATTTATGTGAAGATATTACCTTTTCCAGCCTAGGCCGCAAACGGCTCCAAATATCTACTTGTAGACTCTACAAAAAGAATGTTTCCAAACTTCTCTATCAATTGGTACGTTCAACACTCCAAGTAGAATGCACTCATCACAAAGAAGTTTCTGAGAATGCTTCTCTCTAGTTTTCATGTGAAGATATTTCCTTTTCCAACATAGGCCTCAAGGTGCTCTGAATAAACACTTGCAGATTCTCCAAAATTACTGTTTCAAAACTGTTCTCTGAAAAGGAACTTTCAACTCTGTGAGTTGAATGCACTCATCACAAGGAAGTTTCTCAGAATGCTTCTGTCTAGTTTTTAGGTGAAGAGATTTCATTTCCCAGCATACGCCTCAAAGCGCTCCAAATATCCACTTGCAAATTCTACAAAAAGAGTGTTTCCAAACTGCTCTTTCAAAAGGAAGCTTCAAGTCTGTGAGTTGAATGCACTCATCACAAAGAAGTTTCTGAGAATGCTTCTCTCTAGTTTTTATGTGAACATATTTCCTTTTCCAACATAGGCCTCATGGTGCTCCGAATAAACACTTGCAGATTCTACGAACTTACTGTTTCAAAACTGTTCCATCAAAAGGAACGTTCAAGTCTGTGAGTTGAATGCACTCATCGCAAAGAAGTTTCTCAGAATGCTTCTGTCTAGTTTTTAGGTGAAGAGATTTCTTTTCCCAGCATAGGCCTCAAAGCGCTCCAAATATCCACTTGCAGATTCTATAAGAAGAGTGTTTCCAAACTGCTCTTTCAAAAGGAAGCTTCAAGTCTGTGAGTTGAATGCACTCATCACAAAGAAGTTTCTGAGAATGCTTCCGTCTAGTTTTTATATGAAGATATTTCATTTTCCAGCACAGGTCTCAAAGCGCTCCAAATATCCACTTGCAGATTCTACAAAGAGTGTTTCAAAACTGTCCTATCAAAAGGAAGGTTCAACTCCGTGAGTTTAATGAACCCATCATGAAGAACTTTCTGTGAATGCTACTCTGTAGTTTTTAGGTGAAGATATTCCATTTCCCAGCACAGGCCTCAAAGTGCTAAAAGTAACCAGTTGCAGATTTTAACAAAAGAGTGTTTGAAAACTGCTTTTTCTATAGGTCAGTTCATGTCTGCGAGTTGAATGCACTCAACACAAGGAAGTTTCTGAGAATGCTTCTGTTCAGTTTTTACGTGAAGATATTTCCTTTTCCAGCATAGGCCTCAAACAGCTCCAAATATCCACTTGCAGATGCTACAAAAAGTGTGTTTCCAAACTTCTCTATCAATTGGTAGGTTCAACTCTGTGAGTTGAATGCACTCATCACGAAGAAGTTTCTGAGAATGCTTCTCTCTAGTTTTTATGTGAAGATATTTCCTTTTCCAACATAGGCCTCAAGGTGCTCCGAATAAACACTTGCAGATTCTACAAACTTAATGTTTCAAAACTGTTCTATCAAAAGGAACGTTCAAGTCTGTGAGTTGAATGCACTCATCGCAAAGAAGTTTCTGAGAATGCTTCTGTCTAGTTTTTAGGTGAAGAGATTTCATTCCCCAGAATAGGCCTCAAAGCGCTCCAAGTATCCACTTGCAGATTCTATAAGAAAAGTGTCTCCAAACTGCTCTCTCAAAACGAAACTTCAAGTCTGTGGGTTGAATGCATTCATCAAAAAGAAGTTTCTGAGAATGCTTCCGTCTAGTTATTATATGAAGATATTTCCTTTTCCAACATAGGCCTCAAAGCGCTCCAAATAAACAGTTGCAGATTCTACAAAAGGCGGGTTTGAAAACTGTTCTATCAAAGGGAACGTTCAAGTCTGTGAGTTGAATGCACTTATCAAACAGAAGATTTCCTATAATGCTTCTGTCTGGTTTTTATGTGAAGACATTTTCTTTTCCAGCATAGGCCTCAAAGCGCTCCAAATGTCCAATTTCAGATTCTACAAAAAGAGTGTTTCAAAACTGTTCTACCAAAAAGAAGGTTAAACACTGTGGGTAGAATGCACTCATCACAGTGAAGTTTCTGAGAATGCTTCTGTCTAGTTTTTATGTGAAGATATTTCCTTTTCTAACATAGGCCTCAAAGCGTTTCAAATAAACACTTGCAGACTCAACAAAAGGAGTGTTTCAAAACTGTTCTTTTGAGAGGAACGTTCAAGTCTGTGAGTTGAAGGCACTCATTACACAGAAGTTTCTGAGAATGCTTCTGTCTAGTTTTTATGTGAAGATATTTCCTTTTCCAGCATAGGCCTCATAAAGCTGCAAATATCCTCCTGCAGATTCTACAAAAAGAGTGTTTCAAAACTATTCTATTGAAAGGAAGGTTCAACTCCGTGAGTTGAATGAACGCATCATGAAGAAATTTCTGAGAATGCTTCTCTGTAGTTTTAAGGTGAAGATACTCCATTTCCCAGCACAGGCCTCGAAGTGCTTCAAATCACCGCTTGCAGATTTTACCAAAAGAGGGTTTCAAAACTGCTCTTTCTATAGGTAAGTTCAAGTCTGTGAGTTGAATGCACTCAACACAAAGAAGCTTCTGAGAATGCTTCTGTTCACTTTTTATGTGAAGATATTTCCTTTTCCAGCATAGGCCTCAAACGGCTCCAAATATCCACTTGCAGATTCTACAAAAAGAGTGTTTCGAAACTTCTCTATCAATTGGTACGTTCAACTCTGTGAGTTGAATGAACTCATCCCAAAGAAGTTTCTTAGAATCCTTCTCTCTAGTTTTTATGTGAAGATATTTCCTTTTCCAACCATGGCCCAAAGGTGCTCCGAATAAACACTTGCAGATTCTACAAACTTAATGTTTCAAAACTGTTCTATCAAAAGGAACGTTCAAGTCTGTGAGTTGAATGCACTCATCACAAAGAAGTTTCTCAGAATGCTTCTGTCTAGTTTTTAGGTGAAGAGATTTCATTTCCCAGCATAGGCCTCAAAGCGCTCCAAATATCCACTTGCAGATTCTATAAGTAGAGTGTTTCCAAACTGCTCTTTCAAAAAGAATCTTCAAGTCTGTGAGTTGAATGCACTCTTCACAAAGAAGTGTCTGAGAATGCTTCTGTCTACTTTTTATGTGAAGATATTTCCTTTTCCAGCATAGGCCTCAAAGGGCTCCAAATATCCACTTGCAAATAGTATAAAAAGAGTGTTTCCAAACTTCTCTATGAATTGGTAGGTTCAACTCTGTGAGTTAAATGCACTCATCAGAAAGAAGTTTCCGAGAATGCTTCTCTTTAGTTTTTATGTGAAGATATTTCCTTTTCCAACATAGGCCTCCAGATGCTCCGAATAAACACTTGCAGATTCTACAAAATTACTGTTTCAAAACTGTTCTATCAAAAGGAACCTTGAAGTCTGTGAGTGGAATGCACTCATCACAAAGTAGTTTCTCAGAATTCTTCTGTCTAGTTTTTAGGTGAAGAGATTTCATTTCCCAGCATAGGCCTCAAAGCGCTCCAAATATCCACTTGCAGATTCTACAAAAAGAGTGTTTCAAAGCTGCTCTTTCAAAAGCAATGTTCAAGTCTGTGTTTTGAATGCAGTCGCCAGAAAGAAGTTTCTGAGAATGCTTCCGTCTAGTTTTTATATGAAGATATTTCCTTTTCCAACGTAGGCCTCAAAAGGCTCAAATAAACACTTGCAGATTCTACAAAAGGAGTGTTTCAAAACTGTTCTTTCTATAAGTAAGTTCAAGTCTGTGAGTTGAATGCACTCAACACAAAGAAGTTTCTCAGAATGCTTCTGTTCAGTTTTTATGTGAAGATATTTCCTTTTTCAGCATAGGCCTCAAAACGCTCCAAATATCATCCACTTGCAGATTCTACAAAAAGAGTGTTTGAAAACTGTTCTATCAAAAGGAAGGTTCAACTCTGTGGGTTGAATGATCACGTCATGAAGAAATTTCTGAGAATGCTTCTCTGTAGTTTTTAGGTGAAGATATTCCATTTCCCAGCACAGGACTCGAAGTGTTCCAAATAACCACTGGCAGATTTTACCAAAAGAGTGTTTCAAAACTGCTCTTTCTATAGGCAATTTCAAGTCTGTGAGTCGAATGCACTCAACACAAAGAAGTTTCTGAGAATGCTTCTGTTCAGTATTTATGTGAAGATATTTCCTTTTCCAGCCTAGGCCTCAAATGGCTCCAAATATCCACTTGCAGATTCTACAAAAAGAGTGTTTCCAAACTTCTCTATCAATTGGTAGGTTCAACTCTGTGAGTTGAATGAATTCATCACAAAGAAGTTTCTGAGAATGCTTCTCTCTAGTTTTTATGTGAAGATATTTCCTTTTCCAACATAGGCCTCAAAGTGCTCTGAATAAACACTTGCAGATTCTACAATCTTAATGTTTCAAAACTGTTCTATCAAAGGGAACGTTCAAGTCTGTGATTTGAAAGCACTCATCAAAAAGAAGTTTCTCAGAATGCTTCTGTATAGTTTTTAGGTGAAGTGATTTCATTTCCCAGCATAGGCCTCAAAGCGCTCCAAATATCCACTTGCAGATTCTACAAAAAGTGTGTTTCTAAACTGCTCTTTCAAAAGGATGGTTCAACTCTGTGAGTTGAATGCACACATCACAAAGAAGTTTCTGAGAATGCTTCCGTCTAGTTTTTATATGAAGATATTTCCTTTTCCAACATAGGCCTCAAAGCGCTCCAAATAAACACTTGCAGATTCTACAAAAGGAGTATTTCAAAAGGGTTCTATCAAACAGAACGTTCAAGTCTGTGAGTTGAATGCACTCATCACGCAGAAGTTTCTCAGAATGATTCTGTCTAGTTTTTAGGTGAAGAGATTTCATTTCCCAGCATACGCCCCAAAGCGCTCCAAATATCCACTTGCAGATTCTATAAGAAGAGTGTTTCCAACCTGCTCTTTCAAAGGTCAGCTTCAAGTCTGTGAGTTGAATGCACTCATCACAAAGAAGTTTCTGAGAATGCTTCCGTCTAGTTTTTCTATGAAGATATTTCCTTTTCCAAGATTGGCCACAAAGCACTCCAAATAAAGACTTGCAGATTCT
The DNA here is from genome assembly GCF_028885655.2 of Pongo abelii. Classification (NCBI taxonomy): domain Eukaryota; kingdom Metazoa; phylum Chordata; class Mammalia; order Primates; family Hominidae; genus Pongo; species Pongo abelii. Next base: position 15,076,088 of record NC_071998.2, on the reverse strand, counting down.
AAAAAGGAGTGTTTCAAAACTGTTCTATCAAAGGGAAGACTCAAGTCTCTGAATTGAATGCACTCATCACACAGAAGTTTCTCAGAATGCTTCTGTCTAGTTTTTAGGTGAAGATATTTCATTTCCCAGCATAGGCCTCAAAGCGCTCCAAATATCCACTTGCAGATTTTACAAAAAGAGTGTTTCAAAGCTGCTGTTTCAAAAGTAAGGTTCAAGTTTGTGTTTTGAAAGCACTCATCAGAAAGAAGTTTCTGAGAATGCTTCTGTCTAGTTCTTACGTGAAGATATTCCCTTTTGCAACTTAGGCCTCAAAGCGCTCCAAATAAACACTTGCAAATTCTAAAAAAGGAGTGTTTGAAAAGTGTTCTATCAAAAGGATCGTTCAAGTCTGTGAGTTGAATGCACTTATCAAACAGAAGTTTCCTGGAATATTTCTGTCTAGTTTTTATGTGAAGACATTTCCTTTTCCAGCATAGGCCTCAAAGCGCTACAAATATCCACATGCGGATTCTACAGAAAGAGTATTTCAAAACTGTTCTATCCAAAGGAAGGTTCAACACTGTGAATAGAATGCACTCATTACAAAGAAGTTTCTGAGAATGCTTCTGTTTAGTTTGTATGTGAAGGTATTTCCTCTTCCAACATAGGCCTCAAAGCGCTCCAAATAAACACTTGCAGATTCTACAAAAGGAGTGTTTCAAAACTGTTCTCTCGAGAGGAACGTTCAAGTCTGTGAGTTGAATGCACTCATCACACAGAAGTTTCTGAGAATGCTTCTGCCTAGTTTTTAGGTGAAGATTTTTCCTTTTCCAACATAGGCCTCAATACGCTCCAAATATCCACTTGCAGATTCTACAAAAAGAGTGTTTCAAAAGTGTTCTACCAAAAAGAAGGTTCAACTCTGTGAGTTGAATGAACGCGTCGTGAAGAACGTTCTGAGAATGCTTCTCTGTAGTTTTTAGGTGAAGATATTCCATTTCCCAGCACAGGCCTCGAAGTGCTCTAAATAACCACTTGCAGATTTTACCAAAAGTGTGTTTCAAAACTGCTCTTTCTATAGGTAAGTTCAAGTCTGTGAGTTGAATGCACTCAACACAAAGAAGTTTCTGAGAATGCTTCTGTTCAGTTTTTATGTGAAGATATTTCCTTTTCCAGCCAATGCCTCAAACGGCTCCAAATATCCACTTGCAGATTCTACAAAAAGAGTGTTTCCAAACTTCTCTATCAATTGGTAGCTTCAACTCTGTGAGTTGAATCTACTCATCACAAAGAAGTTTCTGAGAATGCTTCTCTCTAGTTTTTATGTGAAGCTATTTCCTTTTCCAACATAGGCCCCCAGGTGCTCCGAATAAACACTTGCAGACTCTACAAACTTAATGTTTCAAAACTGTTCTATCAAAAGGAACGTTCAAGTCTGTGAGTGGAATGCACTCATCGCAAAGAAGTTTCTCAGAATGCTTCTGTCTAGTTTTTACGTGAACATATTTCATTTTCCAGCATAGGCCTCAAAGTGCTCCAAATATCCACTTGCAGATTCTATGAAAAGAGTGTTTCAAAGCTGCTCTTTCAAAAGCAAGTTTCAAGTCTGTCTGTTGAATGCACTCATTAGAAAGAAGTTTCTGAGAATGCTGCTGTCTAGTTCTTACGTGAAGATATTTCCTTTCCCAGCTTGGGCCTCAAAGCGCTCCAAATAAACACTTGTAAATTCTACAAAAGGAGTGTTTCAAAGGAGTTCTATCAAAAGCAACGGTCAAATCTGTGAGTTGAATGCACTTATCAAACAGAAGTTTCCTGGAATGCTTCTGTCTAGTTTTTATTTGAAGACAATTCCTTTTCCAGCATGTGCCTCACATCGCTCCAAATATCCACTTGCAGATTCTACAAAAAGAGTGTTTCAAAAGTGTTCTATCAAAAGGAAGGTTCAACACTGTGAGTAGAATGCACTCATCACAAAGAAGTTTCTGAGGATGCTTCTGTCTAGTTTTTATGTGAAGATATTTCCTTTTCCTACATAGGCCTCAAAGCGCTCCAAATAGACACTTGCAGATTCTACAAAAGGAGTGTTTCAAAACTGTTCTTTCGAGAGGACCGTTGAAGTCTATGAGTTGAATGCACTCATCACAACGAAGTTTCTTAGAATGCTTCTGTCTAGTTTTTAGGTGAAGATATTTCCTTTTCCAGCATAATCCTCAAAACGCTCCAAATATCCACTTGCAGATACTACAAAAAGAGTGTTTCAAAACTGTTCTATCAAAAGGAAGGTTGAACTCTGTGAGTTGAATGAACGCATCATGAAGAACTTTCTGAGAATGCTTCTCTGTAGTTTTTAGGTGAAGGTATTCCATTTCCCAGCACAGGCCTCGGAGTGCTCCAAAGAACCACTTGCAGATTTTACCAAAAGAGTGTTTCAAAACTGCTCTTTCTATAGATAAGTTCAAGTCTGTGAGCTGAATGCACTCAATACGAAGAAGTTTTTGAGAATGCTTCTGTTCAGTTTTTAGGTGAAGATATTTCCTTTTCCATCACAGGCCTCAAACGGCTCCAAATATCCACTTGCAGATTCTACAAAAAGAGTGTTTCCAAACTTCTCTATCAATTGGTAGGTTCAAATCTTTGAGTTGAATGAACTCATCACAAAGAAGTTTCTGAGAATCCTTCTGTCTAGTTTTTATGTGAAGATATTTCCTTTTCCAACATAGGCCTCAAGTTGCTCCGAATAAACACTTGCAGATTCTACAAACTTAATGTTTCACAACTGTTCTATCAAAAGGAACGTTCAAGACTGTGAGTTGAATGCACTCATTACAAAGAAGTTTCTCAGAATGCTTCTGTCTAGTTTTTAGGTGAAGAGATTTCATTTCCCAGCATAGGCCTCAAATGGATCCAAATATCCACTTGCAGATTCTATAAGAAGAGTGTTTCCAAACTGCTCTTTCAAAAGGAAGGTTCAAGTCTGTGAGTTGAATACACTCATCACAAAGAAGTTTCTGAGAATGCTTCCGTTTAGTTTTTATATGAAGATATTTCCTTTTCCAACATAGGCCTCAATGCGCTCCAAATAAACACTTGCAGATTCTACAAAAGGAGTGCTTCAAAACTGTTCTACCAAAGGGACCGTTGAAGTCTCTGAGTTGAATGCACTTATCATGCAGAAGTTTCTCAGAATGCTTCTGTCTTGTTTTTAGTTGAAAATATTTCATTTTCCAGCATAGGCCTCAAAGCGCTCCAAATATCCACTTGCAGATTCTACGAAAAGAGTGTTTCAAAGCTGCTCTTTCAAAAACAAGGTTCAAGTCTGTGTGGTGAATGCACTCATCAGAAAGAAGTTTCTGAGAATGCTTCTGTCTAGTTCTTACGTGAAGATATTTCTTTTCCAGCATAGGCCTCAAAGCGCTCCAAATATCCAATTGCAGATTCTACAAAAAGAGTGTTTCAAAACTGTTCTGTCAAAAGGAAGTTTCAACTCTGTGAGTAGAATGCACTCATCTCACAGAAGTTTCTGAGAATGCTTCTGTCTAGTTTTTATGGGAAGATATTTCCTTTTCCAGCATAGGCTTCAAGGCGCTCCAAATATCCACTTGCAGATTGTACAAAAAGTTCGTTTCCGAGTTCCTCCTTCAAAAGGAAGTTTGAAGTCTGTGAGTTGAATGCACTCATCACACAGTAGTTTCTGAGAATCCTTCTGTCTAGTTTTCGGGTGAAGATATTTCATTTCCCAGCATAGGCATCTGTGCGCTCCAAATATACACAATCTGATTCTCCAAAAAGAGTGTTTCAAAACTGCTCTTTGAAAAGAAAGTTTCAAGTCTGTGAGTTGGATGCACTCATCAAAAATAAGTTTCTGAGAATGCTTTTGTCAAGATTTTATGTGAAGATATTTCCTTTTCCAGCATTGGCCTCAAACAGCTCCAAATAACCACTTGCAGATTATACAAAAAGAGACTTTCAAAGCTCTTCTATCAAAAAGAAGGTTCAACTCTGTGAGTAGAATGCAGTCATCACAAACAAGATTCTGAGAATGCTTCTGTCTAGTTTTTATGTAAAGATATTTCCATTTCCAATATAGGCCTCAAAGCGCTCCAAACAAACAATTGCAGATTCTACAAAAGGAGTGTTCCCAAACTGTTCTATCAAAAGGAACGCTCAAGTATGTGAATTGAATGCACTCATCACACAGAAGATTCTGAGAATGCTTCTGTCTAGTTTTTAGGTGAAGATATTTCCTTTTCCAGCATAGGCCTCAAAACGCTCCAAATATCCTCTTGCAGATTCTATAAGGAGAGTGTTTCCAAACTGCTCTTTCAAAAAGAAGGTTCAAGTCTGTAAGTTGAATGCACTCATCTCAAAGATGTTTCTGAGAATGCTTCTGTCTAGTTTGTTTGTGAAGATATTTCGTTTTCCAGCATGGGCCTCAAATCGCTCCAAACTTCCACTAGCAAATTCTATAAAAGGAGTGTTTCAAAAGTGTGCTATCAAAAGGGAGAGTCCACTATGTGAGTTGAATGCATAAAGCACACGGATGTTTCTGAGAATGCTTCTGTCTAGGTTTTAGGTGAAGATATTTCATTTCCCAGCATAGGCCACAAGGAGCTCCAAATATCCACTTGCAGATTGTACAAAAAGAGTGTTTCCAAACTGCTTTTTCAAAAGAAAGCTTCAACTCTGTGGGTTGAATGCACTCATCACCAAGTAGTTTCTGCAAATGCTTCCGTCTAGTTTCTATATGAAGATATTTCCTTTTCCAACATAGGCCTCACAGTGCTCCAAATAAACACTTGCAGATTCTACAAAAGGAGTGTTTCAAAACTGCTCTTTCTATAGGTAAGTTCAAGTCTGTGAGTTGAATGCACTCAACACAAAGAAGTTTCTGAGAATCCATCTCTCTAGTTTTTATGTGAAGATATTTCCTTTTCCATCATAGTCCTCAAAACCCTTCAAATATCCACCTGCAGTTTCTACAAAAAGAGTGTTTCAAAACTTTTCTATCAAAAGGAAATTTCAAGTCTGTGAGTTGAATGAACTCATCGCAAAGAAGTTTCTCAGAATGCTTCTGTCTAGGTTTTAGGTGAAGAGATTTCATTTCGCAGCATAGGCCTCAAAGTGCTTTAAATATCCACTTGCAGATTCTATAAGAAGAGTTTTTCCAAACTCCTCTATCAAAAAGGAGGTTCAAGTCTGTAACCTGAATGCACTCATCAAAGAGAAGTTTCTGAGAATGCTTCTGTCTAGTTTGTATGTGAAGATATTCCCTTTTCCAGCATCGGCCTCAAATCGCTCCAAATAAACACTAGCAAATACTACAAACGGAGTGTTTCAAAAGAGTTCTATCAAAAGGAAGGTTCAACACTGTGAGCAGAATGCACTCATCACAAAGAAGTTTCTGAGAATGCTTCTGTCTAGTTTTTATGTGAAGATATTTCCTTTTCGAACATGTGCCTCAAAGTGCTCCAAATAAATACTTGCAGATTCTACAAAAGGAGTATTTCAAAACTGTTCCTTCGAGAGGATCTTTCAAGTCTGTGAGTTGAATGCACTCATCACACAGAAGTTTCTGAGAATGCTTCTGTTCAGTTTTTATGTGAAGATATTTCCTTTTCCAACGTGGGCCTCAAACGGCTCCAAATATCCACTTGCAGAATCTGCAAAAAGAGTGTTTCCAAACTTCTCTATAAATTGGTAGGTTCAACTCTGTGAGTTGAATGAGCTCATCACAAAGAAGTTTCTGAGAATCCTTCTCTCTGGTTCTTATGTGAAAGTATTTCCTTTTCCAGCATAGGAATCAAACGGCTCCAAATATCCACTTGCAGATTCTACAAAAAGAGTGTTTCCAAACTTCTCTATCAATTGGTAGGTTCAACTCTGTGAGTTGAATGAACTCATCACAAAGAAGTTTCTGAGAATCCTTCTCTCTAGTTTTTATGTGAAGATATTTCCTTTTCCAACATAGGCTTCAAGGTGCTCCGAATAAACAATTGCAGATTCTACAAACTTAATGTTTCAAAACTGTTCTATCAAAGGGAACGTTGAAGTCTGTGAGTTGAATGCACTCATCACAAAGAAGTTTCTCAGAATGCTTTCGTCTAGTTTTTAGGTGAAGAGATTTCATTTCCCAGCATAGGCCTCAAAGCGCTCCAAGTATCCACTTGCAGATTCTATAAAAAGAGGGTTTCCAAACTGCTCTTTCAAAAGGAAGCTTCAAGTCTGTGAGTTGAATGCACTCATCACAAAGAAGTTCCTGAGAATTCTTCCGCCTAGTTTCTATATGAAGATATTTCCTTTTCCAACATAGGCCTCAAAGTGCTCCAAATAAACACTTGCAGATTCTACAAAAGGAGTGTTTCAAAACTGCTCTTTCTATAGGTATGTTCAAGTCTGTGAGTTGAATGCACTCAACACAAAGAAGTTTCTGAGAATGCTTCTGTTCCGTTTTTATGTGAAGATATTTCCTTTTCCAACATGGGCCTCAAACGGCTCCAAATATCCACTTGCAGATTCTACAAAAAGAGTGTTTCCAAACTTCTCTATAAATTGGTAGGTTCAACTCTGTGAGTTGAATGAGCTCATCACAAAGAAGTTTCCGAGAATCCTTCTCTCTGGTTATTATGTGAAGGTACTTCCTTTTCCAACATAAGCCTCAAGGTGCTCCGAATAAACACTTGCAGATTCTAGAAACGTAACGTTTCAAAAGAATTCTATCAAAAGGAACGTTGAAGTCTGTGAGTTGAATGCACTTATCAAACAGAAGTTTCCTGGAATTCTTCTGTCTATTTTTTATGTGAAGACATTTCCTTTTCCAGCATAGGCCTCAAAGCGCTCAAACTATCCACTAGCAGAATCTACAAAAAGAGTGTTTCAAACTGTTCTATCAAAAGGAAGGTTCAAAACTGTGAGTAGAATGCACTCCTCACAAAGAAGTTTCTGAGAATGCTTCTGTCTAGTTTTTATTTGAAGATATTTCCTTTTCCAACATAGGCCTCAAAGTGCACCAAAGAAAAACTTGTAGATTCTACAAAAGGAGTGTGTCAAAACTGTTCTGTTGAGAGAAGCGTTCAAGTCTGTGAGTTGAATGCACTCATCACACAGAAGTTTCTGAGAATGCTTCTGTCTAGTTTTTATGTGAAGAGATTTCGTTTCCCAGCATAGGCCTCAAAGTGCTCCAAATATCCACTTGCAGATTCTATAAGAAGAGTGTTTCCAAACTGCTCTTTCAAAAGGAAGCTTGAAGTCTGTGAGTTGAATGCACTCATCACGGAGAAGTTTCTGAGAATGCTTCCGTCTTGTTTTCATATGAAGATATTTCCCTTTCCAACATAGGCCTCAAAGCGCTCCAAATAAACACTTGCAGATTCTACAAAAGGAGTGTTTCAAAACTGTTCTATCAACGGGATCGTTCAAGTCTGTGAGTTGAATGCACTCATCACACAGAAGTTTCTCAGAATGCTTCTGTCTAGTTTTTAGTTGAAGAGATTTCATTTCCCAGCATAGGCCTCAAAGCGCTCAAAATATCCCCTTGCAGATTCTACGAAAAGAGTGTTTCAAAGCTGCTCTTTCAAAAGCAAGGTTCAAGGCTGTGTGTTGTATGCACTCATTGTAGAGAAGCTTCTGAGATTTCTTCTGTCTGGTTCTTACGTGAAGATAATTCCTTTTCCAGCTTAGTCCAAAAAGCCATCCAAATAAACACTTGCAAATTCTACAAAAGGAGGGTTTCAAAAGAGTTCTATCAAAAGGAACGTTCAAGTCTGTGAGTTGAATGCACTTATCAAACAGAAGTTTCCTGGAATGTTTCTGTCTAGTTTTTATGTGAAGACATTTCCTTTTCCAGCATAGGCGTCAAAACGCTCCAAGTATTCACTTGCAAATTCTACAAAAAGAGTGTTTCAACACTGTTCTATCAAAAGGAAGTTTCAACTCTGTGAGTTGAATGAACGCATCATGAAGAACTTTCTGAGAATGCTTCTCTGTAGTTTTTAGGTGAAGATATTCCATTTCCCAGCACAGGCCTCGAAATGCTCCAAGAAACCACTTGCAGATTTTAACAAAAGGGTGTTTCAAAACTGCTCTTTCTATAGGTATGTTCAAGTCTGTGAGTTGAATGCACAGAACACAAGGAAGTTTCTGAGAATGCTTCTGTTCAGTTTTTATGTGAAGATATTTCCTTTTCCAGCATAGGCGCCAAACAGCTCCAAATATCCACTTGCAGATGCTACAAAAAGTGTGTTTCCAAACTTCTCTATCAATTGGTAGGTTCAAATCTGTGAGTTGAATGCACTCATCACAAAGAAGTTTCTGAGAATGCTTCTCTCTAGTTTTCATGTGAAGATATTTCCTTTACCAACATAGGGCTCAAGGTGCTCCGAATAAACACTTGCAGATTCTACAAACTTAATGTTTCAAAACTGTTCTATCAAAAGGAATGTTCAAGTCTGTGAGTTGAATGCACTCATCACAAAAATGTTCACAGAATGCTTCTGTCTAGTTTTTAAGTGAAGAGATTTCATTTCCCATCATAGGCCTCAAAGTGCTCCAAATATCCACTTGCAGATCCTATAAGAAGAGTGTTTCCAAACTGTTTTATCAAAAGGAAGCTTCAACACTGTGAGTAGAATGCACTCATCACAAAGATGTTTCTGAGAATTCTTCTGTCTAGTTTTTATGTGAAGATATTTCCTTTTCCAACATAGGCCTCGAAGCGCACCAAATAAACACTTGCAGATTCTACAAAAGGAGTGTTTCAAAACTGTTCTATCAAAGGGAACGTTCACGTCTGTGAGTTGAATGCACTCGTCACACAGAAGTTTCTCAGAATTCTTCTGTCTAGTTTTTTGGTGAAGATATTTCATTTCCCAGCATTGGCCTCAAAGTGCTCCAAATATCCCCTTACAGATTCTACGAAAAGAGTGTTTCATGGCTGCTCTTTCAAAAGCAAGGTTCAATTCTGTGTGTTGAATGCACTCATGGGAAAGAAGTTTCAGAGAATGCTTCTGTCTAGTTCTTACGTGAAGATATTTCCTTTTCCAGCTTAGGCCTCAAAGCGCTCGAAATAAACACTTGCAAATTCTACAAAAGGAGTGTTTCAAAAGAGTTCTATCAAAAGGAACGTTCATGTCTGTGAGTTGAAAGCACTTATCAAACAGATGTTTCCCGGAATGTTTCTGTCTAGTTTTTATGTGAAGGCATTTCCTTTTCCAGCATTGGCCTCAAAGGGCTCCAAATATCCACTTGCAGATTCTACAAAAAGAGTGTTTCAAAGCTGTTCTATGAAAAGGAAGCTTCAACACTGTGAGTAGAAGGCACTCATCACAAAGAAGTTTCTGAGAATGCTTCTGTCTAATTTTTATGTGAAGATATTTCCTTTTCCAACATAGGCCTATAAGCGCTCCTAATAAACACTTGCAGATTCTACAAAAGGAGTGTTTCAAAACTGTTCTGTCGAGAGGAACGTTCAAGTCTGTGAGTGGAATTCACTCATCACACAGAAGTTTCTGAGAATGCTTCTGTCTAGTTTTTATGTGAAGATATTTCCTTTTCCAGCATAGGCCTCAAACCGCTCCAAATATCCACTTGCAGATTCTACAAAAAGAGTGTTTCAAAACTGTTCTATCAAAAGGAAGGTTCAACTCTGTGAGTTGAATGAAAGCATCGTGAAGAACTTTCTGAGCATGCTTCTGTGTAGTTTTAAGGTGAAGATACTCCATTTCCCAGCACAGGCTTCGAAGTGCTCCAAATAACCACTTGTAGATTTTACCAAAAGAGTGTTTCAAAACTGCTGTTTTTTTGGGTCAGTTCATGTCTGTGAGTTGAATGCACTCATCACAAAGAAGTTTCTCAGAATGCTTCTGTCTAGTTTTTAGGTGAAGAGATTTCTTTTCCCAGGATAGGCCTCAAAGCCCTCCAAATATCCACTTGCAGATTCTACAAAAAGAGTGTTTCAAAGCTGCTCTTTCAAAAGCACGGTTCAAGTCTGTGTTTTGAATGCACTCATCAGAAAGAAGTTTCTGAGAATGCTTCTATCTAGTTCTTACGTGAAGATATTTCTTCTCCAGCTTAGGCCTCAAAGCGCTCCAAATAAACACTTGCAAATTCTACAAAAGGAGTGATTCCAAAGAGTTCTATCAAAAGGAACGTTCAAGTCTGTGAGTTGAATGCACTTATCATACAGAAGTTTCCTGGAATGCTTCCGTCTAGTTTTTATGTGAAGACATTTCCTTTTCCAGCATAGGCCTCAAAGCGCTCCAAATATCCACTTGCAGATACTACCAAAAGAGTGTTTCAAAACTGTTCCATCAAAAGGAATCTTCAACACTGTGAGTAGAATGCACTCATCACACAGAAGTTTCTGAGAATGCTTCTGTCTAGTTTTTAAGTGAAGATATTTCCTTTTCCAACATAGGCCTCAAAGCGCTCCAAATATCCACTTGCAGGTTCTATAAGAAGAGTGTTTCCAAACTGCTCTTTCAAAATTAAGGTTCAAGTCTGTGAGTTGAATGCACTCATCACAAAGAAGTTTCTGAGAATGCTTCCGTCTAATTTCTATAGGAAGATATTTCCTTTTCCAACATAGGCCTCAAAGCGCTCCAAATAAACACTTGCAAATTCTACAAAAGGAGTGTTTCAAAACTGCTCTTTCTATAGGTAATTTCAAGTCTGTGTGTTGAATGCACTCAACACAAAGAAGTTTCTGAGAATGCTTCTGTTCAGTTTTTATGTGAAGATATTTCCTTTTCCATCATAGGCCTCAAACGGCTGCAAATATCCACTTGCAGATTCTACAAAAGAGTGTTTCCAAACTTCTCTGTCAATTGGTAGGTTCAACTCTGTGAGTTGAATGCACTCAACACAAAGAAGTTTCTGAGAATGCTTCTCTCTAGTTTTTATGTGAAGATATTTCCTTTTCCAACATAGGCCTCAAGGTGCTCCGAATAAACACTTGCAGATTCTACAAACGTAATGTTTCAAAACTGTTCTATCAAAAGGAACGTTCAAGTCTGTGAGTTGAATGCACTCATTTCAAAGAAGTTTCTCAGAATGCTTTTGTCTAGTTTTTAGGTGAACAGATTTCATTTCCCAGCCTAGGCCTCAAAGCGCTCCAAATATCCACTTGCAGATTCTATAAGAAGAGTGTTTCCAAACTGCTCTTTCAAAAGGAAGCTTCAAGTCTGTGAGTTGAATGCACTCATCACAAAGAAGTTTCTGAGAATGCTTCCGTCTAATTTTTATATGAAGATATTTCCTTTTCCAACATACGCCTCAAAGCTCTCCAAATAAACACTTGGAGATTCTACAAAAGGAGTGTTTCAAAACTATTCTATCAAAAGGAACGTTCAAGTCTGTGAGTTGAATGCACTCATTGCAAAGAAGTTTCTCAGAATGCTTCTGTCTAGTTTTTAGGTGAACAGATTTCATTTCCCAGCATAGGCCTCAAAGCGCTCCAAATATCCTCTTGCAGATTCTACGAAAAGAGTGTTTCAAAGCTGCTCTTTCAAAAGCAAGGTTGAAGTCTGTGTGTTGAATGCACTCATCAGAAATTAGTTTCTGAGAATGCTTCTGTCTAGTTCTTTCGTGAAGATATTTCCTTTTCCAGCTTAGGCCTCAATGCGCTCCATATAAGCACTTGCAAATTCTACAAAAGGAGTATTTCAAAAGTGTTCTATCAAAAGGAACGTTCAAGACTGTGAGTTGAATGTCCTTATCAAACAGAAGTTTCCTGGAATGCTTCTGTCTAGTTTTTTTTTTTTTCGTTTATTATTATTATTATTATTATTATTATTATTATTATACTTTAGGTTTTATGGTACATGTGCGCAATGTGCAGGTAAGTTACATATGTATACATGTGCCATGCTGGTGCGCTGCACCCACCAACTCGTCATCTAGAATTAGGTATATCTCCCAATGCTATCCCTCCCCCCTCCCCCCACCCCACAACAGTCCCCGAAGTGTGATGTTCCCCTTCCTGTTTCCATGTGTTCTCATTGTTGAATTCCCACCTATGAGTGAGAATATGCGGTGTTTGGTTTTTTGTTCTGGTGATAGTTTACTGAGAATGATGATTTCCAATTTCATCCATGTCCCTACAAAGGACATGAACTCATCATTTCTTATGGCTGCATAGTATTCCATGGTGTATATGTGCCACATTTTCTTAATCCAGTCTATCATTGTTGGACATTTTGGTTGGTTCCAAGTCTTTGCTATTGTGAATAATGCCACAATAAACATACGTGTGCATGTGTCTTTATAGCAGCATGATTCACAGTCCTTTGGGTATATACCCAGTAATGGGATGGCTGGGTCGAATGGAATTTCTAGTTCTAGATCCCTGAGGAATCGCCACACTGACTTCCACAAGGTTTGAACTAGTTTACAGTCCCACCAACATTGTAAAAGTGTTCCTATTTCTCCACATCCTCTCCAGCACCTGTTGTTTCCTGACTTTTTAATGATTGCCATTCTAACTGGTGTGAGATGCTATCTCATTGTGGTTTTGATTTGCATTTCTCTGATGGCCAGTGATGGTGAGCATTTTTTCATGTGTCTTTTGGCTGCATAAATGTCTTCTTTTGAGAAGTGTCTGTTCATGTCCTTCGCCCACTTTTTGATGGGGTTTTTTGTTTTTTTCTTGTAAATTTGTTGGAGTTCATTGTAGATTCTGGATATTAGCCCTTTGTCAGATGAGTAGGTTGCGAAAATTTTCTCCCATTTTGTGGGTTGCCTGTTCACTCTGATGGTAGTTTCTTTTGCTGTGCAGAAGCTCTTGAGTTTAATTAAATCCCATTTGTCAATTTTGGCTTTTGTTGCCATTGCTTTTGGTGTTTTAGACATGAAGTCCTTGCCCATGCCTATGTCCTGAATGGTAATGCCTAGGTTTTCTTCTAGAGTTTTTATGGTTTAGGTCTAACATTTAACTCTTTAATCCATCTTGAATTGATTTTTGTATAAGGTGTAAGGAAGGGATCCAGTTTCAGCTTTCTACATATGGCTAGCCAGTTTTCCCAGCACCATTTATTAAATAGGGAATACTTTCCCCATTTCCTGTTTTTGTCAGGTTTGTCAAAGATCAGATACTTGTAGATATGTGGCATTATTTCTGACGGCTCTGTTCTGTTCCATTGATCTATATCTCTGTTTTGGTACCAGTACCATGCTGTTTTGGTTACTGTAGCCTTGTAGTATAGTTTGAAGTCAGTTAGTGTGATGCCTCCACCTTTGTTCTTTTGGCTTGGGATTGACTTGGTGATGCGGGCTCTTTTTTGGTTCCATATGAACTTTAAAGTAGTTTTTTCCAATTCTGTGAAGAAAGTCATTGGTAGCTTGATGGGGATGGCATTGAATCTGTAAATTACCTTGGGAAGGATGGCCATTTTCATGATATTGATTCTTCCTACCCATGAGCATGGAATGTTCTTCCATTTGTTTGTATCCTCTTTTATTTCCTTGAGCAGTGGTTTGTAGTTCTCCTTGAAGAGGTCTTTCACATCCCTTGTAAGTTGGATTCCTAGGTATTTTGTTATCTTTGAAGCAATTGTGAATGGGAGTTCACTCATGATTTGGCTCTCTGTTTGTCTGTTATTGATGTATAAGAATGCTTGTGATTTTTGCACATTGATTTTGTATCCTGAGACTTTGCTGAAGTTGCTTATCAGCTTAAGGAGATTTTGGGCTGAGACAATGGGGTTTTCTAAATATACTATCATGTCATCTGCAAACAGGGACAATTTGACTTCCTCTTTTCCTAATTGAATACCCTTGATTTCCTTCTCCTGCCTAATTGCCCTGGCCAGAACTTCCAACACTATGTTGAATAGAAGTGGTGAGAGAGGGCATCCCTGTCTTGTGCCAGTTTTCAAAGGGAATGCTTCCAGTTTTTGCCCATTCAGTATGATATTGGCTGTGGGTTTGTCATAAATAGCTCTTATTATTTTGAGATACGTCCCATCAATTCCTAATTTATTGAGAGTTTTTAGCATGAAGAGTTTTTGAATTTTGTCAAAGGCCTTTTCTGCATCTATTGAGATAATCATGTGGTTTTTGTCTTTGGTTCTGTTTATATGCTGGATGACATTTATTGTTTTGCATATATTGAACCAGCCTTGCATCCCAGGGATGAAGCCCACTTGATCATGGTGGATAAGCTTTTTGATGTGCTGCTGCATTCTGTTTTCCAGTATTTTATTGAGGATTTTTGCATCAATGTTCATCAAGGATATTGGTCTAAAATTCTCTTTTTTTGTTGTGTCTCTGCCAGGCTTTGGTATCAGGATGATGCTGGCGATGCTGGCCTCATAAAATGAGTTAGGGAGGATTCCCTCTTTTTCTATTGATTGGAATAGTTTCAGAAGGAATGGTACCAGCTCCTCCTTTTACCTCTGGTAGAATTCGGCTATGAACCCATCTGGTCCTGGACTTTTTTTGGTTGGTAAGCTATTGATTATTGCCACAATTTCAGCTCCTGTTATTGGTCTATTCAGAGATTCAGCTTCTTCCTGGTTTAGTCTTGGGAGGGTGTATGTGTTGAGGAATTTGTCCATTTCTTCTAGATTTTCTGGTTTATTTGGGTAGAGGTGTTTGTAATATTCTCTGATGGTAGTTTGTATTTCTGTGGGATTGGTGGTGATATCCCCTTTATCATTTTTTATTGCATCTATTTGATTCTTCTCTCTTTTTTCTTTATTAATCTTGCTAGCGGTCTATCAATTTTGTTGATCCTTTCAAAAAACCAGCTCCTGGATTCATTTATTTTTTGAAGGGTTTTTTGTGTCTCTATTTCCTTCAGTTCTGCTCTGATTTTAGTTATTTCTTGCCTTCTGCTAGCTTTTGAATGTGTTTGCTCTTGCTTTTCTAGTTCTTTTAATTGTGATGTTAGGGTGTCAATTTTGGATCTTTCCTGCTTTCTCTTGTGGGCATTTAGTGCTATAAATTTCCCTCTACACACTGCTTTGAATGCATCCCAGAGATTCTGGTATGTTGTGTCTTGGTTCTCGTTGGTTTCAAAGAACATCTTTATTTCTGCCTTCATTTCATTATGTACCCAGTAGTCATTCAGGAGCAGGTTGTTCAGTTTCCACGTAGTTGAGCGGTTTTGAGTGAGATTCTTAATCCTGAGTTCTAGCTTGATTGCACTGTGATCTGCGAGACAGTTTGTTACAATTTCTGTTCTTTTACATTTATTGAGGAGAGCTTTACTTCCAAGTATATGGTCAATTTTGGAATAGGTGTGGTGTGGTGCTGAAAAAAATGTATATTCTGTTGATTTGGGGTGGAGAGTTCTGTAGATGTCTATTAGGTCCACTTGGCGCAGAGCTGAGTTCAATTCCTGGGTATCCTTGTTGACTTTCTGTCTCGTTGATCTGTCTAATGTTGACAGTGGGGTGTCAAAGTCTCCCATTATTAATGTGTGGGAGTCTAAGTCTCTTTGTAGGTCACTCAGGACTTGCTTTATGAATCTGGGTGCTCCTGTATTGGGTGCATATATATTTAGGATAGTTAGCTCTTCTTGTTGAATTAATCCCTTTACCATTATGTAATGGCCTTCTTTGTCTCTTTTGATCTTTGTTGGTTTAAAGTCTGTTTTATCCGAGACTAGGATTGCAACCCCTGCCTTTTTTTGTTTTCCATTTGCTTGGTAGATCTTCCTCCATCCTTTTATTTTGAGCCTATGTGTGTCTCTGCACGTGAGATGGGTTTCCTGAATACAGCACACTGATGGGTCTTGAGTCTTTATCCAGTTTGCCAGTCTGTGTCTTTTAATTGGAGCATTTAGTCCATTTACATTTAAAGTTAATATTGTTATGTGTGAATTTGATCCTGTCATTATGATGTTAGCTGGATATTTTGCTCGTTAGTTGATGCAGTCTCTTCCTAGTCTCGATGTTCTTTACATTTCGGTATGATTTTGCAGTGGCTGGTACCGGTTGTGCCTTTCCATGTTTAGCGCTTCCTTCAGGAGCTCTTTTAGGGCAGGCCTGGTGGTGACAAAATCTCTCAGCATTTGCTTGTCTGTAAAGTATTTTATTTCTCCTTCACTTATGAAGCTTAGTTTGGCAGGATATGAAATTCTGGGTTGAAAATTCTTTTCTTTAAGAATGTTGAATATTGGCCCCCACTCTCTTCTGGCTTGTAGGGTTTCTGCCGAGAGATCCGCTGTTAGTCTGATGGGCTTCCCTTTGATGGTAACCCGACCTTTCTCTCTGGCTGCCCTTAACATTTTTTCCTTCATTTCAACTTTGGTGAATCTGACAATTATGTGTCTTGGAGTTGCTCTTCTTGAGGAGTATCTTTGTGGCGTTCTCTGTATTTCCTGAATCTGAATGTTGGCCTGCCTTGCTAGATTGGGGAAGTTCTCCTGGATAATATCCTGCAGAGTGTTTTCCAACTTGTTTCCATTCTCCCCGTCACTTTCAGGTACACCAATCAGACGTAGATTTGGTCTTTTCACGTAGTCCCACATTTCTTGGAGGCTTTGCTCGTTTCTTTTTATTCTTTTTTCTCTAAACTTCCCTTCTCGCTTCATTTCATTCATTTCATCTTCCAGGGCTGATACCCTTTCTTCCATTTGATCGCATCGGCTCCTGAGGCTTCTGCATTCTTCACGTAGTTCTCGAGCCTTGGTTTTCAGCTCCATCAGCTCCTTTAAGCACTTCTCTGTATTGGTTATTCTAGTTATACATTCTTCTAAATTTTTTTCAAAGTTTTCAACTTCTTTGCCTTTGGTTTGAATATCCTCCCGTAGCTCGGAGTAATTTGATCGTCTGAAGCCTTCTTCTCTCAGCTCGTCAAAGTCATTCTCCATCCAGCTTTGTTCCGTTGCTGGTGAGGAACTGCGTTCCTTTGGAGGAGGAGAGGTACTCTGGTTTTTAGAGTTTCCAGTTTTTCTGCTCTGTTTTTTCCCCATCTTTGTGGTTTTATCTACTTTTGGTCTTTGATGATGGTGATGTACAGATGGGTTTTTGGTGTGGATGTCCTTTCTGTTAGTTTTCCTTCTAACAGACAGAACCCTCAGCTGCAGGTCTGTTGGAGTACCTGGCCGGCCGTGTGAGGTGTCAGTCTGCCCCTGCTGGGGGGTGCCTCCCAGTTAGGCTGCTCGGGGGTCAGGGACCCACTTGAGGAGGCAGTCAGCCCGTTCTCAGATCTCCAGCTGCGTGCTGGGAGAACCACTGCTCTCCTCACAGCTGTCAGACAGGGACATTTAAGTCTGCAGAGGTTACTGCTGTCTTTTTGTTTGTCTGTGTCCTGCCCCCAGAGGTGGAGCCTACAGAGGCAGGCAGGCCTCCTTGAGCTGTGGTGGGCTCCACCCAGATCAAGCTTCCAGGCTGCTTTGTTTACCTAAGCGAGCCTGGGCAATGGCGGGAGCCCCTCCCCCAGCCTCGCTGCCGACTTGCTGTTTGATCTCAGACTGCTGTGCTAGCAATCAGCGAGACTCCGTGGGCGTAGGACCCTCTGAGCCAGGTGCGGGCTATACTCTCCTGGGAGCACCGTTTCCTAAGCCCGTCGGAAAAGCACAGTATTTGGGTGGGAGTGGCCCGATTTTCCAGGTGCTGTCTGTCACCCCTGGAAGGGGAACTCCCTGACCCCTTGCGCTTCCCGAGTGAGGCAATGCCTCGCCCCTGCTTCGGCTGGCGCACGGTGTGCTCACCCACTGACCTGCGCCCACTGTCTGGCACTCCCTAGTGAGATGAACACGGTACCTCAGATGGAAATGCAGAAATCACCCGTCTTCTGCGTCGCTCGCGCTGGGAGCTGTAGACCGGAGCTGTTCCTATTCGGCCATCTTGGCTCCTCCCTCCCCAATTGCAGATTCTACAAAAAGAGTGTTTCCAAACCTCTATATCAATTGGCAGGTTCAAATCAGTGAGTTCAATGCACTAATCACAGAGAAGTTTCTGAGAATGCTTCAGACTAGTTTCTATATGAAGATATTTCTTTTTCCAGCATAGGCCTCAAAGCGGTCCAAATATCCACTTGCAGATTCTATAAAAAGAGTGTTTCAAAACTGTTCTCTCAAAAGGAAGGTTCAACTCTGCGAGTTGAATGAAGGCATCGTGAAGAAATTTCTGAGAATGCTTCTCTGTAGTTTTTAGGTGAAGATATTACATTTCCCAGCACAGGTCTAGAAGTGCTCGAAATAACCACTTACAGATTTTACCAAAAGAGTGTTTCAAAACTGCTCTTTCTATAGGTAAGTTGAAGTCTGTGAGGTGAATGCACTCAACACAAAGAAGTTTCTGAGAATTCTTCTGTTCAGTTTTTATGTGAAGATATTTCCTTTTCCAGCATAGGCCTCAAACGGCTCCAAATATCCACTTGCGGATTCTACAAAAAGAGTGTTTCCAAACTTCTCTAACAATTTTTAGGTTCAACTCTGTGAGCTGAATGCACTTATCACAAGGAAGTTTCTGAGAATGCTTCTGTCTAGTTATTATATGAAGATATTTCCTTTTCCAACATAGGCCTCAAAGCGCTCCAAATAAACAGTTGCTGATTCTACAAAAGGCGGGTTTGAAAACTGTTCTATCAAAGGGAACGTTCAAGTCTGTGAGTTGAATGCACTTATCAAACAGAAGATTTCCTATAATGCTTCTGTCTGGTTTTTATGTGAAGACATTTTCTTTTCCAGCATAGGCCTCAAAGCGCTCCAAGTGTCCAATTTCAGATTCTACAAAAAGAGTGTTTCAAAACTGTTCTACCAAAAAGAAGGTTAAACACTGTGAGTAGAATGCACTCATCACAGTGAAGTTTCTGAGAATGCTTCTGTCTAGTTTTTATGTGAAGATATTTCCTTTTCTAACATAGGCCTCAAAGCGTTTCAAATAAACACTTGCAGACTCAACAAAAGGAGTGTTTCAAAACTCTTCTTTTGAGAGGAACGTTCAAGTCTGTGAGTTGAAGGCACTCATTACACAGAAGTTTCTGAGAATGCTTCTGTCTAGTTTTTATGTGAAGATATTTCCTTTTCCAGCATAGGCCTCATAAAGCTCCAAATATCCTCTTGCAGATTCTACAAAAAGAGTGTTTCAAAACTATTCTATTGAAAGGAAGGTTCAACTCCGTGAGTTGAATGAACGCATCATGAAGAAATTTCTGAGAATGCTTCTCTGTAGTTTTAAGGTGAAGATACTCCATTTCCCAGCACAGGCCTCGAAGTGCTTCAAATCACCGCTTGCAGATTTTACCAAAAGAGGGTTTCAAAACTGCTCTTTCTATAGGTAAGTTCAAGTCTGTGAGTTGAATGCACTCAACACAAAGAAGCTTCTGAGAATGCTTCTGTTCACTTTTTATGTGAAGATATTTCCTTTTCCAGCATAGGCCTCAAACGGCTCCAAATATCCACTTGCAGATTCTACAAAAAGAGTGTTTCGAAACTTCTCTATCAATTGGTACGTTCAACTCTGTGAGTTGAATGAACTCATCCCAAAGAAGTTTCTGAGAATCCTTCTCTCTAGTTTTTATGTGAAGATATTTCCTTTTCCAACCATGCCCCCAAGGTGCTCCGAATAAACACTTGCAGATTCTACAAACTTAATGTTTCAAAACTGTTCTATCAAAAGGAACGTTCAAGTCTGTGAGTTGAATGCACTCATCACAAAGAAGTTTCTCAGAATGCTTCTGTCTAGTTTTTAGGTGAAGAGATTTCATTTCCCAGCATAGGCCTCAAAGCGCTCCAAATATCCACTTGCAGATTCTATAAGTAGAGTGTTTCCAAACTGCTCTTTCAAAAAGAATCTTCAAGTCTGTGAGTTGAATGCACTCTTCACAAAGAAGTGTCTGAGAATGCTTCTGTCTACTTTTTATGTGAAGATATTTCCTTTTCCAGCATAGGCCTCAAAGGGCTCCAAATATCCACTTGCAGATAGTATAAAAAGAGTGTTTCCAAACTTCTCTATGAATTGGTAGGTTCAACTCTGTGAGTTAAATGCACTCATCAGAAAGAAGTTTCCGAGAATGCTTCTCTTTAGTTTTTATGTGAAGATATTTCCTTTTCCAACATAGGCCTCCAGATGCTCCGAATAAACACTTGCAGATTCTACAAAATTACTGTTTCAAAACTGTTCTATCAAAAGGAACCTTGAAGTCTGTGAGTGGAATGCACTCATCACAAAGTAGTTTCTCAGAATTCTTCTGTCTAGTTTTTAGGTGAAGAGATTTCATTTCCCAGCATAGGCCTCAAAGCGCTCCAAATATCCACTTGCAGATTCTACAAAAAGAGTGTTTCAAAGCTGCTCTTTCAAAAGCAATGTTCAAGTCTGTGTTTTGAATGCAGTCGCCAGAAAGAAGTTTCTGAGAATGCTTCCGTCTAGTTTTTATATGAAGATATTTCCTTTTCCAACGTAGGCCTCAAAAGGCTCAAATAAACACTTGCAGATTCTACAAAAGGAGTGTTTCAAAACTGTTCTTTCTATAAGTAAGTTCAAGTCTGTGAGGTGAATGCACTCAACACAAAGAAGTTTCTCAGAATGCTCTGCTCAGTTTTTATGTGAAGATATTTCCTTTTTCAGCATAGGCCTCAAAACGCTCCAAATATCATCCACTTGCAGATTCTACAAAAAGAGTGTTTGAAAACTGCTCTATCAAAAGGAAGGTTCAACTCTGTGGGTTGAATGATCACGTCATGAAGAAATTTCTGAGAATGCTTCTCTGTAGTTTTTAGGTGAAGATATTCCATTTCCCAGCACAGGACTCGAAGTGTTCCAAATAACCACTGGCAGATTTTACCAAAAGAGTGTTTCAAAACTGCTCTTTCTATAGGCAATTTCAAGTCTGTGAGTCGAATGCACTCAACACAAAGAAGTTTCTGAGAATGCTTCTGTTCAGTATTTATGTGAAGATATTTCCTTTTCCAGCCTAGGCCTCAAACGGCTCCAAATATCCACTTGCAGATCCTACAAAAAGAGTGTTTCCAAACTTCTCTATCAATTGGTAGGTTCAACTCTGTGAGTTGAATGAATTCATCACAAAGAAGTTTCTGAGAATGCTTCTCTCTAGTTTTTATGTGAAGATATTTCCTTTTCCAACATAGGCCTCAAAGTGCTCTGAATAAACACTTGCAGATTCTACAATCTTAATGTTTCAAAACTGTTCTATCAAAGGGAACGTTCAAGTCTGTGATTTGAAAGCACTCATCAAAAAGAAGTTTCTCAGAATGCTTCTGTATAGTTTTTAGGTGAAGTGATTTCATTTCCCAGCATAGGCCTCAAAGCGCTCCAAATATCCACTTGCAGATTCTACAAAAAGTGTGTTTCTAAACTGCTCTTTCAAAAGGATTGTTCAACTCTGTGAGTTGAATGCACACATCACAAAGAAGTTTCTGAGAATGCTTCCGTCTAGTTTTTATATGAAGATATTTCCTTTTCCAACATAGGCCTCAAAGCGCTCCAAATAAACACTTGCAGATTCTACAAAAGGAGTATTTCAAAAGGGTTCTATCAAACAGAACGTTCAAGTCTGTGAGTTGAATGCACTCATCACGCAGAAGTTTCTCAGAATGATTCTGTCTAGTTTTTAGGTGAAGAGATTTCATTTCCCAGCATACGCCCCAAAGCGCTCCAAATATCCACTTGCAGATTCTATAAGAAGAGTGTTTCCAAACTGCTCTTTCAAAGGTCAGCTTCAAGTCTGTGAGTTGAATGCACTCATCACAAAGAAGTTTCTGAGAATGCTTCCGTCTAGTTTTTCCGTGAAGATATTTCCTTTTCCAAGATTGGCCACAAAGCACTCCAAATAAAGACTTGCAGATTCTAAAAAGGAGTGTTTCAAAACTGTTCTATCAAAGGGAAGACTCAAGTCTCTGAGTTGAATGCACTCATCACACAGAAGTTTCTCAGAATGCTTCTGTCTAGTTTTTAGGTGAAGATATTTCATTTCCCAGCATAGGCCTCAAAGCGCTCCAAATATCCACTTGCAGATTTTACAAAAAGAGTGTTTCAAAGCTGCTGTTTCAAAAGTAAGGTTCAAGTTTGTGTTTTGAAAGCACTCATCAGAAAGAAGTTTCTGAGAATGCTTCTGTCTAGTTCTTACGTGAAGATATTCCCTTTTGCAACTTAGGCCTCAAAGCGCTCCAAATAAACACTTGCAAATTCTAAAAAAGGAGTGTTTGAAAAGTGTTCTATCAAAAGGATCGTTCAAGTCTGTGAGTTGAATGCACTTACAAAACAGAAGTTTCCTGGAATATTTCTGTCTAGTTTTTATGTGAAGACATTTCCTTTTCCAGCATAGGCCTCAAAGCGCTACAAATATCCACATGCGGATTCTACAGAAAGAGTATTTCAAAACTGTTCTATCCAAAGGAAGGTTCAACACTGTGAATAGAATGCACTCATTACAAAGAAGTTTCTGAGAATGCTTCTGTCTAGTTTGTATGTGAAGGTATTTCCTCTTCCAACATAGGCCTCAAAGCGCTCCAAATAAACACTTGCAGATTCTACAAAAGGAGTGTTTCAAAACTGTTCTCTCGAGAGGAACGTTCAAGTCTGTGAGTTGAATGCACTCATCACACAGAAGTTTCTGAGAATGCTTCTGCCTAGTTTTTAGGTGAAGATTTTTCCTTTTCCAACATAGGCCTCAATACGCTCCAAATATCCACTTGCAGATTCTACAAAAAGAGTGTTTCAAAAGTGTTCTATCAAAAAGAAGGTTCAACTCTGTGAGTTGAATGAACGCGTCGTGAAGAACGTTCTGAGAATGCTTCTCTGTAGTTTTTAGGTGAAGATATTCCATTTCCCAGCACAGGCCTCGAAGTGCTCTAAATAACCACTTGCAGATTTTACCAAAAGTGTGTTTCAAAACTGCTCTTTCTATAGGTAAGTTCAAGTCTGTGAGTTGAATGCACTCAACACAAAGAAGTTTCTGAGAATGCTTCTGTTCAGTTTTTATGTGAAGATATTTCCTTTTCCAGCCAATGCCTCAAACGGCTCCAAATATCCACTTGCAGATTCTACAAAAAGAGTGTTTCCAAACTTCTCTATGAATTGGTAGCTTCAACTCTGTGAGTTGAATCTACTCATCACAAAGAAGTTTCTGAGAATGCTTCTCTCTAGTTTGTATGTGAAGCTATTTCCTTTTCCAACATAGGCCCCCAGGTGCTCCGAATAAACACTTGCAGACTCTACAAACTTAATGTTTCAAAACTGTTCTATCAAAAGGAACGTTCAAGTCTGTGAGTGGAATGCACTCATCGCAAAGAAGTTTCTCAGAATGCTTCTGTCTAGTTTTTACGTGAACATATTTCATTTTCCAGCATAGGCCTCAAAGTGCTCCAAATATCCACTTGCAGATTCTATGAAAAGAGTGTTTCAAAGCTGCTCTTTCAAAAGCAAGTTTCAAGTCTGTCTGTTGAATGCACTCATTAGAAAGAAGTTTCTGAGAATGCTGCTGTCTAGTTCTTTCGTGAAGATATTTCCTTTCCCAGCTTGGGCCTCAAAGCGCTCCAAATAAACACTTGTAAATTCTACAAAAGGAGTGTTTCAAAGGAGTTCTATCAAAAGCAACGTTCAAATCTGTGAGTTGAATGCACTTATCAAACAGAAGTTTCCTGGAATGCTTCTGTCTAGTTTTTATTTGAAGACAATTCCTTTTCCAGCATATGCCTCACATCGCTCCAAATATCCACTTGCAGATTCTACAAAAAGAGTGTTTCAAAAGTGTTCTATCAAAAGGAAGGTTCAACACTGTGAGTAGAATGCACTCATCACAAAGAAGTTTCTGAGGATGCTTCTGTCTAGTTTTTATGTGAAGATATTTCCTTTTCCTACATAGGCCTCAAAGCGCTCCAAATAGACACTTGCAGATTCTACAAAAGGAGTGTTTCAAAACTGTTCTTTCGAGAGGACCGTTGAAGTCTATGAGTTGAATGCACTCATCACAACGAAGTTTCTTAGAATGCTTCTGTCTAGTTTTTAGGTGAAGATATTTCCTTTTCCAGCATAATCCTCAAAACGCTCCAAATATCCACTTGCAGATACTACAAAAAGAGTGTTTCAAAACTGTTCTATCAAAAGGAAGGTTGAACTCTGTGAGTTGAATGAACGCATCATGAAGAACTTTCTGAGAATGCTTCTCTGTAGTTTTTAGGTGAAGGTATTCCATTTCCCAGCACAGGCCTCGAAGTGCTCCAAATAACCACTTGCAGATTTTACCAAAAGAGTGTTTCAAAACTGCTCTTTCTATAGATAAGTTCAAGTCTGTGAGCTGAATGCACTCAATACGAAGAAGTTTTTGAGAATGCTTCTGTTCAGTTTTTAGGTGAAGATATTTCCTTTTCCATCACAGGCCTCAAACGGCTCCAAATATCCACTTGCAGATTCTACAAAAAGAGTGTTTCCAAACTTCTCTATCAATTGGTAGGTTCAAATCTTTGAGTTGAATGAACTCATCACAAAGAAGTTTCTGAGAATCCTTCTGTCTAGTTTTTATGTGAAGATATTTCCTTTTCCAACATAGGCCTCAAGTTGCTCCGAATAAACACTTGCAGATTCTACAAACTTAATGTTTCACAACTGTTCTATCAAAAGGAACGTTCAAGACTGTGAGTTGAATGCACTCATTACAAAGAAGTTTCTCAGAATGCTTCTGTCTAGTTTTTAGGTGAAGAGATTTCATTTCCCAGCATAGGCCTCAAATGGATCCAAATATCCACTTGAAGATTCTATAAGAAGAGTGTTTCCAAACTGCTCTTTCAAAAGAAAGGTTCAAGTCTGTGAGTTGAATACACTCATCACAAAGAAGTTTCTGAGAATGCTTTCGTTTAGTTTTTATATGAAGATATTTCCTTTTCCAACATAGGCCTCAA
Organism: Pongo abelii; assembly: GCF_028885655.2. Taxonomy (NCBI): domain Eukaryota; kingdom Metazoa; phylum Chordata; class Mammalia; order Primates; family Hominidae; genus Pongo; species Pongo abelii. The sequence continues at coordinate 15,051,307 of NC_071998.2, read as the reverse complement.
TGCGCTCCAAATAAACACTTGCAGATTCTACAAAAGGAGTGCTTCAAAACTGTTCTACCAAAGGGAACGTTGAAGTCTCTGAGTTGAATGCACTTATCACGCAGAAGTTTATCAGAATGCTTCTGTCTTGTTTTTAGTTGAAGATATTTCATTTTCCAGCATAGGCCTCAAAGCGCTCCAAATATCCACTTGCAGATTCTACGAAAAGAGTGTTTCAAAGCTGCTCTTTCAAAAGCAAGGTTCAAGTCTGTGTGGTGAATGAACTCATCAGAAAGTAGTTTCTGAGAATGCTTCTGTCTAGTTCTTACGTGAAGATATTTCTTTTCCAGTATAGGCCTCAAAGCGCTCCAAATATCCAATTGCAGATTCTACAAAAAGAGTGTTTCAAAACTGTTCTGTCAAAAGGAAGTTTCAACACTGTGAGTAGAATGCACTCATCTCAGAGAAGTTTCTGAGAATGCTTCTGTCTAGTTTTTATGGGAAGATATTTCCTTTTCCAACTTAGGCCTCAAAGCGCTCCAAATAAACACTTGCAGATTCTACAAAAAGAGTGTTTCAAAACTGTTCTATCAAAGGGAAAGTTGAAGTCTCTGAGTTGAATACACTCAACACAAATAAGTTTCTGAGAACGTTCTATCTAGTTTTCATCTGCATGTATTTGCTTTTCCACTAGATGTCGCTGTCGCTCCAAATATCTCCTTGCAGAAATTACAAGAAGAGTGTTTCCAAGCTACTCTATCAAAAGTCAATTTCAGCTCTGTGAGTTGAATGCACGCATCGCAAAGAAGTTTCTGCGAATGCTTCTCTCTAGTTTTAAGCTGAAGATATTTCATTTTCCAGCATAGGCTTCAAGGCGCTCCAAATATCCACTTGCGGATTGTACAAAAAGTTTGTTTCCGAGTTCCTCTTTCAAAAGGAAGTTTGAAGTCTGTGAGTTGAATGCACTCATCACACAGTAGTTTCTGAGAATCCTTCTGTCTAGTTTTCGGGTGAAGATATTTCATTTCCCAGCATAGGCATCTGTGCGCTCCAAATATACACAATCTGATTCTCCAAAAAGAGTGTTTCAAAACTGCTCTTTGAAAAGAAAGTTTCAAGTCTGTGAGTTGGATGCACTCATCAAAAATAAGTTTCTGAGAATGCTTTTGTCAAGATTTTATGTGAAGATATTTCCTTTTCCAGCATTGGCCTCAAACAGCTCCAAATAACCACTTGCAGATTATACAAAAAGAGACTTTCAAAGCTCTTCTATCAAAAAGAAGGTTCAACTCTGTGAGTAGAATGCAGTCATCACAAACAAGATTCTGAGAATGCTTCTGTCTAGTTTTTATGTAAAGATATTTCCATTTCCAATATAGGCCTCAAAGCGCTCCAAACAAACAATTGCAGATTCTACAAAAGGAGTGTTCCCAAACTGTTCTATCAAAAGGAACGCTCAAGTATGTGAATTGAATGCACTCATCACACAGAAGATTCTGAGAATGCTTCTGTCTAGTTTTTAGGTGAAGATATTTCCTTTTCCAGCATAGGCCTCAAAACGCTCCAAATATCCTCTTGCAGATTCTATAAGGAGAGTGTTTCCAAACTGCTCTTTCAAAAAGAAGGTTCAAGTCTGTAAGTTGAATGCACTCATCTCAAAGAAGTTTCTGAGAATGCTTCTGTCTAGTTTGTTTGTGAAGATATTTCGTTTTCCAGCATGGGCCTCAAATCGCTCCAAACTTCCACTAGCAAATTCTATAAAAGGAGTGTTTCAAAAGTGTGCTATCAAAAGGGAGAGTCCACTATGTGAGTTGAATGCATAAAGCACACGGATGTTTCTGAGAATGCTTCTGTCTAGGTTTTAGGTGAAGATATTTCATTTCCCAGCATAGGCCTCAAGGAGCTCCAAATATCCACTTGCAGATTGTACAAAAAGAGTGTTTCCAAACTGCTTTTTCAAAAGAAAGCTTCAACTCTGTGGGTTGAATGCACTCATCACCAAGTAGTTTCTGCAAATGCTTCCGTCTAGTTTCTATATGAAGATATTTCCTTTTCCAACATAGGCCTCACAGTGCTCCAAATAAACACTTGCAGATTCTACAAAAGGAGTGTTTCAAAACTACTCTTTCTATAGGTAAGTTCAAGTCTGTGAGTTGAATGCACTCAACACAAAGAAGTTTCTGAGAATCCATCTCTCTAGTTTTTATGTGAAGATATTTCCTTTTCCATCATAGTCCTCAAAACCCTTCAAATATCCACCTGCAGTTTCTACAAAAAGAGTGTTTCAAAACTTTTCTATCAAAAGGAAATTTCAAGTCTGTGAGTTGAATGAACTCATCGCAAAGAAGTTTCTCAGAATGCTTCTGTCTAGGTTTTAGGTGAAGAGATTTCATTTCGCAGCATAGGCCTCAAAGCGCTTTAAATATCCACTTGCAGATTCTATAAGAAGAGTTTTTCCAAACTCCTCTATCAAAAAGGAGGTTTAAGTCTGTAACCTGAATGCACTCATCAAAAAGAAGTTTCTGAGAATGCTTCTGTCTAGTTTGTATGTGAAGATATTCCCTTTTCCAGCATCGGCCTCAAATCGCTCCAAATAAACACTAGCAAATACTACAAACGGAGTGTTTCAAAAGAGTTCTATCAAAAGGAAGGTTCAACACTGTGAGCAGAATGCACTCATCACAAAGAAGTTTCTGAGAATGCTTCTGTCTAGTTTTTATGTGAAGATATTTCCTTTTCGAACATGTGCCTCAAAGCGCTCCAAATAAATACTTGCAGATTCTACAAAAGGAGTATTTCAAAACTGTTCCTTTGAGAGGATCTTTCAAGTCTGTGAGTTGAATGCACTCACCACACAGAAGTTTCTGAGAATGCTTCTGTTCAGTTTTTATGTGAAGATATTTCCTTTTCCAGCATAGGCCTCAGAACGCTCCAAATATCCTCTTGCAGATTCTACAAAAAGAGTGTTTCAAAACTGTTCTATCAAAAGGAAGGTTCAACTCTGTGAGTTGAATGAATTCATCGTGAAGAACTTTCTGAGAATGCTTCTCTGTAGTTTTTAGGTGAAGATATTCCATTTCCCAGCTCAGGCCTCGAAGTGCTCCAAATAACCACTTGCAGCTTTTACCAAAAGAGTGTTTCAAAACTGCTCTTTCTATAGGTAAATTCAAGTCTGTGAGTTGAATGCACTCAACACAAAGAAGTTTCTGAGAGTGCTTCTGTTCAATTTTTATGTGAAGATATTTCATTTTCCAGCGTAGGCCTCATGCGGCTCCAAGTATCCACTTGCAGATTCTACAAAAAGAGTGTTTCCAAACTTCTCTATCAATTGGTAGGTTCAACGCTGTGAGTTGAATGCACTCATCACAAAGAAGTTTCCGAGAGTGCTTCTTTCTAATTTTTATGTGAAGATATTCCCTTTTCCAAAATAGGTCTCAAGGTGATGCGAATAAACACTTGCAGATTCTACAAACTTAATGTATCAAAACTGTTCTATCAAAAGGGACGTTCGAGCCTGTGAGTTGAATGCACTCATCCCAGAGAAGTTTCTCAGAATGGTTCTGTATAGTTTTTAGGGGAAGAGATTTCATTAACCAGCATAGGCCTCAAAGCGCTCCAAATATCCACTTGCAGATTCTATAAGAAGAGTGTCTCCAAACTGCTCTTTCAAAAAGAAGGTTCTAGTTGGTGAGTTGAATGCACTCATCACAAAGAAGTTTCTGAGAATCCTTCTGTCTAGTTTTTATGTGAAGATATTTGTTTTCCAGCATGGTGCTCTAATCGCTCCAAACATCCACTAGCAAATTCTACAAAAGGAGTGTTTCAAAAGTGTGCTATCAAAAGGAAGAGTCCTCTATGTGAGTTGAATGCAAAAAGCACACAGAAGTTTCTGAGATTGCTTCTGTCTAGTTTTTAGGTGAAGATATTTCATTTCCCAGCATAGGCCTCAAAGCGCTCCAAATATCCACTTGTAGATTCTGCAAAAAGAGTGTTTCCAAACTGCTTTTTCAAAAGGAAGCTTCAGGTCTGTGAGTAGAATGCACTCATCACAAAGAAGTTTCTGAGAATGCTACCGTCTAGTTTTTATATGAAGATATTTCCTTTTCCAACATAGGCCTCCAAGCGCTCCAAATAACTACTTGCAGATAGTACAAAAGGAGTGTTTCAAAACTGTTCCATCAAAAGGAACGTTCAAGTCTGTGAGTTCAATGCACTCATCACACAGAAGTTTCTCAGAATGCTTCTGTCTAGTTTTCATGTGAAGATATCTCATTTCCCAGCTTAGGCCTCCAAGTGATCCAAATATCCACTTGCAGATTCTACAAAAAGAGTGTTTCCAAACGGCTCTTTCAAAAGGAAGCTTCAAGTCTGTGAGTTGAATGCACTCATCACAAAGAAGTTTCTGAGAATGCTTCCGTCTAGTTTTTCTGTGAAGATATTTCCTTTTCCAACATAGGCCTCAAGTTGCTCCGAATAAACACTTGCAGATTCTACAAACTTAATGTTTCAAGACTGTTCTATCAAAAGCAACGTTCAATTCTGGGAGTTGAATGCACTTAACATACAGAAGTTTCCTGGAATGCTTCTGTCTAGTTTTTATGTGAAGACATTTCCTTTTCCAGCATAGGCCTCAAAGCGCTCCAAATATCCACTTGCAGATTCTATCAAAAGAGTGTTTCAAAACTGCTCTATCAAAAGCAAGCTTCAACACTGTGAGTAGAATGCACTCATCACAAAGAAGTTTCTGAGAATGCTTCTGTCTAGTTTTTATGTGAAGATATTTCCTTTACCAACATAGGCCTCAAAGCGCTCCAAATAAACACTTGCAGATTCTACAAAAGGAGTGTTTCAAAACTGCTCTTTGGAGAGGAACGTTCAAGTCTGTGAGTTGAATGCACTCATCACACAGAAGTTTCTGAGATTGGTTCCGTCTAGATTTTATATGAAGATATTTCCTTTTCCAACATAGGCCTCAAAGCGCTCCAAATAAACAAATGCAGATTCTAGAAAAGGAGTGTTTCAAAACTGTTCTATCAAAGGGAACGTTCAAGTCTGTGAGTTGAATGCACTCATCACACAGAAGTTTCTCAGAATGCTTCTGTCTAGTTTTTAGGTGAAGAGATTTCATTTCCCAGCATAGGCCTCAAAGCGCTCCAAATATCCACTTGCAGATTCTACGAAAAGAGTGTTTCAAAGCTTCTCTTGAAAAGCAAGTTTCAAGTCTGTGTGTTGAATGCACTCATCAGAAAGAAGTTTCTGAGAATGCTTCTGTCTAGTTCTTACGTGAAGATATTTTCTTTTCCAGCTTAGGCCTCAAAGCGCTCCAAATAAACACTTGCAAATTCTACAAAAGGAGTGTTTCAAAAGAGTTCTATCAAAAGGAACGTTCAAGTCTGTGAGTTGAATGCACTTATCATACAGAAGTTTCCTGGAATGCTGCTGTCTAGTTTTTATGTGAAGACATTTCCTTTTCCAGCATAGGCCTCAAAGCGCTCCAAATATCCATTTGCAGATTCTACCAAAAGAATGTTTCAAAACTGCTCTATCAAAAGCAAGCTTCAACACTGTGAGTAGAATGCACTCATCACAAAGAAGTTTCTGAGAATGCTTCTGTCTAGTTTTTATGTGAAGATATTTCCTTTTCCAACATAGGCCTCAAAGCGCTCCAAATAAACACTTGCAGATTCTACAAAAGGAGTGTTTCAAAACTGCTATTTCGAGAGGAACGTTCAAGTCTGTGAGTTGAGTGCACTCATCACACAGAAGTTTCTGAGAATGCTTCCGTCTAATTTTTATATGAAGATATTTCCTTTTGCTACATAGGCCTCAAAGCGCTACAAATAAACACATGCAGATTCTACAAACGGAGTGTTTCAAAACTGTTCTATCAAAGGGAACGTTTAAGTCTGTGTGTTAAATGCACTAATCACACAGAAGTTTCTCAGAATGCTTCTGTCTAGTTTTTAGGTGAAGAGATTTCGTTTCCCAGCCTAGGCCTCAAAGCGCTCCAAATATACACTTGAAGATTCTATAAGAAGTGTGTTTCCAAACTGCTCTTTCAAAAGGAAGCTTCAAGTCTGTGAGTTGAATGCACTCATCACAAAGACGTTTCTGAGAATGCTTCCGTCTAGTTTTTATATGAAGATATTTCCTTTTCCTACCTAGGCCTCAAAGCGCTTCAAATAAACACTTGCAGATTCTACAAATGGAGTGTTTCAAAACTGTTCTATCAAAGGGAACGTTCAAGTCTCTTAGTTGAATGAACTCATCACACAGAAGTTTCTCAGAATGCTTCTGTCTAGTTTTTAGGTGAAGAGATTTCATTTCCCAGCATAGGCCTCAAAACGCTCCAAATATCCACTTGCAGATTCTACGAAAAGAGTGTTTCAAAGCTGCTATTTCAAAAGCAAGGTTCAAGTCTGTGTGTTGAATGCACTCATCAGAAAGAAGTTTCTGAGAATGCTTCTGTCTAGTTCTTACGTGAAGATATTTCCTTTTCCACCTTAGGCCTCAAAGCGCTCCAAATAAACACTTGGAAATTCTACAAAAGGAGGGTTTCAAAATAGTTCTAGCAAAAGGAACGTTCAAGTCTGTGAGTTGAATGCACTTATCATACAGAAGTTTCCTGGAATGTTTCTGTCTAGTTTTTATGTAAAGACATTTCCTTTTCCAGCATAGGCCTCAAAGTGCTCCAAATATCCACTTGCAGATTCTACCAAAAGAGTGTTTCAAAACTGCTCTATCAAAAGCAAGCTTCAACACTGTGAGTAGAATGCACTCACCACAAAGAAGTTTCTGAGAATGCTTCTGTCTAGTTTTTATGTGAAGATATTTCCTTTTCCAACATAGGCCACAAAGTGCTCCAAATAAACACTTGCAGATTCTACAAAAGGAGTGTTTCAAAACTGGTCTTTCAAGAGGAATGTTCAAGTCTTTGAGTTGAATGCACTTATCATACAGAAGTTTCCTGGAATGCTTCTGTCTAGTTTTTAGGTGAAGAGATTTCATTTCCCAGCATAGGCCTCAAAGCGCTCCAAATATCCACTTGGAGATACTGCCAAAAGAGTGTTTCAAAACTGCTCTATCAAGAGCAGGCTTCAACACTGTGAGTAGAATGCACTCATCACAAAGAAGTTTCTGAGAATGCTTCTGTCTAGTTTTTACTTGAAGATATTTCCTTTTCCAACATAGGCCACAAAGCGCTCCAAATAAACACTTGCAGATTCCACAAAAGGAGTGTTTCAAAACTGCTCTTTCGAGAGGAACGTTCAAGTCTGTGAGCTGAATACACTCATCACACAGAAGTTTCTGAGAATCTTTCTGTCTAGTTTTTATGTGAAGATATTTCCTTTTCCAGCAAAGGCCTCAAAACGCTCCAAATATCCTCGTGCAGATTCTACAAAAAGAGTGTTTCAAAACTGTTCTATCAAAAGGAAGGTTCAACTCTGTGGGTTGAATGAATACATCGTGAAGAACTTTCTGAGAATGCTTCTCTGTAGTTTTTAGGTGAAGATATTCCATATCCCAGCAGAGGCCTCGGAGTGCTCCAAATAACCACTTGCAGATTTTCCCAAAAGAGTGTTTCAAAACTGCTCTTTCTATAGGTAAGCTCAAGTCTGTGAGTTGAATGGACTCAACACAAAGAAGTTTCTGAGAATGCTTCTGTTCCGTTTTTATGTGAAGATATTTCCTTTTCCAACATGGGCCTCAAACGGCTCCAAATATCCACTTGCAGAATCTGCAAAAAGAGTGTTTCCAAACTTCTCTATAAATTGGTAGGTTCAACTCTGTGAGTTGAATGAGCTCATCACAAAGAAGTTTCTGAGAATCCTTCTCTCTGGTTATTATGTGAAGGTATTTCCTTTTCCAGCATAGGAATCAAACGGCTCCAAATATCCACTTGCAGATTCTACAAAAAGAGTGTTTCCAAACTTCTCTATCAATTGGTAGGTTCAACTCTGTGAGTTGAATGAACTCATCACAAAGAAGTTTCTGAGAATCCTTCTCTCTAGTTTTTATGTGAAGATATTTCCTTTTCCAACATAGGCTTCAAGGTGCTCCGAATAAACAATTGTAGATTCTACAAAAGGAGTGTTTCAAAACTGTTCTATCAAAAGGAACGTTGAAGTCTGTGAGTTGAATGCACTCATCACAAAGAAGTTTCTCAGAATGCTTCCGTCTAGTTTTTAGGTGAAGAGATTTCATTTCCCAGCATAGGCCTCAAAGCGCTCCAAGTATCCACTTGCAGATTCTATAAAAACAGTGTTTCCAAACTGCTCTTTCAAAAGGAAGCTTCAAGTCTGTGAGTTGAATGCACTCATCACAAAGAAGTTCCTGAGAATTCTTCCGCCTAGTTTCTATATGAAGATATTTCCTTTTCCAACATAGGCCTCAAAGTGCTCCAAATAAACACTTGCAGATTCTACAAAAGGAGTGTTTCAAAACTGCTCTTTCTATAGGTATGTTCAAGTCTGTGAGTTGAATGCACTCAACACAAAGAAGTTTCTGAGAATGCTTCTGTTCCGTTTTTATGTGAAGATATTTCCTTTTCCAACATGGGCCTCAAACGGCTCCAAATATCCACTTGCAGATTCTACAAAAAGAGTGTTTCCAAACTTCTCTATAAATTGGTAGGTTCAACTCTGTGAGTTGAATGAGCTCATCACAAAGAAGTTTCCGAGAATCCTTCTCTCTGGTTATTATGTGAAGGTACTTCCTTTTCCAACATAGGCCTCAAGGTGCTCCGAATAAACACTTGCAGATTCTAGAAACGTAACGTTTCAAAAGAATTCTATCAAAAGGAACGTTGAAGTCTGTGAGTTGAATGCACTTATCAAACAGAAGTTTCCTGGAATTCTTCTGTCTATTTTTTATGTGAAGACATTTCCTTTTCCAGCATAGGCCTCAAAGCGCTCAAACTATCCACTAGCAGAATCTACAAAAAGAGTGTTTCAAACTGTTCTATCAAAAGGAAGGTTCAAAACTGTGAGTAGAATGCACTCCTCACAAAGAAGTTTCTGAGAATGCTTCTGTCTAGTTTTTATTTGAAGATATTTCCTTTTCCAACATAGGCCTCAAAGTGCACCAAAGAAACACTTGTAGATTCTACAAAAGGAGTGTGTCAAAACTGTTCTGTTGAGAGGAGCGTTCAAGTCTGTGAGTTGAATGCACTCATCACACAGAAGTTTCTGAGAATGCTTCTGTCTAGTTTTTATGTGAAGAGATTTCGTTTCCCAGCATAGGCCTCAAAGTGCTCCAAATATCCACTTGCAGATTCTATAAGAAGAGTGTTTCCAAACTGCTCTTTCAAAAGGAAGCTTGAAGTCTGTGAGTTGAATGCACTCATCACGGAGAAGTTTCTGAGAATGCTTCCGTCTTGTTTTTTTATATGAAGATATTTCCCTTTCCAACATAGGCCTCAAACCGCTCCAAATAAACACTTGCAGATTCTACAAAAGGAGTGTTTCAAAACTGTTCTATCAACGGGATCGTCAAAGTCATTCTCCATCCAGCTTTGTTCCGTTGCTGGTGAGGAACTGCGTTCCTTTGGAGGAGGAGAGGTACTCTGGTTTTTAGAGTTTCCAGTTTTTCTGCTCTGTTTTTTCCCCATCTTTGTGGTTTTATCTACTTTTGGTCTTTGATGATGGTGATGTACAGATGGGTTTTTGTTGTGGATGTCCTTTCTGTTAGTTTTCCTTCTAACAGACAGAACCCTCAGCTGCAGGTCTGTTGGAGTACCTGGCCGGCCGTGTGAGGTGTCAGTCTGCCCCTGCTGGGGGGTGCCTCCCAGTTAGGCTGCTCGGGGGTCAGGGACCCACTTGAGGAGGCAGTCAGCCCGTTCTCAGATCTCCAGCTGCGTGCTGGGAGAACCACTGCTCTCCTCACAGCTGTCAGACAGGGACATTTAAGTCTGCAGAGGTTACTGCTGTCTTTTTGTTTGTCTGTGTCCTGCCCCCAGAGGTGGAGCCTACAGAGGCAGGCAGGCCTCCTTGAGCTGTGGTGGGCTCCACCCAGATCAAGCTTCCAGGCTGCTTTGTTTACCTAAGCGAGCCTGGGCAATGGCGGGAGCCCCTCCCCCAGCCTCGCTGCCGACTTGCTGTTTGATCTCAGACTGCTGTGCTAGCAATCAGCGAGACTCCGTGGGCGTAGGACCCTCTGAGCCAGGTGCGGGCTATACTCTCCTGGGAGCACCGTTTCCTAAGCCCGTCGGAAAAGCACAGTATTTGGGTGGGAGTGGCCCGATTTTCCAGGTGCTGTCTGTCACCCCTGGAAGGGGAACTCCCTGACCCCTTGCGCTTCCCGAGTGAGGCAATGCCTCGCCCCTGCTTCGGCTGGCGCACGGTGTGCTCACCCACTGACCTGCGCCCACTGTCTGGCACTCCCTAGTGAGATGAACACGGTACCTCAGATGGAAATGCAGAAATCACCCGTCTTCTGCGTCGCTCGCGCTGGGAGCTGTAGACCGGAGCTGTTCCTATTCGGCCATCTTGGCTCCTCCCTCCCCAATTGCAGATTCTACAAAAAGAGTGTTTCCAAACCTCTATATCAATTGGCAGGTTCAAATCAGTGAGTTCAATGCACTAATCACAGAGAAGTTTCTGAGAATGCTTCAGACTAGTTTCTATATGAAGATATTTCTTTTTCCAGCATAGGCCTCAAAGCGGTCAAATATCCACTTGCAGATTCTATAAAAAGAGTGTTTCAAAACTGTTCTCTCAAAAGGAAGGTTCAACTCTGCGAGTTGAATGAAGGCATCGTGAAGAAATTTCTGAGAATGCTTCTCTGTAGTTTTTAGGTGAAGATATTACATTTCCCAGCACAGGTCTAGAAGTGCTCGAAATAACCACTTACAGATTTTACCAAAAGAGTGTTTCAAAACTGCTCTTTCTATAGGTAAGTTGAAGTCTGTGAGGTGAATGCACTCAACACAAAGAAGTTTCTGAGAATTCTTCTGTTCAGTTTTTATGTGAAGATATTTCCTTTTCCAGCATAGGCCTCAAACGGCTCCAAATATCCACTTGCGGATTCTACAAAAAGAGTGTTTCCAAACTTCTCTAACAATTTTTAGGTTCAACTCTGTGAGCTGAATGCACTTATCACAAGGAAGTTTCTGAGAATGCTTCTGTCTAGTTTTTATGTGAAGATATTTCCTTTTACAACATAGGCCTCAAGGTGCTCCGAATAAACAGTTGCAGATTCTACAAACTTAATTTTTCAAAATTGTTCTTTCAAAAGGAACGTTCAAGTCTTTGAGTTGAATGCACTCATCACACAGAAATTTCTCAGAATGATTCTCTCTAGTTTTTAGGTGAAGAGATTTCATTTCCCAGCATAGGCCTCAAAGCGCTCCAAATATCCACTTGCAGATTCTACCTAAAGAGTGTTTCAAAACTGCTCTATCAAAAGCAAGCTTCAGCACTGTGAGTAGAATGCACTCATTCCAAAGAGGTTTCTGAGAATGCTTCTGTCTAGTTTTTATGTGAAGATATTTCCTTTTCCAACATAGGCCTCAAAGCGCTCCAAATAAACACATGCAGATTCTACAAACTTAATATTTCAAAACTGTCCTATCAAACTCAACGTTCAAGTCCGTGAGTTGAATGCACTCATCACACAGAAGTTTCTCAGAATGCTTCTATCTAGCTTTCAGGTGAAGATATTTCATTCCCCAACATAGGCCTTAAATCGTTCCAAATATCCACCTGCAGGTTCTACGAAAGGAGTGTTACAAAGCTGCTCTTTCAAAAGCAAAGTTGAAGTCTGTGAGTTGAATGCACTCATCACACAGAAGTTTCTGAGAATGCTTCTGTCTAGTTTTTATATGAAGATATTTCCTTTTCCAACATAGGTCTCAAAGCGCTCAAATAAACACTTGCAGATTCTACAAAAGGAGTGGTTCAAAACTGTTCTCTCAAAAGGAACGTTCAAGTCTGTGAGTTGAATGCACTCATCACACAGAAGTTTCTGAGAATGCTTCCGTCTAGTTTTTCTGTGAAGATATTTCCTTTTCCAACATAGGCCTCAAGGTGCTCCGAATAAACACTTGCAGATTCTACAAACTTAATGTTTCAAGACTGTTCTATCAAAAGCAACGGTGAATTCTGTGAGTTGAATGCACTTATCGCAAAGAAGTTTCTCAGAATGCTTCTGTCTAGTTTTTTGGTGAAGAGATTTCATTTCCCAGCATAGGACTCAAAGCGCTCCAAATATCGACTTGCAGATTCTATAAGGAGAGTGTTTCCAAACTGCTCTTTCAAAAAGAAGGTTCAAGCCTGTAAGTTGAATGCACTCATCTCAAAGAAGTTTCTGAGAATGCTTCTGTCTAGTTTGTTTGTGAAGATATTTCGTTTTCCAGCATGGGCCTCAAATCGCTCCAAACTTCCACTAGCAAATTCTATAAAAGGAGTGTTTCAAAAGTGTGCTATCAAAAGGGAGAGTCCACTATGTGAGTTGAATGCATAAAGCACACGGAAGTTTCTGAGAATGCTTCTGTCTAGGTTTTAGCTGAAGATATTTCATTTCCCAGCATAGGCCTCAAGGAGCTCCAAATATCCACTTGCAGATTTTACAAAAAGAGTGTTTCCAAACTGCTTTTTCAAAAGAAAGCTTCAACTCTGTGGGTTGAATGCACTCATCACCAAATAGTTTCTGCAAATGCTTCCGTCTAGTTTCTATATGAAGATATTTCCTTTTCCAACATAGGCCTCACAGTGCTCCAAATAAACACTTGCAGATTCTACAAAAGGAGTGTTTCAAAACTGCTCTTTCTATAGGTAAGTTCAAGTCTGTGAGTTGAATGCACTCAACACAAAGAAGTTTCTGAGAATGCTTCTGTTCAGTTTTTATGTGAAGATATTTCCTTTTCCAGCATAGGCCTCAAACGGCTCCAAATATCCACTTGCAGATTCTACAAAAAGAGTGTTTCCAAACTTCTCTATCCATTGGTAGGTTCAATTCTGTGAGTTGAATGCACTCATCACTAAGAAGTTTCTGAGAATGCTTCTCTCTATTTTTCTTGTGAAGATTTTCCTTTTCCAACATAGGCCTCCAGGTGTTCCGAATAAACACTTGCAGATGCTACAAATTTAATGTTTCAAAACTGTTCTATCAAAAGGAACGTTGAAGTCTGTGAGTTGAATGCACTCATCACAAAGAAGTTTCCCGGAATGCTTCTGTCTAGTTTTTAGGTGAAGAGATTTCATTTCCCAGAGTAGGCCTCAAAGCGCTCCAAATATCCACTTGCAGATTCTATAAAAAGAGGGTTTCCAAACTGCTCTTTCAAAAGGAAGCTTCAAGTCTGTGAGTTGAATGCACTCATCACAAAGAAGTTTCTGAGAATGCTTCTGTCTAGTTTTTATGTGAAGATATTTCCTTTTCCAGCTTAGGCCTCAAAGCGCTCCAAATAAACCCTAGCAAATTCTACAAAAGGAGTGTTTCAAAAGAGTTTTATCAAAAGGAACGTTCAAGTCTGTGAGTTGAATGCACTTTTCAAACAGAAGTTTCCTGGAATGCTTCTGTCTAGTTTTTATGTGAAGATATATCCTTTTCCAGCATAGGCCTCAAAGCGCTCCAAATATCCACTTGCAGATTCTACAAAAAGAGTGTTTCAAAACTGTTCTTTCAAAAGGAAGGTTCAACACTGTGAGTAGAATGCACTCATCACAAAGAAGTTTCTGAGAATGCTTCTGTCTAGTTTTTATGTGAAGATATTTCCTTTTCCACCCCAGGCCTCAAAGCGCTCCAAATAAACACTTGCAGATACTACAAAAGGAGTGTTTCAAAACTGTTCTTTCAAGAGGAACGTTCAAGTCTGTGAGTTGAATGCACTCATCACACAGAAGTTTCTGAGAATGCTTCTGTCTAGTTTTTAGGTGAAGATATTTCGTTTTCCAGCATAGGCCTCAAAGCGCTCCAAATATCCACTTTCAGGTTCTACAAAAAGAGTGTTTCAAAACTGTTCTATCAAAAGGAAGGTTCAACACTGTGGGTTGAATGAACGCATCGTGAAGAACTTTCTGAGAATGCTTCTCTGTAGTTTTTAGGTGAAGATATTCCATTTCCCAGCAGAGGCCTCGAAGTGCTCCAAATAACCACTTGCAGATTTTACCAAAAGAGTGTGTCAAAACTGCTCTTTCTATAAGTAAGTTCAAGTGTGTGAGTTGAATGCACTCAACATGAAGAAGTTTCTGAGAATGCTTCTGTTCAGTTTTTATGCGAAGATATTTCCTTTTCCAGCATCGGCCTCAATCGGCTCCAAATATCCACTTGCAGATACTACAAAAAGAGTGTTTCCAAACTTCTCTATCAATTGGTAGGTTCAACTCTGTGAGTTGAATGCACTAATCACAAAGAAATTTCTGAGAATGCTTCTCTCTACTTTTTATGTGAAGATATTTCCTTTTCCAACATAGGCCTCAAGGTGCTCCGAATAAACACTTGCAGATTCTACAAGCTTAATGTTTCACAACTGTTCTATCAAAAGGAACGTTCAAGTCTGTGAGTTGAATGCACTAATCGCAAAGAAGTTTCTCAGAATGATTCTGTCTAGTTTTTAGGTGAAGAGAGTTCATTTCCCAGCGTAGGCCTCAAAGCGATCCAAATATCCACTTGAAGATACTATAAGAAGAGTGTTTCCAAACTACTCTTTCAAACGGAAGCTTCAAGTCTGTGAGTTGAATGCACTCATCACAAAGAAGTTTCTGAGAATGCTTCCGTCCACTTTTTATATGAAGATAGTTCCTTTTCCAACATAGGCCTCAAAGCGCTCCAAATAAACACTTGCAGATTCTACAAAAGGAGTGTTTCAAAACTGTTCCCTCAAAGGGAACGTTCAAGTCTGTGAGTTGAATGCACTCATCACACAGAAGTTTCTCAGAATGCTTCTGTCTAGTTTTTAGCTGAAGAGATTTCATTTCCCAGCATAGGCCTCAAAGCGCTCCGAATATCCACTTGCAGATTCTATGAAAAGAGTGTTTCAAAGCTGCTCTTTCAAAAGCAAGGTTCAAGTCTGTGTGTTGAATGCACTCATCAGAAAGAAGTTTCTGAGAATGCTTCTGTCTAGTTCTTACTTGAAGATATTTCCTTTTCCAGCTTAGCCCTCAAAGCGCTCCAAATAAACACTTGCAAATGCTATAAAAGGAGTGTTTCAAAAGAGTTTTATCAAAAGGAACGTTGAAGTCTGTGAGTGGAATCCACTTATCCAACAGAAGTTTCCTGGAATGCTTCTGTCTAGTTTTTATGTGAAGACATTTCCTTTTCCAGCATAGTCCTCATACGCTCCAAATATCCACTTGCAGATTCTACAAGAAGAGTGTTTCAATACTGTTCTATCAAAAGGAAGCTTCAACACTGTGAATAGAATGAACTCATCAAAAAGAAGTTTCTGAGAATGCTTCTGTCTAGTTTTTAAGTGAAGATACTTCCTTTTCCAACATAGGCTTCAAAGCGCTCCAAATAAACACTTGCAGATTCTACAAAAGGAGTGTTTCAAAATGTTTTATCAAAAGGAAGGTTCAACTCTGTGACTTGAATGAACGTATCATGAAGAACTTTCTGAGAATGCTTCTCTGTAGTTTTTAGGAAAAGATGTTCCGTTTCCCAGCACAGGAATCGAAGTGCTCCAAATAACCACTTGCAGATTTTACCAAAAGAGTGTTACACAACTGCTCTTTCTATAGGTGAGTTCAAGTCTGTGAGTTGAATGCACTCAACACAAAGAAGTTTCTGAGAATACTTCTGTTCAGCTTTTATGTGAAGATATTTCCTATTCCAGCATAGGCCTCAAACGGCTCCAAATATCCACTTGCAGATACTACAAAAAGAGTGTTTCCAAACTTCTCTATCATTTGGTATGTTCAACACTGTGAGTTGAATGCACTCATCACAAAGAAGTTTCTGAGAATGCTTGTCTCTAGTTTTTATGTGAAGTTATTTCCTTTTCCAACATAGGCCTCCAGGTGCTCCGAATAAACACTTGCAGATTCTACAAACCTAATGTTTCAAAACTGTTCTATCAAAAGGCATGTTCAAGTCTGTGAGTGGAATGCACTCATCGCAAAGAAGTTTCTCAGAATGCTTCTGTCTAGTTTTTAGGTGAAGAGATTTCATTTCTCAGCATAGGCCTCAAAACACTCCAAATATTCACTTGCAGATTCTATAAGAAGAGTGTTTCGAAACTGCTCTTTCAAAAGGAAGCTTCAAGTCTCTGAGTTGAATGCACTAATCACAAAGAAGTTTCTGAGAATGCTTCCGCCTAGTTTCTATATGAAGGTATTTCCTTTTCCAACATAGGCCTCAAAGCGATCCAAATAAACACTTGCAGATTCTACAAAAGGAGTGTTTTAAAACTGTTCTCTCAAAGGGAACGTTCAAGTCTCTGAATTGAATGCACTCATCACACAGAAGTTTCTCAGAATGCTTCTGTCTAGTTTTTAGGTGAAGATATTTCATTTCCCAGCATAGGCGTCAAAGCGCTCCAAATATCCACTTGCAGATTCTACAAAAACAGTGTTTCAAAGCTGCTCTTTCAAAAGCAATGTTCAAGTCTTCGTTTTGAATGCACTCATCAGAAAGAAGTTTCTGAGAATGTTTCTGTCTAGTTCTTACGTGAAGATATTTCCTTTTCCAGCTTAGGCCACAAAGCGCTCAAAATAAACACTTGCAAATTCTAGAAAAGGAGTGTTTCAAAAGATTTCTATCCAAAGGACCGTTCAAGTCTGTGAGTTGAATGCACTTATCAAACAGGAGTTTCCTGGAATGCTTCTGTCAAGTTTTTATGTGAAGACATTTCCTTTTCCAGCATAGGCCTCAAAGTGCTCCAAATATCCACTTGCAGATTCTACAAAAAGAGTGTTTCAAAACTGTTCTATCAAAAGGAAGGTTCAACACTGTGAGTAGAATGCACTCATCACACAGAAGTTTCTGAGAATGCTTCTGTCTAGTTTTTATGTGAAGATATTTCCTTTTCCAACATAGGCCTCAATGCTCTCCAAATAAGCACTTGCAGATTCTACAAAAGGAGTGTTTCAAAAGTGTTCTGTTGAGAGTAACGTTTAAGTCTGTGATTTGAATGGACTCATCACACAGAGTTTTCTGAGAATGCTTCTGTCTAGTTTTTAGGTGAAGATATTTCCTTTTCCAGCATAGGCCTGAAATCGCTCCAAATATCCACTTGCAGATTGCACAAAAAGAGTGTTTCAAAACTGTTCTATCAAAAGGAAGGTTCAACTCGGCGAGTTGAATGAATGCATCGTGAAGAACTTTCTGAGAATGCTCTCTGTAGTTTTTAGTTTAAGATATTCCAGTTCCCAGCACAGGCCTGAAAGTGCTCCAAATTACCACTTGCAGATTTTACCAAAAGGTTGTTTCAAAACTGCACTTTCTATAGGTAAGTTCAATTCTGTGAGTTGAATGCTCACAACACAAAGAAGTTTCTGAGAATGATTCTGTTCAGTTTTTATGTGAAGATATTTTCTTTTCCCACATGGGCCCCAATCGGCTCCAAATATCCACTTGCAGATTCTACAAAAAGAGTGTTTCCAAACTTCTCTATGAGTTGGTAGGTTCAACTCTGTGAGTTGATTGACCTTATCACAAAGAAGTTTCTGAGAATGCTTCTCTCTAGTATTTATGTGACGATATTTCCTTTTCCAACTTAGGCCTCAAGGTGCTCCGAATAAACACTTGCAGATTCTACAAACTTAATGTTTCACAACTGTTCTATCAAAAGGAACGTTCAAGCCTGTGAGTTGAATACACTTATCAAACAGAAGTTTCCTGGAATGCTTCTGTCTAGTTTTTAGGTGAAGACATTTCCTTTTCCAGCATAGGCCTCAAAACGCTCCAAATATCCACTTGCAGATTCTACAAAAAGAGTGTTTCAAAACTGTTCTACCAAAAGAACGGTTCAACTCTGTGAGTTGAATGAAAGCATAGTGCAGAACTTTCTGAGAATGCTTCTCTGTAGTTTTTAGGTGAAGATATTCCATTTCCCAGCACAGGCCTCGAAGTGCTCTAAATAACCACTTGCATATTTTACCAAAAGAGTGTTTCAAAACTGCTTTTTCTATAGATAAGTTCAAGTCTGTGAGTTGAATGCATTCAACACACAGAAGTTTCTTAGAATGCTTCCGTCTAGTTTTTATATGAAGATATTTCCTTTTCCGACATAGGCCTCAAAGCACTTAGAATAAACACTTGCAGATTCTACAAAAGGTGTGTTTCCAAACCGTTCTATCAAAGGGAACGTTCAAATCTCTGAGTTGAATGCACTCATCAAACAGAAGTTTCTCAGAATGCTTCTGTGTAGTTTTTAGGTGAAGATATTTCATTTCCCAGCATAGGCCACAAAGCGCTCCAAATATCCACTTGCAGATTGTATCAAAAGAGTGTTTCAAAGCTGCTCTTTCAAAAGCAAGGTTCAAATCTGTGTGTTGAATGCACTCATCAGAAAGAAGTTTCTGAGTATGCTTCTGTCTAATTCTTACGTGAAGATATTTCCTTTTCCAGCTTAGGCCTCAAAGCGCTCCAAATAAACACTTGCAAATTCTACAAAAGGAGTGTTTCAAAAGAGTTCTATCAAAAGGAACGTTCAAGTGTGTGAGTTGAATGGATTCATCAAACAGAAGTTTCCTGGAATGCTTCTGTCTAGTTTTTATGCGAAGACATTTCCTTTTCCAGCATAGGCCTCAAAGCGCTCCAAATCTCCACTTGCAGATTCTGCGAAAAGAGTGTTTCAAAGCTGCACTTTCCATAGGTAAGTTCAAGTCTTTGATTTGAATGCACTCAACACAAAGAAGTTTCTGAGAATGCTTCTGTTCAGTTTTTATGTGAAAATATTCCCTTTTCCAGCATAGGCCTCAAACGGCTCCAAATATCCACTTGCAGATACTTCAAAAATACTGTTTCCAAAACTCTCTATCAATTGGTAGGTTCATCTCTTTGAGTTGAATGCACTCATTACAAAGAAGTTTCTGAGAAAGCTTCTCTATAGTTTTATGGAATATAATTTATTTTCCAACATAGGCCTGAATGTGCTCCGAATAAACACTTGCAGATTCTACAAACTTAGAGTTTCAAAACTGTTCTATCCATAGGAACGCTCAAGTCTGTGAGTTGAATGCACAAATCACAAACAAGTTTCTCAGAATGCTTCTGTCCAGTTTTTACGTGAAGAGATTTCATTTCCCAGCATAGGCCTCAAAGCGCTCCAAATATACACTTCCAGATTCTACAAAAAGTGTGTTCCTAAACTGCTCCTTCAAAAAGAAGGTTCAAGTCTCTGAGTTGAATGCACTGATCACAAAGAAGTTTCTGAGAATGCTTCCTTCTAGTTTTTATATGAAGATATTTCCTTTTCCAAGATAGGCCTCAAATCTCTCCAAATAAACACTTGCAGATTCTACAAAAGGAGTGTTTCAAAACTGTTGTATCAAAGGGAACGTTCAAGTCTGTGAGTTGAATGCACTCATCACACAGAAGTTTCTCAGCATGCTTCTGTCTAGTTTTTTCGATGAAGAGATTTCATTTCCCAGCATAGGCCTCAAAGCGCTCCAAATATCCACTTGCAGATTCTATAAGAAGAGTGTTTCCAAACCGCTCTTTCAAAAGGAGGCTTCAAGTCTGTGAGTTGAATGCACTCATCACAAAGAAGTTTCTGAGAATACTTCCATCTAGTTTCTATATGAAGATATTTCCTTTTCCAACATAGGCCACAAAGCGCTCCAAATAAACACTTGCAGATTCTACAAAAGGAGTGTTTCAAAACTGTTCTATCAAAGGGAACGTTCAAGTCCCTGAGCTGAATGCACTCATCACACAGAGGTTTCTCAGAATACTTCTCTCTAGTTTTTATGTGAAGATATTTCCTTTTCCAACATAGGGCTCAAGGTGCTCAGAATAAACACTTGCAGATTCTACAAACTTAATGTTTCACAACTGTTCTATCAAAAGGAACGTTGAGGTCCTCAAAGCACTCCAAATATCCACCTGCAGATTCTACGAAAAGAGTGTTTCAAAGCTGCTCTTTCAAAAGGATGTTTCAAGTCTGTGTGTTGAATGCGCTCATCAGAAAGAAGTTTCTGAGATTGCTTCTATCTAGTTCTTTCGTGAAGATATTTCCTTTTCCAGCTTAGGCCTTAAAACCCTCCAAATAAACTCTTGCAAGTTCTACAAAAGGAGTGTTTCAAAAGAGTTCTATCAAAAGGCACGTTCAAGTCTGCGAGTTGAATGCAGTTATCAAACAGAAGTCTCCTAGAATGCTTCTGTCTAGTTTTAATGTGAAGACATTTCCTTTTGCAGCATAGGCCCCAAATCCCTCCGAATATCCAATTGCAGATTCTGCAAAAAGAGTGTTTCATAACTGTTCTATCAAAAGGAGGGTTCAACACTGTGAGTAGAATGCACTCATCACACAGAAGTTTCTGAGAATGCTTCTGTCTACTATTTATATGAAGATATTTCGTTTTCCAGCACAGGCCACAAAACGCTCCAAATATCTACTTGCAGATTCTACAAAAAGAGTGTTTCAATACTATTCTATGAAAAGGAAGGTTCAACTCTGTGAGTTGAATGAACGCATCATGAAGAATTTTCTGAGAAGGCTTCTCTGTAGTTTTTAGGTGATGATATTCCATTTCCCGGCATAGGCCTCAAAGCACTCCAAATATCGTCTTGCAGATTCTACAAAAAGAGTGTTTGAAAGCTGGTCTTTCAAAAGCAAGTTTCAAGTCTGTTTGTTGAATGCACTCATCAGAAGCAATTTTCTGAGAATGCTTCTGTCTAGTTCTTACGTGAAGATATTTCCTTTCCCAGCTTAGGGCTCAAAGCCCTCCAAATAAACACTTGAAAATTCTACAAAAGGAGTGTTTCAAAACAGTTCTTTCAAAAGGAACGTTCAAGTCGGTGAGTTGAATGCACTTATCAAACAGAAGTTTCCTAGAATTCTTCTGTCTAGTTTTTATGTGAAGACATTTCCTTTTCCAGCATAGGCCTCAAGGCGCTCAAAATATCCACTTGCACATTCTACGAAAAGAGTGTTACAAACCTGCTTTTTCAAAAGCAAGGTTCAAGTCTGTGTGTTGAATGCACTCATCAGAAAGAAGTTTCTGAGAATGCTTCTGTCTAGTTCTTACATGAGGATACTTCCTTTTCCAGCTTAGGCCTCAAAGCGCTCCAAATAAACACTTGCAAATTCTACAAAAGGAGTGTTTCAGAAGAGTTCTATCAAAAGGAACGTTCAAGTCTGTGTCTTGAATACACTTATCAAACAGATGTTTCCTAGAATGCTTCTGTCTAGTTTTTATGTGAAGACATTTCCTTTTGCAGCCTAGGCCTCAAAGCGCTCCAAATATCCACTTACACATTCTACAAAAAGAGTGTTTCAAAACTGTTTTATGAAAAAGAAAGTTCAACACTGTGGGAAGAATGCACTCATCACAAATAAGTTTCTGAGAATGCTTCTGTCTAGTTTTTATGTGAATATATTTCCTTTTCCAGCATAGGCCTCAAAGCGCTCCAAATAAACACTTGCAAATTCAACAAAAGTGGTGTTTCAAAATAGTTGTATCAGAAGGAACGTTCAAGTCTGTGAGATGAATGCGCTTATGAAACCGAAGTTTCCTAGAATGCTTCTGTCTAGTTTTTATGTGAAGACAATTCCTTTTCCAGCACAGGCCTCAAATCGCTCGAAATATCCACTTGCAGATTCTACAAAAAGAGTGTTTCAAAACTGTTCTATCAAAGAGAAGGTTCAACACTGTGAGTAGAATGCACTCATCACAAAGATGTTTCTGAGAATGCTTCTGTCTAGTTTTTATGTGAAGATATTTCCTTTTCCAACATAGGCCTCAAAGCGCTCCAAATTAACTACTTGCAGATTCTACAAAAGGAGTGTTTCAAAACTCTTCTGTCAAAAGGAACGCTCAAGTCTGTGAGTTGAATACACTCATCAAACAGAAGTTTCTGCGAATGCTTCTGTCTAGTTTCAAGCTGAAGACATTTCATTTTCCAGCATAGGCTTCAAAGCGCTCCAAATATCCACTTGCAGATTGTACAAAAAGCGTGTTTCCGAGTTCCCCTTTCAAAAGGAAGTTTGAAGTCTGTGAGTTGAATGCTCTCATCACACAGTAGTTTCTGAGAATCCTTCTGTCTAGTTTTTAGGTGAAGATATTTCATTTCCCAGCATAGGCCTCTGTGCGCTCCAAATATACAGAAGCTGATTCTACAAAAAGAGTGTTTCAAAACTGCTCTTTGAAAAGAAAGTTTCAAGTCTGTGAGTTGGATGCACTCATCAAAAATAAGTTTCTGAGAATGCTTTTGTCTAGATTTTATGTGAAGATATTTCCTTTTCCAGCATTGGCCTCAAACAGTTCCAAATAACCACTTGCAGATTATACAGAAAGAGAGTTTCAAAACTCTTCTATCAAAAAGAAGGTTCACCTCTGTGAGTAGAATGCAGTCATCACAAACAAGATTCTGAGAATGCTTCTGTCCAGTTTTTATGTAGAGACATTTCCTTTTCCAATATAGGCCTCAAAGCGCTCCAAAAAAAAATTGCAGATTCTACAAAAGGAGTGTTTCCAAACTGTTCTATCAAAAGGAACGATCAAGTCTGTGAGTTGAATGCACTCATCACACAGAAGATTCTGAGAATTCTTCTGTCTAGTTTTTAGGTGAAGATATTTCTTTTCCCAGTGTAGGCCTCAAAGCGCTCCAAATATCCACTTGCAGATTCTACAAAAAGAGTGTTTCAAAACTGCTGTTTCAAAAGGAACGTTCAAGTGTGTGAGTTGAATGCACTCAACACAAATAAGTTTCTGAGTATGCTTCTGTATAGTTGTTATGTGAAGATATATCCTTTTCCAGCTTAGGCCTCAAAGAGCTCGAAATAAACACTTGCAGATTCTACAAAAGTAGTGTTTAAAAACTGTTCTATGAAAAGGAACGTTAAAGTCTGTGAGTTGAATGCACTCATCACACAGTAGTTTCTGAGAATCCTTCTGTCTAGTATTTAGGTGAAGATATTACATTTCCCAGCATAGACCTCATTGCGATCCAATTATCGAACAGCAGATTCTACAAAAAGAGTGTTTCAAAACTCCTCTTTTAAAAGGAAGCTTCAAGTCTGTGAGTCGAATGCAATCAACACAAAGAAGTTTCTGAGTATGCTTCTGTCTAGTTGTTATGTGAAGATATTACCTTTTCCAGCATAGGCCTCAAAGCGCTCGAAATAAACACTTTCAGATTCTACAAAAGGAGTGTTTCAAAACGGTTCTATCAAAAGGAACGTTCAAGTCTGTGAGTTGAATGCACTCATCAATCAGAAGTTTCTGAGAATTCTTCTGTCTAGTATTTAGGTGAAGATATTTCATTTCCTAGCATAGGCCTCAGTGCGCTCCAAATATACACAAGCAGATTCTACAAAAAGAGTGTTTCAAAACTGCTCTTTCAAAAGAAAGGTTCAAGTCTGTGAGTTGAATGCACTCATCACACAGAAGTTTCTGAGAATGCTTCTGTCTAGTTTTTAGGTGAAGATATTCCTTTTCCCAGCTTCAACCTCAAAGCGCTCCAAATATCCACTTGCAGATACTGCAAACAGAGTGTTTCAAAACTGCTTTTTCAAAAGGAACGTTCACGTCTGTTAGTTGAGTGCACCCAACCCAAAGAAGTTTCTGAGTATGCTTCTGTCTAATTTTTATGTATAGATATTTCCTTTTCCAGCATAGGCATCAAAGCGCTTGAAATAAACATTTGCAGATTCTACAAAACTAGTGTTTCAAAACTGTTGTATCAAAAGGAACGTTCAAGTCTGTGAGTTGAATGCACTCATCGCACAGTAGTTTTTGAGAATCCTTCTGTCTAGTTTTTAGGTGAGGATATTTCATTTCCCAGCATAGGCCTCATTGCACTCCAAATATCCACTAACAGATTCTACAAAAAGAGTGTTTCAAAACTGCACTCTGAAAAGAAAGATTCAACTCTGTAAGTTGAATGCACTCATCACAAAGAAGTTTCTGAGAATGCTTCTGTCTAGTTTTTATGTGAAGATATTTCCTTTTCCAGCATATGCCTCAAAGTGCTCCAAATAAACCCTTGCAGATTCTACAAAAGGAGTGATTCCAAACTGTTCTATCAAAAGGAATGTTGAAGTCTGTGAGTTGAATGCACTCAGCACACAGAAGTTTCTGAGAATGCTTCTGTCTAGTTGTTATGTGAAGATGTTTCCTTTTCCATCCTAGGCCTCAAAGCGTTCGAAATAAACACTTGCAGACTCTACAAAAGGAGTGTTTCAAAACGGTTCTATCAAAAGGAACGTTCAATTCTGTGAGTTGAATGTGCTCATCAAACAGTAATTTCTGAGAATCCTTCTGTCCAGTTTTTAGGTGGAGATATTCCTTTTCCCCGCATAGGCCTCAAAGCGCTCTAAATATCCACTTGCAGATTCTACATTAAGAGTGTTTCAAAACTGCTCTTTCAGAATGATGGTTCAAATCTGTGTGTTGAATGCACTCATCACAAAGAAGTTTCTGAGAATGCCTCTGTCTAGTTTTTATGTGAAGATATTTCCTTTTCCAGCTTAGGCCTTAAAGCGCTCCAAATAAACACTTGCAAATACTACAAAAGGAGTGTTTCAAAGAGTTCTATCAAAAGGAACGTTCAAGTCTGTGAGTTGAATGAACTTATGTAACAGAAGTTTACTAGAATGCTTCTGTCTAGTTTTTATGTGAAGACATTTCCTTTTCCAGCATAGGTCTCAAATTCCTCCAAATATCCACTTGCAGATTCTACAAAAAGAGTGTTTCAAAACTGTTTTATCAAAAGGAGAGTTCAACACTATGAGTAGAATACATTCATCACAAAGAAGTTTCTGAGAATGCTTCTCTCTAGCTTTTATGTGAAAATCTTTCCTTTTCCAACATAGACCACAAAGCGCTCCGAATAAACACTTGCAGATTCTACAAAAGGTGTGCTTCAAAACTTTTCTGTCAACAGGAACGTTCAAGTCTGTGAGTTGAATGCACTCATCACACAGTAGTTTCTGACAATGCTTCTGTCTAGTTTTTATGTGAAGATATTTCCTTTTCCAGCATAGGCCTCAAATCGCTCCAAATATCCACTTGCATATTCTACAAAAAGAGAATTTCAAAACTGTTCTATCAAAACGAAGCTTCAACTCTGTGAGTTGAATGAACACATCATGAAGAACTTTCTGAGAATGCTTCTCTGTAGTTTTTAGGTGAAGATATTCCATTTCCCAGCACAGGCCTCGAAGTGCTCCAAATAACCACTTGCAGATTTTACAAAAAGGGTGTTTCAAAACTGCTCTTTCTGTAGCTAACTTCAATTCTGTGAGTTGAATGCACTCATCACAAAGAAGTTTCTGAGAATGCTTCCGTCTAGTTTTTATATGAAGATATTTCCTTTTCCAACGTAGGCCTGAAATCGCTGAAAATAAACACTTGCAGATCCTACAAAGGGGTGATTCAAAACTGTTCTATCAAAAGGAACGTTCAAGTCTGTGAGCTGAATGCACTCATCACACAGAAGTTTCCCAGAATGCTTCTGTCTAGTTTTTAGATGAAGATATTTCATTTCCCAGTATAGGCCTCAAAGTGCTCCAAATATCAACTTGCATATTCTACGAAAAGAGTGTTTCAAAGCTGCTCTTTCCAAAGCAAGGTTCAAGTCTGTGAGTTCAATGCACTCAACACAATGTGGTTTCTGAGAATGCTTCTGTTCAGTTTTTATGTGAAGATATTTCCTTTTCCAGTATAGGCCTCAAACGGCTCCAAATATCCACTTGCAGATTCTACAAAAAGAGTGTCTCCAATCTTCTCTATCAATTGTTAGGTTTAGTTCTGTGAGTTGAATGCACTCATCACAAAGCAGTTTCTGAGAATGCTTCTGTCTAGTTTTTATGTGAAGATATTTCCTTTTACAACATAGGCCTCTAGATGGTCCGAATAAACACCTGCAGATTCTACAAACTTAATGTTTCAAAACTGTTCAATCAAAAGGAATTTTCACGTCTGTTAGTTGAATGCACTCATTGCAAAAAAATTTCTCATAATGCTTCTGTCTAGTTTTTAGGTGAAGAGATTTCATTTCCCAGCATAGGCCTCAAAGCGCTTCAAATATCCACTTGCAGATCCTATAAGAAGAGTGTTTCCCAACTGCTCTTTCAAAAGGAAGCTTCAAGTCTGTGAGCTGAATGCACTCATCAAAAAGAAGTTTCTGAGAATGGTTCTGTCTAGTTTTTATGTGAAGATATTTCGTTTTCCAGCATGGGCCTCAAATCGACCAAAACATCCACTAGCAAATTCTAAAAAAGGAGTGTTTCAAAAGTGCGCTATCAAAAGGAAGGGTCCACTATGTGAGTTGAATGCATAAAGCACACGGAAGTTTCTGAGAATGCTTCTGTCTAGTTTTTAGGTGAAGATATTTCATTTCCCAGCATAGGCCTCAAAGCGCTCCAAATATCCACTTGCAGATTCTACAAAAAGAGTGTTTCCAAACTGCTCTTTCAAAAGGAAGCTTCAAGTCTGTGAGTTGAATGCACTCATCACAAAGAAGTTTATGAGAATGCTTCCGTCTAGTTTATATATGAAGATATTTCCTTTTCCAACCTAGGCCTCAAAGCGCTCCAAATAAACACTTGTAGATTCTACAAAAGGAGTGTTTCAAAACTGTTCTATCAAAAAGAACGTTCAAGTCTGTGAGTTGAATGTTCTCATCACACAGAAGTTTCTCAGAATGCTTCTGTCTAGTTTTTAGGTGAAGAGATTTCATTTCCCAGCATAGGCCTCAAAGCCCTCCAAATATCCACTTGCAGATACTACAAAAAGAGTGTTTCCAAACTGCTCTTTGAAAAGGAAGCTTCAAGTCTGTGAGTTGAATGCGGTCATCAAAAAGAAGTTTCTGAGAATGCTTCCATCTAGTTTATATATGAAGACATTTCCTCTTCCAACATAGGCCTCAAAGCGCTCCAAATAAACATTTGCAGATTCTACAAAAGGGTGATTGAAAACAGTTCTATCAAAAGGAACGTTCAAGTCTTTCAGTTGAATGCATTCATCACACAGAAGTTTCCCAGAATGCTTCTGTCTAGTTTTAAGGTGAAGACATTTCATTTCCCAGCATAGGCTTCAAAGCGCTCCAAATATACACTTGCAGATTCTACCAAAAGAGTGTTTCAAAGCTGCTCTTTCAAAAGCAAGGTTCAAGTCTGTGAGTTCAATGCACTCATCACAAAGTAGTTTCTGAGAATGCTTCTGTCTAGTTGTTATGTGACGATATTTCCTATTCCATCATATGCCTCAAAGCGCTCATAATAAACACTTGCAGATTCTACACAAGGAGTGTTTCCAAACTGTTCTATCAAAAGGAACTTTCAAGTCTGTTAGTTGATGCACTCATCACACAGAAGTTTCTGAGAATTCTTCTGTCTAGTTTTTAGGTGAAGTTATATCTTTTCCCAGCGTAGGCCTCAAAGCGCTCCAAATATCCACTTGCAGATTCTACACAACGCGTGTTTCAAAACTGCTCTTTCAAAAGGAACGTTCAAGTCTGTGAGTTGAATGCAGTCAACACAAAGAAGTTTCTGAGTACGCTTCTGTCTAGTTGTTATATGAGGATGTTTCCTTTACCAGCCTAGGCCTCAATGCGCTCGAAATAAACCTTTGCAGATTCTACAAAAGGAGTGTTTCAAAACTGTTGTATCAAAAGGAACGTTCAAGTCTTTGAGGTGAATGCACTCACAACACAGTACTTTCAGAGAATCCTTCTTTCTAGTTTTTAGGTGAAGATATTTCATTTCCCAGCATAGGTCTCAGTGTGCTCCAAATATACACTATCAGAATCAACAAAAAGAGTGTTTCAAAACTACTCTTTCAAAAGAAAGGTTCAAGTCTGTGAGTTGAAGGCAGTCATCACAAAGAAGTTTCTGAGAATGCTTCTGTGTAGTTCTTCTGTGAAGATATTTCCTTTTCCAGCATAGGCCTCAAAGCCCTCCAAATAAACACTTGCAGATTTTACAAAAGGAGTGTTAGAAAACTGTTATATCAAAAGGAAGGTTCGTGTCTGTGGGTTGAATGCACTAATCACACAGACATTTCTGAGAGTGCTTCTGTCTAGTTCTTATGTGTAGATATTTCCTTTTCCAGCATAGACCTGAGAGCGCTCCAATTATCCACTTGCAGATTCTACAAAAAGAGTGTTTCAAAACTGCTCTTTCTAGAGGAACGTTGAAGTCTGTGAGTTGAACTCACTGCTCAGAAAGTTTTCTGAGAATGTTCTATGTAGTTTTCATCTGCATGTGTTTCCTTGTCCACTAGATGTCGCAGTCGCTCCAAATATCCTCCTGCAGAAATTAAAGAGTGTTTCCATACTACTCTATCAAAAGTCAGTTTCAACTCTGTGAGTTGAATGCACGCATCGCAAAGAAGTTTCTGCGAATGCTTCCGTCTAGTTTTTTGCTGAAAATATTTCATTTTCTAGCATAGGCTTCTAGGCCCTCCAAATATCCACTTTCAGATGGTACAAAAAGAGTATTTCAAAATTCCTCTTTCAAAAGGAAGGTTGAAGTCTGTGAGTTGAATGCACTCATCACACAGTAGTTTCTGAGAATCCTTCTCTCTAATTTTTAGGTGAAGATATTTCATTTCCCAGCATAGGCCTCAGTGCGCTCCAAATATATACAAGCAGATTCTACAAAAAGAGTGTGTCAAAACTGCTCTTTCAAAAGAAAGTTTCAAGTCTGTGGGTTGAATGCACTCATCACAAATAAGTTTCTGAGAATGATTTTGTCTAGATTTTATGTGAAGATATTTCCTTTTCCAGCATTGGCCTGAAACAGCTCCAAATATCCACTTGCAGATTCTAGAAAAAGAGAGTTTCAAAACTCTTCTATCAAAAAGAAGGTTCAACTCGGTGAGTAGAATGCAGTCATCACAAACAAGATTCTGAGAATGCTTCTGTCTAGTTTTTATGTAAAGATATTTCCTTTTCCAAGATAAGCCTCAAAGCGCTCAAAATAAACACTTGCAGATTCTACAAAAGGAGTGTTTCCAAACTGTTCTATCAAAAGGAACGCTCAACTCTGCGAGTTGAATGCGCTCATCACACAGAAGTTTCTGAGAATGCTTCTGTCTAGTTTTTAGTTGAAGATATTCCTTTTCCCAGCTTCGGCCTCAAATCGCTCCAAATATCCACTTGCAGATTCTGCAAACCGGGTGTTTCAAAACTGCTCTTTCAAAAGGAACGTTCACGTCTGTGAGTTGAGTGCACCCAACCCAAAGAAGTTTCTGAGTATGCTTCTGTCTAGTTTTTATGTGAAGATATTTCCTTTTCCATCATAGGCCTCAAAGCGCTTGAAATAAACACTGGCAGATTCTAGAAAACTAGTGTTTCAAAACTGTTGTATCAAAAGGAACGTTCAAGTCTGTGAGTTGAATGCACTCGTCACACAGTAGTTTTTGAGAATCCTTCTGTCTAGTTTTTAGGTGAGGATAATTCATTTCCCAGCATAGGCCTTATTGGGCTCCAAATATCCACTGACAGATTCTACAAAAAGAGTGTTTCAAAACTGCTCTTTCAAAAGAAAGATTCAACTCTGTAAGTTGAATGCACTCATCGCAAAGAAGTTTCTGAGAATGCTTCTGTCTAATTTTTATGTGAAGTTATTTCCTTTTCCAGCATAGGCCTCAAAGCGCTCGAAATAAACACTTTCAGATTCTACAAAACGAGTGTTTCAAAACTGGTCTGTCAAAAGGAATGTTCAAGTCTGTGAGTTGAATGCAGTCATCACACAGAAGTTTCTGAGAATGCTTCTGTGTACTTTTTATTTGATGATATTTCCTTTTCAAGCATAGGCCTCAAAACGCTCCAAATATCCACCTGTAGATTCTACAAAAACAGTTTTTCAAAACTGTTCTATGAAAAGGAAGGTTAAAGTCGGTGACTTGAATGAACGCATCGTGAAGGACTTTCTGAGAATGCTTCTCGGTAGTTTTTAGGTGAAGATATTCTATTTCCCAGCACAGGCCTCGAAGTGCTCCAAATAAACACTTTCAGATTTTACAAAAAGAATGTTTCAAAACTGCTCTTCCTGCAGGTAGGTTCAAGCCTGTGAGATGAATGCACTCAACACAGAGAAGTTTCTGAGAATGCTTCTATCCAGTTTTTATGTGAAGATATTTCCTTTTCCAGCATAGGCCTCAAACCGCTCCAAATATCCACTTGCAGATTCTACAAAAAGAGTGTTTCCAAACTTCTCTATCAATTGGCAGGTTCAACTCTGTGAGTTGAATGCACTCATCACAAAGAAGTTTCTGAGAATGCTTCTCTCTAGTTTTTATGTGAAGATATTTCCTTTTCCAACATAGGCCTAAAGGTGCTCCGAATAAACACTTGCAGATTCTAGAAACTTACTGTTTCAAAACTGTTCTATCAAAAGGAACGTTCAAGTCTGTGAGATGAATGAACTCACCGCAAAGAAGTTTCTCAGAATGATTCTGTCAAGTTTTTAGGTGAATATATTTCATTTCCTAGCATAGGCCTCAAAGCGCTCCAAATATCCACTTGCAGATTGTATAAGAAGGGTGTTCCCAAACTGCTGTTTCAAAAGGACGGTTCAAGTCTTTGAGTTGAATGCACTCATCACAAAGAAGTTTCTGAGAATGCTTCTGTCTTGTTTTTATGTGAAGATATTTCATTTTCCAACATAGGCCTCAAATCTCTCCAAGGATCCACTAGCAAATTCTACAAAAGGTGTGTTTCAAAAGTGCGCTATCAAAAGGAAGAGTCCACTACGTGTGTTGAATGCATAAATCCCACGGAAGTTTCTGAGAATGCTTCAGTCTAGTTTTTAGGTGAAGATATTTCATTTCCCAGCATAGGCCTCAAAGCACTACAAATATCCACTAGCAGATTCTACAAAAAGAGTTTCCAAACTGCTCTTTCGAAAGGAAGCTTCAAGTCTCTGAGGTGAATGCACTCATCACAAAGAAGTTTCTGAGAATGCTTAGGTGTAGTTTTTATATGAAGATATTTACTTTTCCAATATAGGCATCAAAGCGCTCCAAATGAACACTTGGAGATTCTAGAAAAGGAGTGTTTCAAAACTGTTCTATCAAAAGGAACGTTGAAGTCTGTGAGTTGAATGCACTCATTGCAAAGATGTCTCTCAGAATGCTTCTGTCTAGTTTTAAGGTGAAGAGATTTCATTTCACACCGTAGGCCTCAAAGCACTCCAAATATCCACTTGCAGATTCTATAGGAAGAGTGCTTCCAAACTGCTCTTTCAAAAGGAAGCTTAAAGTCTGTGAGTCGAATGCACTCATCACAAAGAAGTTTCTGAGAATGCTTCTGTCTAGTTTTTACGTGAAGATATTTCGTTTTCCAGCATGGGTCTCAAATCGCTCCAAACATCCACTAGCAAATTCTACAAAAGCAGTGACTCAAAAGTGTGCTATCAAAAGGAAGAGTCCGCTATGTGAGTTGAATGCATAAAGCACACGTAAGTTTGTGAGAATGCTTCTGTCTAGTTTTTAGGTGAAGATATTTCATTTCCCAGCATAGGCCTCAAAGCGCTCCAAATATTCACTTGCAGATCCTACAAAAAGAGTGTTTCCAAACTGCTCTTTCAAAAGGAAGCTTCAAGTCTGTGAGTTGAATGCACTCATCACAAAGAAGTTTCTGAGAATGCTTCCATCTAGTTTTTATATGAAGATATTTCCTTTTACAACATAGGCCTCAAGGTGCTCTGAATAAACAGTTGCAGATTCTACAAACCTAATTTTTCAAAATTGTTCTTTCAAAAGGAACGTTCAAGTCTTTGAGTTGAATGCACTCATCACACAGAAGTTTCTCAGAATGCTTCTGTCTAGTTTTTAGGTGAAGATATTTCATTTCCCAGCATAGGCCTCAAAGCGCTCCAAATATCCACTTGCAGATTCTACCTAAAGAGTGTTTCAAAACTGCTCTATCAAAAGCAAGCTTCAACACTGTGAGTAGAATGCACTCATTCCAAAGAGGTTTCTGAGAATGCTTCTGTCTAGTTTTTATGTGAAGATATTTCCTTTTCCAACATAGGCCTCAAAGCGCTCCAAATAAACACTTGCAGATTCTACAAAAGGAGTGTTTCGAAACTGCTCTTTTGAGAGGAACATTCAAGTCTGTGAGTTGAATGCACTTATCAAACGGAAGTTTCCTAGAATGCTTCTGTCCAGTTTTTATGTGAAGACATTTCCTTTTCCAGCATAGGCCTCAAAGCGCTCCAAATATCCACTTGCAGATTCTACAAAAGGGTTTTTCAAAACTGCTCTTTCTATAGGTAAGTTCAAGTCTGTGATTTGAATGCACTCAACACAGAGAAGTTTCTGAGAATGCTTCTGTTCAGTTTTTATGTGAAGATATTTCCTTTTCCAGCATGGGCCTCACATGGCTCCAAATATCCACTTGCAGATTCTACAAAAAGAGTGTTTCCGAACTTCTCTATCAATTGGTAGGTTCAACTCTGTGAGTTGAATGAACTCATCACAAAGAAGTTTCTGAGAATCCTTCTCTCTAGTTTTTATGTGAAGATATTTCCTTTTCAAACCTAGGCCTCAAGGTGCTCCGAATAAACACTTGCAGATTCTACAAACGTAACGTTTCAAAACTGTTCTATCAAAAGGAACGTTCAAGTCTGTGAGTTGAATGCACTCATCGCAAAGAAGTTTCTCAGAATGCTTCTGTCTAGTTTTTAGGTGAATAGATTTCATTTCCCAGCATAGGCCTCAAAGCGCTCCAAATATCCACTTGAAGATTCTATAAGAAGAGTGTTTCCAAACTGCTCTTTCAAAAGGAAGCTTCAAGTCTGTGAGTTGAATGCACTCATCACAAAGAAGTTTCTGAGAATGCTTCCGTCTAGTTTTTATATGAAGATATTTCCTTTTCCAATATAGGCCTCAAAGCGCTCCAAATAAACACATGCAGATTCTACAAACTTAATATTTCAAAACTGTCCTATCAAACTCAACGTTCAAGTCTGTGAGTTGAATGCACTCATTACACAGAACTTTCTCAGAATGCTTCTATCTAGTTGTCAGGTGAAGATATTTCATTCCCCAACATAGGCCTTAAATCGTTCCAAATATCCACCTGCAGATTCTACGAAAGGAGTGTTACAAAGCTGCTCTTTCAAAAGCAAAGTTCAAGTCTGTGAGTTGAATGCACTCATCACAAAGAAGTTTCTGAGAATGCTTCCGTCTAGTTTTTATATGAAGATATTTCCTTTTACAACATAGGTCTCAAAGCACTCAAATAAACACTTGCAGATTCTACAAAAGGAGTGTTTCAAAACTCTTCTGTCGAGAGGAATGTTCAAATCTGTCAGTTGAATGCACTCATCACACAGAAGTTTCTGAGAATGCTTCCGTCTAGTTTTTCTGTGAAGATATTTCCTTTTCCAACATAGGCCTCAAGGTGCTCCGAATAAACACTTGCAGATTCTACAAACTTAATGTTTCAAGACTGTTCTATCAAAAGCAGCGGTGAATTCTGTGAGTTGAATGCACTTATCGCAAAGAAGTTTCTCAGAATGCTTCTGTCTAGTTTTTTGGTGAAGAGATTTCATTTACCAGCATAGGCCTCAAAGCGCTCCAAATATCGACTTGCAGATTCTATAAGGAGAGTGTTTACAAACTGCTGTTTCAAAAAGAAGGTTCAAGCCTGTAAGTTGAATGCACTCATCTCAAAGAAGTTTCTGAGAATGCTTCTGTCTAGTTTGTTTGTGAAGATATTTCGTTTTCCAGCATGGGCCTCAAATCGCTCCAAACTTCCACTAGCAAATTCTATAAAAGGAGTGTTTCAAAAGTGTGCTATGAAAAGAGAGAGTCCACTATGTGAGTTGAATGCATAAAGCACACGGAAGTTTCTGAGAATGCTTCTGTCTAGGTTTTAGGTGAAGATATTTCATTTCCCAGCATAGGCCTCAAGGAGCTCCAAATATCCACTTGCAGATTGTACAAAAAGAGTGTTTCCAAACTGCTTTTTCAAAAGAAAGCTTCAACTCTGTGGGTTGAATGCACTCATCACCAAGTAGTTTCTGCAAATGCTTCCGTCTAGTTTCTATATGAAGATATTTCCTTTTCCAACATAGGCCTCACAGTGCTCCAAATAAACACTTGCAGATTCTACAAAAGGAGTGTTTCAAAACTGCTCTTTCTATAGGTAAGTTCAAGTCTGTGAGTTGAATGCACTCAACACAAAGAAGTTTCTGAGAATCCATCTCTCTAGTTTTTATGTGAAGATATTTCCTTTTCCATCATAGTCCTCAAAACCCTTCAAATATCCACCTGCAGATTCTACAAAAAGAGTGTTTC
The DNA here is from genome assembly GCF_028885655.2 of Pongo abelii. Lineage (NCBI taxonomy): Eukaryota > Metazoa > Chordata > Mammalia > Primates > Hominidae > Pongo > Pongo abelii. The sequence goes on along the minus strand of NC_071998.2, from coordinate 15,016,967 downwards.
AAAACTTTTCTATCAAAAGGAAATTTCAAGTCTGTGAGTTGAATGAACTCATCGCAAAGAAGTTTCTCAGAATGCTTCTGTCTAGTTTTTAGGTGAAGAGATTTCATTTCGCAGCAGAGGCCTCAAAGCGCTTTAAATATCCACTTGCAGATTCTATAAGAAGAGTTTTTCCAAACTCCTCTATCAAAAAGGAGGTTCAAGTCTGTAACCTGAATGCACTCATCAAAAAGAAGTTTCTGAGAATGCTTCTGTCTAGTTTGTATGTGAAGATATTCCCTCTTCCAGCATCGGCCTCAAATCGCTCCAAATGTCCACTAGCAAATACTACAAACGGAGTGTTTCAAAAGAGTTCTATCAAAAGGAAGGTTCAACAGTGTGAGCAGAATGCACTCATCACAAAGAAGTTTCTGAGAATGCTTCTGTCTAGTTTTTATGTGAAGATATTTCCTTTTCGAACATGTGCCTCAAAGCGCTCCAAATAAATACTTGCAGATTCTACAAAAGGAGTATTTCAAAACTGTTCTTTCAAGAGGATCTTTCAAGTCTGTGAGTTGAATGCTCTCATTACACAGAAGTTTCTGAGAATGCTTCTGTTCAGTTTTTATGTGAAGATATTTCCTTTCCAGCATAGGCCTCGAAACGCTCCAAATATCCTCTTGGGGATTCTACAAAAAAAGTGTTTCAAAACTGTTCTCTCAAAAGGAAGGTTCAACTCTGTGAGTTGAATGAACGCATGGTGAAGAACTTTCTGTGAATGCCTCTCTGTAGTTTTTAGGTGAAGATATTCCATTTCCCAGCACAGGCCTCGAAGTGCTCCATAAAACCACTTGCAGATTTTACCAAAAGAGTGTTTCAAAACTGCTCTTTCTATAGGTAAGTTGAAGTCTGTGAGTTGAATGCACTCAACACAAAGAAGTTTCTGAGAATGCTTCTGTTCAGTTTTTATGTGAAGATATTTCCTTTTCCAGCCTAGGCCTCAAACGGCTCCAAATATCTACTTGCAGGCTCTACAAAAAGGGTGTTTCCAAACTTCTCTATCAATTGGTACGTTCAACTCTCCGAGTTGAATGCACTCATCACAAAGAAGTTTCTGAGAATGCTTCTCTCCTGTTGTTATGTGAAGATATTTCCTTTTCCAACATAGGCCTCAAGGTGCTCCGAATAAACACTTGCAGATCCTACAAACTTAATGTTTCTAAACTATTCTCTCAAAAGGAACGTTCAAGTCTGTGAGTTGAACGCACTCATCACAAGGAAGTTTCTCAGAATGCTTCTGTCTAGTTTTTAGGTGAAGAGATTTCATTTCCCAGCATAGGCCTCAAAGCGCTCCAAATGTCCACTTGCAGATTCTATCAGAAGGGTGTTTCCAAACTGCTCTTTCAAAAGGAAGCTGCAAGGCTGTGAGTTGAATGCACTCATCAGAAAGAAGTTTCTGAGAATGCTTCTCTCTAGTTTTCATATGAAGATATTTCCTTTTCCAACATAGGCCTCAAAGCACTCCAAATAAACACTTGCAGATTCTTCAAAAGGAGTATTTCAAAACTGTTCTATCAAAGGGAACGTTCGAGTCTGTGAGTTGAATGCACTCATCACACAGAAGTTTCAAAGAATGCTTCTGTCTAGTTTTTAGGTGAAGATATTTCATTTCCCAGGATAGGCCTCAAAGCCCTCCAAATATCCACTTGCAGATTCTGTGAAAAGAGGGTTTCAAAGCTGCTCTTTCAAAAGCAAGGTTCAATTCTGTGTGTTGAATGCACTCATTACAAATAAGTTTCTGACAACGCTTCTGTCTAGTTCTTACGTGAAGATATTTCCTTTTCCAGCTTAGGCCTCAAAGCGTTCCTAATAAACACTTGCAAATTCTACAAAAGGAGTGTTTCAAAACAGTTCTATCAAAAGAAACGTTCAAGTCTGTGAGTTGAATGCACTTATCCAACAGAAGTTTCCTGGAATGCTTCTGTCTGGTTTTTATGTGAAGACATTTCCTTTTCCAACATAGGCCTCAAAGCGCTCCAAATATCCACTTGGAGATTCTACAAAAAGAGTGTTTCAAAACTGTTCTATCAAAAGGGAGGTTCAACACTGTGAGTAGAATGCATTCATCACAAAGAAGTTTCTGAGAAGGCTTCTGTCTAGTTTTTATGTGAAGATATTTTCTTTTCCAACATAGGCCTCAAAGCGCTCCAAATAAACACTTGCAGATTCTAAAAAAAGGAGTGTTTCAAAACTCTTCTGTGAGAGGAACGTTCAAATCTGTGAGTTGAATGCACTCATCACACAGAAGTTTCTCAGAATGCTTCTGTCTAGTTTTTATGTGAAGATATTTCCTTTTCCAGCATAGGCCTCAAAACGCTCCAAATATCCACTTGCAGATACTACAAAAAGAGTGTTTCAAAACATTTCTCTCTAAACGAAGGTTCAACTCTCTGAGTTGAGTGAACACATCATGAAGAACTTTCTGAGAATGCTTCTCTGTAGTTTTTAGGTGAAGATATTCCATTTCCCAGCACAGGCCTCGAAGTGCTCCAAAAACCACATGCAGATTTTACCAAAAGTGCGTTTTAAAACTGCTCTTTCTATAGGTAAGTTGAAATCTGTGAGTTGAGTGCACTCAACACAAAGAAGTTTCTGAGAATGCTTCTGTTCAGTATTTATGTGAAGATATTTCCTTTTCCAGCCTAGGCCGCAAATGGCTCCAAATATCTACTTGTAGACTCTACAAAAAGAATATTTCCAAACTTCTCTATCAATTGGTACGTTCAACACTCCAAGTAGAATGCACTCATCACAAAGAAGTTTCTGAGAATGCTTCTCTCTAGTTTTTATGTGAAGATATTTCCTTTTCCAACATAGGCCTCAAGGTGCTCTGAATAAACACTTGCAGATTCTACAAAATTACTGTTTCAAAACTGTTCTCTGAAAAGGAACGTTCAACTCTGTGAGTTGAATGCACTCATCACAAGGAAGTTTCTCAGAATGCTTCTGTCTAGTTTTTAGGTGTAGAGATTTCAATTCCCAGCATACGCCTCAAAGCGCTCCAAATATCCACTTGCAAATTCTACAAAAAGAGTGTTTCCAAACTGCTCTTTCAAAAGGAAGCTTCAAGCCTGAGAGTTGAATGCACTCATCACAAAGAAGTTTCTGAGAATGCTTCTCTCTAGTTTTTATGTGAACATATTTCCTTTTCCAACATAGGCCTCATGGTGCTCCGAATAAACACTTGCGGATTCTACGAACTTAATGTTTCAAAACTGTTCTATCAAAAGGAATGTTCAAGTCTGTGAGTTGAATGCACTCATCGCAAAGAAGTTTCTCAGAATGCTTTTGTCTAGTTTTTCGGTGAAGAGATTTCATTTCCCAGCATAGGCCTCAAAGCGCTCCAAATATCTACTTGCAGATTCTATAAGAAGAGTGTTTCCAAACTGCTCTTTCAAAAGGAAGCTTCAAGTCTGCGAGTTGAATGCACTCATCACAAAGAAGTTTCTGAGAATGCTTCCGTCTAGTTTTTATATGAAGATATTTCCTTTTCCAGCATAGGCCTCAAAGCGCTCCAAATATCCACTTGCAGATTCTACAAAGACTGTTTCAAAACTGTTCTATCAAAAGGAAGGTTCACCTCTGTGAGTTTAATGAACGCATCATGAAGAACTTTCTGTGAAGGCTTCTCTGTAGTTTTTAGGTGAAGATATTCCATTTCCCAGCGCAGGCCTCAAACTGCTAAAAGTAACCAGTTGCAGATTTTAACAAAAGGGTGTTTCAAAACTGCTCTTTCTATAGGTCAGTTCATGTCTGCGAGTTGAATGCACTCAACACAAGGAAGTTTCTGAGAATGCTTCTGTTCAGTTTTTAGGTGAAGATATTTCCTTTTCCAGCATAGGCCTCAAACGGCTCCAAATATCCACTTGCAGATGCTACAAAAAGTGTGTTTCCAAACTTCTCTATCAATTGGTAGGTTCAACTCTGTGAGTTGAATGCACTCATCACGAAGAAGTTTCTGAGAATGCTTCTCTCTAGTTTTCATGGGAAGATATTTCCTTTTCCAACATAGGCCTCAAGGTGCTCCGAATAAACACTTGCAGATTCTACAAACTTAAGGTCTCAAAACTGTTCTATCAAAAGGAACGTTCAAGTCTGTGAGTTGAATGCACTCATCACAAAGAAGTTTCTCAGAATGCTTCTGTCTAGTTTTTAGGTGAAGTTATTTCATTTACCAGCATAGGCCTCAAAGCATTCCAAATATCCCCTTGCAGATTCTACGAAAAGAGTGTTTCAATGCTGCTCTTTCAAAAGCAAGGTTCAAGTCTGTGAGTTGAATGCACTCAACACAAAGAAGTTTCTGAGAATGCCTCTGTTCAGTTTTTATGTGAAGATATTTCCTTTTCCAGCCAATGCCTCAAACGGCTCCAAATATATTCTTGCAGACTCTACAAAAAGAGTGTTTCCAAACTTATCTATCAATTGGTACGTTCAACTCTCCGAGTTGAATGCACTCATCACAAAGAAGTTTCTGAGAATGTTTCTCTCTAGTTTTAATGTGAAGATATTTCCTTTTCCAACATAGGCCTCAAGGTGCTCCGAATAAACACTTGCAGATTCTACAAAGTTAATGTTTCAAAACTGTTCTGTCAAAAGGAACGTTCAAGTCTGTGAGTTGAATGCACTCATCGCAAAGAAGTTTCTCAGAATGCATCTGTCTAGTTTTTAGGTGAAGAGATTTCATTTCCCAGCATAGGCCTCAAAGCGCTCGAAATATCCACTTGCAGATTCTATAAGAAGGGTGTTTCCAAACTGCTCTTTCAAAAGGAAGCTTCAAGTCTCTGAGTTGAATGCACTCATCACAAAGAAGTTTCTGAGAATGCTTCTCTCTAGTTTTTATGTGAAGATATTTCCTTTTCCAACATAGGCCTCAAGGTGCTCCGAATAAACACTTGCAGATTCTACAAACTTAATGTTTCAAAACTGTTCTATCAAAAGGAACGTTCAGGTCTGTGAGTTGAATGCACTCATCGCAAGGAAGTTTCTCAGAATGCTTCTGTCTAGTTTTTAGGTGAAGAGATTTCATTCCCCAGCATAGGCCTCAAAGCGCTCCAAGTATCCACTTGCAGATTCTATAAGAAAAGTGTCTCCAAACTGCTCTCTCAAAACGAAACTTCAAGTCTGTGGGTTGAATGCATTCATCACAAAGAAGTTTCTGAGAATGCTTCCGTCTAGTTATTATATGAAGATATTTCCTTTTCCAACATAGGCCTCAAAGCGCTCCAAATAAACACTTGCAGATTCTACAAAAGGAGGATTTCAAAACTGTTCTATCAAAGGGAACGTTCAAGTCTGTGAGTTGAATGCACTCATCACAAAGAAGTTTCTCAGAATGCCTCTGTCTAGTTTTTAGGTGAAGATATTTCATTTCCCAGCATAGGCCTCAAAGCGCTCCAAACATCCCCTTGCAGATTCTACGAAAAGAGTGTTTCAAAGCTGCTCTTTCAAAAGCAAGGTTCAAGTCTGTGTGTTGAATGCACTCATCAGAAAGAAGTTTCTGAGAATGCTTCTGTCTAGTTCTTACGTGAAGATATTTCCTTTTCCAGCTTAGGCCTCAACGCGCTCCAGATAAACACTTGCAAATCCTAAAAAAGCAGTGTTTCAAAACAGTTCTATCAGATGGAACGTTCAAGTCTGTGAGTTGAATGCACTTATCAAACAGAAGTTTCCTGGAATGCTTCTGTCTGGTTTTTATGTGAAGACATTTCCTTTTCCAGGATAGGCCCCAAAGCGCTCCAAATATCCACTTGGAGATTCTACAAAAAGAGGGTTTCAAAACACTTCTATCAAAAGGGAGGTTCAACACTGTGAGTAGAATACACTCATCACAAAGAAGTTTCTGAGAATGCTTCTGTGTAGTTTTTATGTGAAGATATTTCCTTTTCCAACCTAGGCCTCAAAGCGCTCCAAATAAACACTTGCAGATTCTACAAAAGGAGTGTTTCAAAACTCTTCTGTCGAGAGAAACTTTCAAGTCTGTGAGTTGAATGCACTCATCACAGAGAAGTTTCTGAGAATGCTTCTGTCTAGTTTTTATGTGAAGATATTTCCTTTCCAGCATAGGCCTCAAAACGCTCCAAATATCCAGTTGCAGATTCTACAAAAAGAGTGTTTCAAAACTGTTCTCTCAAAAGGAAGGTTCAACTCTGTGAGTTGAATGAACGCATGGTGAAGAACTTTCTGTGAATGCCTCTCTGTAGTTTTTAGGTGAAGATATTCCATTTCCCAGCACAGGCCTCGAAGTGCTCCAAAAACCACCTGCAGATTTTACCAAAAGAGTGTTTCAAAACTGCTCTTTCTATAGGTAAGTTGAAGTCTGTGAGTTGAATGCACTCAACACAAAGAAGTTTCTGAGAATGCTTCTGTTCAGTTTTTATGTGAAGATATTTCCTTTTCCAGCCTAGGCCTCAAACGGCTCCAAATATCTACTTCAGACTCTACAAAAAGGGTGTTTCCAAACTTCTCTATCAATTGGTACGTTCAACTCTCCGAGTTGAATGCACTCATCACAAAGAAGTTTCTGAGAATGCTTCTCTCCAGTTTTTATGTGAAGATATTTCGTTTTCCAACATAGGCCTCAAGGTGCTCCGAATAAACACTTGCAGATTCTACAAACTTAATGTTTCAAAACTGTTCTCTCAAAGGGAACGTTCAAGTCTGTGAGTTGAACGCACTCATCACAAAGTAGTTTCTCAGAATGCTTCTGTCTAGTTTTTAGGTGAAGAGATTTCATTTCCCAGCATAGGCCTCAAAGCGCTCCAAATGTCCACTTGCAGATTCTATCAGAAGGGTGTTTCCAAACTGCTCTTTCAAAAGGAAGCTTCAAGGCTGTGAGTTGAATGCACTCATCAGAAAGAAGTTTCAGAGAATGCTTCTCTCTAGTTTTCATATGAAGATATTTCCTTTTCCAGCATAGGCCTCAAAGCACTCCAAATAAACACTTGCAGATTCTACAAAAGGAGTATTTCAAAACTGTTCTATCAAAGGGAACGTTCGAGTCTGTGAGTTGAATGCACTCATCACACAGAAGTTTCACAGAATGCTTCTGTCTAGTTTTTAGGTGAAGATATTTCATTTCCCAGGATAGGCCTCAAAGCCCTCCAAATATCCACTTGCAGATTCTGCGAAAAGAGGGTTTCAAAGCTGCTCTTTCAAAAGCAAGGTTCAATTCTGTGTGTTGAATGCACTCATTACAAATAAGTTTCTGACAACTCTTCTGTCTAGTTCTTACGTGAAGATATTTCCTTTTCCAGCTTAGGCCTCAAAGCGTTCCAAATAAACACTTGCAAATTCTACAAAAGGAGTGTTTCAAAACAGTTCTATCAAAAGGAACGTTCAAGTCTGTGAGTTGAATGCACTTATCCAACAGAAGTTTCCTGGAATGCTTCTGTCTGGTTTTTATGTGAAGACATTTCCTTTTCCAACATAGACCTCAAAGCGCTCCAAATATCCACTTGGAGATTCTACAAAAAGAGTGTTTCAAAACTGTTCTATCAAAAGGGAGGTTCAACACTGTGAGTAGAATGCATTCATCACAAAGAAGTTTCTGACAAGGCTTCTGTCTAGTTTTTATGTGAAGATATTTCCTTTTCCAACATAGGCCTCAAAGCGCTCCAAATAAACACTTGCAGATTCTACAAAAGGAGTGTTTCAAAACTCTTCTGTGGAGAGGAACGTTCAAATCTGTGAGTTGAATGCACTCATCACACAGAAGTTTCTGAGAATGCTTTTGTCTAGTTTTTATGTGAAGATATTTCCTTTTCCAGCATAGGCCTCAAAACGCTCCAAATATCCACTTGCAGATCCTACAAAAAGAGTGTTTCAAAACTGTTCTCTCTAAACGAAGGTTCAACTCTGTGAGTTGAATGAACACATCGTGAAGAACTTTCTGAGAATGCTTCTCTGTAGTTTTTAGGTGAAGATATTCCATTTCCCAGCACAGGCCTCGAAGTGCTCCAAAATACCACTTGCAGATTTTACCAAAAGAGCGTTTTAAAACTGCTCTTTCTATAGGTTAGTTGAAGTCTGTGAGTTGAATGCACTCAACACAAAGAAGTTTCTGAGAATGCTTCTGTTCAGTATTTATGTGAAGATATTTCCTTTTCCAGCCTAGGCCTCAAATGGCTCCAAATATCTACTTGTAGACTCTACAAAAAGAATATTTCCAAACTTCTCTATCAATTGCTACGTTCAACACTCCAGGTAGAATGCACTCATCCCAAAGAAGTTTCTGAGAATCCTTCTCTCTAGTTTTTATGTGAAGATATTTCCTTTTCCAACATAGGCCTCAAGGTGCTCTGAATAAACACTTGCAGATTCTACAAAATTACTGTTTCAAAACTATTCTCTGAAAAGGAACGTTCAACTCTGTGAGTTGAATGCACTCATCGCAAGGAAGTTTCTCAGAATGCTTCTGTCTAGTTTTTAGGTGTAGAGATTTCATTTCCCAGCATACGCCTCAAAGCGTTCCAAATATCCACTTGCAAATTCTACAAAAAGAGTGTTTCCAAACTGCTCTTTCAAAAGGAAGCTTCAAGTCTGTGAGTTGAATGCACTCATCACAAAGAAGTTTCTGAGAATGCTTCTCTCTAGTTTTTATGTGAACATATTTCCTTTTCCAACATAGGCCTCATGGTGCTCCGAATAAACACTTGCAGATTCTACGAACTTACTGTTTCAAAACTGTTCTATCAAAAGGAACGTTCAAGTCTGTGAGTTGAATGCACTCATCACAAAGAAGTTTCTCAGAATGCTTCTGTCTAGTTTTTAGGTGAAGATATTTCATTTACCAGCATAGGCCTCAAAGCACTCCAAATATCCCCTTGCAGATTCTATGAAAAGAGTGTTTCAATGCTGCTCTTTCAAAAGCAAGGTTCAAGTATGTGAGTTGAATGCACTCAACACAAAGAAGTTTCTGAGAATGCCTCTGTTCAGTTTTTATGTGAAGATATTTCCTTTTCCAGCCAATGCCTCAAACGGCTCCAAATATATTCTTGCAGACTCTACAAAAAGAGTGTTTCCAAACTTATCTATCAATTGGTACGTTCAACTCTCCGAGTTGAATGCACTCATCACAAAGAAGTTTCTGAGAATGTTTCTCTCTAGTTTTAATGTGAAGATATTTCCTTTTCCAACATAGGCCTCAAGGTGCTCCGAATGAACACTTGCAGATTCTACAAAGTTAATGTTTCAAAACTGTTCTGTCAAAAGGAACGTTCAAGTCTGTGAGTTGAATGCACTCATCGCAAAGAAGTTTCTCAGAATGCATCTGTCTAGTTTTTAGGTGAAGAGATTTCATTTCCCAGCATAGGCCTCAAAGTGCTCGAAATATCCACTTGCAGATTCTATAAGAAGGGTGTTTCCAAACTGCTCTTTCAAAAGGAAGCTTCAAGTCTCTGAGTTGAATGCACTCATCACAAAGAAGTTTCTGAGAATGCTTCTCTCTAGTTTTTATGTGAAGATATTTCCTTTTCCAACATAGGCCTCAAGGTGCTCCGAATAAACACTTGCAGATTCTACAAACTTAATGTTTCAAAACTGTTCTATCAAAAGGAACGTTCAGGTCTGTGAGTTGAATGCACTCATCGCAAAGAAGTTTCTCAGAATGCTTCTGTCTAGTTTTTAGGTGAAGAGATTTCATTCCCCAGCATAGGCCTCAAAGCGCTCCAAGTATCCACTTGCAGATTCTATAAGAAAAGTGTCTCCAAACTGCTCTCTCAAAACGAAACTTCAAGTCTGTGGGTTGAATGCATTCATCACAAAGAAGTTTCTGAGAATGCTTCCGTCTAGTTATTATATGAAGATATTTCCTTTTCCAACATAGGCCTCAAAGCGCTCCAAATAAACACTTGCAGATTCTACAAAAGGAGGATTTCAAAACTGTTCTATCAAAGGGAACGTTCAAGTCTGTGAGTTGAATGCACTCATCACAAAGAAGTTTCTCAGAATGCCTCTGTCTAGTTTTTAGGTGAAGATATTTCATTTCCCAGCATAGGCCTCAAAGCGCTCCAAACATCCCCTTGCAGATTCTACGAAAAGAGTGTTTCAAAGCTGCTCTTTCAAAAGCAAGGTTCAAGTCTGTGTGTTGAATGCACTCATCAGAAAGAAGTTTCTGAGAATGCTTCTGTCTAGTTCTTACGTGAAGATATTTCCTTTTCCAGCTTAGGCCTCAACGCGCTCCAGATAAACACTTGCAAATCCTAAAAAAGCAGTGTTTCAAAACAGTTCTATCAGATGGAACGTTCAAGTCTGTGAGTTGAATGCACTTATCAAACAGAAGTTTCCTGGAATGCTTCTGTCTGGTTTTTATGTGAAGACATTTCCTTTTCCAGGATAGGCCTCAAAGCGCTCCAAATATCCACTTGGAGATTCTACAAAAAGAGGGTTTCAAAACACTTCTATCAAAAGGGAGGTTCAACACTGTGAGTAGAATACACTCATCACAAAGAAGTTTCTGAGAATGCTTCTGTGTAGTTTTTATGTGAAGATATTTCCTTTTCCAACCTAGGCCTCAAAGCGCTCCAAATAAACACTTGCAGATTCTACAAAAGGAGTGTTTCAAAACTCTTCTGTCGAGAGAAACTTTCAAGTCTGTGAGTTGAATGCACTCATCACAGAGAAGTTTCTGAGAATGCTTCTGTCTAGTTTTTATGTGAAGATATTTCCTTTCCAGCATAGGCCTCAAAACGCTCCAAATATCCAGTTGCAGATTCTACAAAAAGAGTGTTTCAAAACTGTTCTCTCAAAAGGAAGGTTCAACTCTGTGAGTTGAATGAACGCATGGTGAAGAACTTTCTGTGAATGCTTCTCTGTAGTTTTTAGGTGAAGATATTCCATTTCCCAGCACAGGCCTCGAAGTGCTCCAAAAACCACCTGCAGATTTTACCAAAAGAGTGTTTCAAAACTGCTCTTTCTATAGGTAAGTTGAAGTCTGTGAGTTGAATGCACTCAACACAAAGAAGTTTCTGAGAATGCTTCTGTTCAGTTTTTATGTGAAGATATTTCCTTTTCCAGCCTAGGCCTCAAACGGCTCCAAATATCTACTTGCAGACTCTACAAAAAGGGTGTTTCCAAACTTCTCTATCAATTGGTACGTTCAACTCTCCGAGTTGAATGCACTCATCACAAAGAAGTTTCTGAGAATGCTTCTCTCCAGTTTTTATGTGAAGATATTTCGTTTTCCAACATAGGCCTCAAGGTGCTCCGAATAAACACTTGCAGATTCTACAAACTTAATGTTTCAAAACTGTTCTCTCAAAGGGAACGTTCAAGTCTGTGAGTTGAACGCACTCATCACAAAGTAGTTTCTCAGAATGCTTCTGTCTAGTTTTTAGGTGAAGAGATTTCATTTCCCAGCATAGGCCTCAAAGCGCTCCAAATGTCCACTTGCAGATTCTATCAGAAGGGTGTTTCCAAACTGCTCTTTCAAAAGGAAGCTTCAAGGCTGTGAGTTGAATGCACTCATCAGAAAGAAGTTTCAGAGAATGCTTCTCTCTAGTTTTCATATGAAGATATTTCCTTTTCCAGCATAGGCCTCAAAGCACTCCAAATAAACACTTGCAGATTCTACAAAAGGAGTATTTCAAAACTGTTCTATCAAAGGGAACGTTCGAGTCTGTGAGTTGAATGCACTCATCACACAGAAGTTTCACAGAATGCTTCTGTCTAGTTTTTAGGTGAAGATATTTCATTTCCCAGGATAGGCCTCAAAGCCCTCCAAATATCCACTTGCAGATTCTGCGAAAAGAGGGTTTCAAAGCTGCTCTTTCAAAAGCAAGGTTCAATTCTGTGTGTTGAATGCACTCATTACAAATAAGTTTCTGACAACTCTTCTGTCTAGTTCTTACGTGAAGATATTTCCTTTTCCAGCTTAGGCCTCAAAGCGTTCCAAATAAACACTTGCAAATTCTACAAAAGGAGTGTTTCAAAACAGTTCTATCAAAAGGAACGTTCAAGTCTGTGAGTTGAATGCACTTATCCAACAGAAGTTTCCTGGAATGCTTCTGTCTGGTTTTTATGTGAAGACATTTCCTTTTCCAACATAGACCTCAAAGCGCTCCAAATATCCACTTGGAGATTCTACAAAAAGAGTGTTTCAAAACTGTTCTATCAAAAGGGAGGTTCAACACTGTGAGTAGAATGCATTCATCACAAAGAAGTTTCTGACAAGGCTTCTGTCTAGTTTTTATGTGAAGATATTTCCTTTTCCAACATAGGCCTCAAAGCGCTCCAAATAAACACTTGCAGATTCTACAAAAGGAGTGTTTCAAAACTCTTCTGTGGAGAGGAACGTTCAAATCTGTGAGTTGAATGCACTCATCACACAGAAGTTTCTGAGAATGCTTTTGTCTAGTTTTTATGTGAAGATATTTCCTTTTCCAGCATAGGCCTCAAAACGCTCCAAATATCCACTTGCAGATCCTACAAAAAGAGTGTTTCAAAACTGTTCTCTCTAAACGAAGGTTCAACTCTGTGAGTTGAATGAACACATCGTGAAGAACTTTCTGAGAATGCTTCTCTGTAGTTTTTAGGTGAAGATATTCCATTTCCCAGCACAGGCCTCGAAGTGCTCCAAAATACCACTTGCAGATTTTACCAAAAGAGCGTTTTAAAACTGCTCTTTCTATAGGTTAGTTGAAGTCTGTGAGTTGAATGCACTCAACACAAAGAAGTTTCTGAGAATGCTTCTGTTCAGTATTTATGTGAAGATATTTCCTTTTCCAGCCTAGGCCTCAAATGGCTCCAAATATCTACTTGTAGACTCTACAAAAAGAATATTTCCAAACTTCTCTATCAATTGCTACGTTCAACACTCCAGGTAGAATGCACTCATCCCAAAGAAGTTTCTGAGAATCCTTCTCTCTAGTTTTTATGTGAAGATATTTCCTTTTCCAACATAGGCCTCAAGGTGCTCTGAATAAACACTTGCAGATTCTACAAAATTACTGTTTCAAAACTATTCTCTGAAAAGGAACGTTCAACTCTGTGAGTTGAATGCACTCATCGCAAGGAAGTTTCTCAGAATGCTTCTGTCTAGTTTTTAGGTGTAGAGATTTCATTTCCCAGCATACGCCTCAAAGCGTTCCAAATATCCACTTGCAAATTCTACAAAAAGAGTGTTTCCAAACTGCTCTTTCAAAAGGAAGCTTCAAGTCTGTGAGTTGAATGCACTCATCACAAAGAAGTTTCTGAGAATGCTTCTCTCTAGTTTTTATGTGAACATATTTCCTTTTCCAACATAGGCCTCATGGTGCTCCGAATAAACACTTGCAGATTCTACGAACTTACTGTTTCAAAACTGTTCTATCAAAAGGAACGTTCAAGTCTGTGAGTTGAATGCACTCATCACAAAGAAGTTTCTCAGAATGCTTCTGTCTAGTTTTTAGGTGAAGATATTTCATTTACCAGCATAGGCCTCAAAGCACTCCAAATATCCCCTTGCAGATTCTATGAAAAGAGTGTTTCAATGCTGCTCTTTCAAAAGCAAGGTTCAAGTATGTGAGTTGAATGCACTCAACACAAAGAAGTTTCTGAGAATGCCTCTGTTCAGTTTTTATGTGAAGATATTTCCTTTTCCAGCCAATGCCTCAAACGGCTCCAAATATATTCTTGCAGACTCTACAAAAAGAGTGTTTCCAAACTTATCTATCAATTGGTACGTTCAACTCTCCGAGTTGAATGCACTCATCACAAAGAAGTTTCTGAGAATGTTTCTCTCTAGTTTTAATGTGAAGATATTTCCTTTTCCAACATAGGCCTCAAGGTGCTCCGAATGAACACTTGCAGATTCTACAAAGTTAATGTTTCAAAACTGTTCTGTCAAAAGGAACGTTCAAGTCTGTGAGTTGAATGCACTCATCGCAAAGAAGTTTCTCAGAATGCATCTGTCTAGTTTTTAGGTGAAGAGATTTCATTTCCCAGCATAGGCCTCAAAGTGCTCGAAATATCCACTTGCAGATTCTATAAGAAGGGTGTTTCCAAACTGCTCTTTCAAAAGGAAGCTTCAAGTCTCTGAGTTGAATGCACTCATCACAAAGAAGTTTCTGAGAATGCTTCTCTCTAGTTTTTATGTGAAGATATTTCCTTTTCCAACATAGGCCTCAAGGTGCTCCGAATAAACACTTGCAGATTCTACAAACTTAATGTTTCAAAACTGTTCTATCAAAAGGAACGTTCAGGTCTGTGAGTTGAATGCACTCATCGCAAAGAAGTTTCTCAGAATGCTTCTGTCTAGTTTTTAGGTGAAGAGATTTCATTCCCCAGCATAGGCCTCAAAGCGCTCCAAGTATCCACTTGCAGATTCTATAAGAAAAGTGTCTCCAAACTGCTCTCTCAAAACGAAACTTCAAGTCTGTGGGTTGAATGCATTCATCACAAAGAAGTTTCTGAGAATGCTTCCGTCTAGTTATTATATGAAGATATTTCCTTTTCCAACATAGGCCTCAAAGCGCTCCAAATAAACACTTGCAGATTCTACAAAAGGAGGATTTCAAAACTGTTCTATCAAAGGGAACGTTCAAGTCTGTGAGTTGAATGCACTCATCACAAAGAAGTTTCTCAGAATGCCTCTGTCTAGTTTTTAGGTGAAGATATTTCATTTCCCAGCATAGGCCTCAAAGCGCTCCAAACATCCCCTTGCAGATTCTACGAAAAGAGTGTTTCAAAGCTGCTCTTTCAAAAGCAAGGTTCAAGTCTGTGTGTTGAATGCACTCATCAGAAAGAAGTTTCTGAGAATGCTTCTGTCTAGTTCTTACGTGAAGATATTTCCTTTTCCAGCTTAGGCCTCAACGCGCTCCAGATAAACACTTGCAAATCCTAAAAAAGCAGTGTTTCAAAACAGTTCTATCAGATGGAACGTTCAAGTCTGTGAGTTGAATGCACTTATCAAACAGAAGTTTCCTGGAATGCTTCTGTCTGGTTTTTATGTGAAGACATTTCCTTTTCCAGGATAGGCCTCAAAGCGCTCCAAATATCCACTTGGAGATTCTACAAAAAGAGGGTTTCAAAACACTTCTATCAAAAGGGAGGTTCAACACTGTGAGTAGAATACACTCATCACAAAGAAGTTTCTGAGAATGCTTCTGTGTAGTTTTTATGTGAAGATATTTCCTTTTCCAACCTAGGCCTCAAAGCGCTCCAAATAAACACTTGCAGATTCTACAAAAGGAGTGTTTCAAAACTCTTCTGTCGAGAGAAACTTTCAAGTCTGTGAGTTGAATGCACTCATCACAGAGAAGTTTCTGAGAATGCTTCTGTCTAGTTTTTATGTGAAGATATTTCCTTTCCAGCATAGGCCTCAAAACGCTCCAAATATCCAGTTGCAGATTCTACAAAAAGAGTGTTTCAAAACTGTTCTCTCAAAAGGAAGGTTCAACTCTGTGAGTTGAATGAACGCATGGTGAAGAACTTTCTGTGAATGCTTCTCTGTAGTTTTTAGGTGAAGATATTCCATTTCCCAGCACAGGCCTCGAAGTGCTCCAAAAACCACCTGCAGATTTTACCAAAAGAGTGTTTCAAAACTGCTCTTTCTATAGGTAAGTTGAAGTCTGTGAGTTGAATGCACTCAACACAAAGAAGTTTCTGAGAATGCTTCTGTTCAGTTTTTATGTGAAGATATTTCCTTTTCCAGCCTAGGCCTCAAACGGCTCCAAATATCTACTTGCAGACTCTACAAAAAGGGTGTTTCCAAACTTCTCTATCAATTGGTACGTTCAACTCTCCGAGTTGAATGCACTCATCACAAAGAAGTTTCTGAGAATGCTTCTCTCCAGTTTTTATGTGAAGATATTTCGTTTTCCAACATAGGCCTCAAGGTGCTCCGAATAAACACTTGCAGATTCTACAAACTTAATGTTTCAAAACTGTTCTCTCAAAGGGAACGTTCAAGTCTGTGAGTTGAACGCACTCATCACAAAGTAGTTTCTCAGAATGCTTCTGTCTAGTTTTTAGGTGAAGAGATTTCATTTCCCAGCATAGGCCTCAAAGCGCTCCAAATGTCCACTTGCAGATTCTATCAGAAGGGTGTTTCCAAACTGCTCTTTCAAAAGGAAGCTTCAAGGCTGTGAGTTGAATGCACTCATCAGAAAGAAGTTTCAGAGAATGCTTCTCTCTAGTTTTCATATGAAGATATTTCCTTTTCCAGCATAGGCCTCAAAGCACTCCAAATAAACACTTGCAGATTCTACAAAAGGAGTATTTCAAAACTGTTCTATCAAAGGGAACGTTCGAGTCTGTGAGTTGAATGCACTCATCACACAGAAGTTTCACAGAATGCTTCTGTCTAGTTTTTAGGTGAAGATATTTCATTTCCCAGGATAGGCCTCAAAGCCCTCCAAATATCCACTTGCAGATTCTGCGAAAAGAGGGTTTCAAAGCTGCTCTTTCAAAAGCAAGGTTCAATTCTGTGTGTTGAATGCACTCATTACAAATAAGTTTCTGACAACTCTTCTGTCTAGTTCTTACGTGAAGATATTTCCTTTTCCAGCTTAGGCCTCAAAGCGTTCCAAATAAACACTTGCAAATTCTACAAAAGGAGTGTTTCAAAACAGTTCTATCAAAAGGAACGTTCAAGTCTGTGAGTTGAATGCACTTATCCAACAGAAGTTTCCTGGAATGCTTCTGTCTGGTTTTTATGTGAAGACATTTCCTTTTCCAACATAGACCTCAAAGCGCTCCAAATATCCACTTGGAGATTCTACAAAAAGAGTGTTTCAAAACTGTTCTATCAAAAGGGAGGTTCAACACTGTGAGTAGAATGCATTCATCACAAAGAAGTTTCTGACAAGGCTTCTGTCTAGTTTTTATGTGAAGATATTTCCTTTTCCAACATAGGCCTCAAAGCGCTCCAAATAAACACTTGCAGATTCTACAAAAGGAGTGTTTCAAAACTCTTCTGTGGAGAGGAACGTTCAAATCTGTGAGTTGAATGCACTCATCACACAGAAGTTTCTGAGAATGCTTTTGTCTAGTTTTTATGTGAAGATATTTCCTTTTCCAGCATAGGCCTCAAAACGCTCCAAATATCCACTTGCAGATCCTACAAAAAGAGTGTTTCAAAACTGTTCTCTCTAAACGAAGGTTCAACTCTGTGAGTTGAATGAACACATCGTGAAGAACTTTCTGAGAATGCTTCTCTGTAGTTTTTAGGTGAAGATATTCCATTTCCCAGCACAGGCCTCGAAGTGCTCCAAAATACCACTTGCAGATTTTACCAAAAGAGCGTTTTAAAACTGCTCTTTCTATAGGTTAGTTGAAGTCTGTGAGTTGAATGCACTCAACACAAAGAAGTTTCTGAGAATGCTTCTGTTCAGTATTTATGTGAAGATATTTCCTTTTCCAGCCTAGGCCTCAAATGGCTCCAAATATCTACTTGTAGACTCTACAAAAAGAATATTTCCAAACTTCTCTATCAATTGCTACGTTCAACACTCCAGGTAGAATGCACTCATCCCAAAGAAGTTTCTGAGAATCCTTCTCTCTAGTTTTTATGTGAAGATATTTCCTTTTCCAACATAGGCCTCAAGGTGCTCTGAATAAACACTTGCAGATTCTACAAAATTACTGTTTCGAAACTATTCTCTGAAAAGGAACGTTCAACTCTGTGAGTTGAATGCACTCATCGCAAGGAAGTTTCTCAGAATGCTTCTGTCTAGTTTTTAGGTGTAGAGATTTCATTTCCCAGCATACGCCTCAAAGCGTTCCAAATATCCACTTGCAAATTCTACAAAAAGAGTGTTTCCAAACTGCTCTTTCAAAAGGAAGCTTCAAGTCTGTGAGTTGAATGCACTCATCACAAAGAAGTTTCTGAGAATGCTTCTCTCTAGTTTTTATGTGAACATATTTCCTTTTCCAACATAGGCCTCATGGTGCTCCGAATAAACACTTGCAGATTCTACGAACTTACTGTTTCAAAACTGTTCTATCAAAAGGAACGTTCAAGTCTGTGAGTTGAATGCACTCATCACAAAGAAGTTTCTCAGAATGCTTCTGTCTAGTTTTTAGGTGAAGATATTTCATTTACCAGCATAGGCCTCAAAGCACTCCAAATATCCCCTTGCAGATTCTATGAAAAGAGTGTTTCAATGCTGCTCTTTCAAAAGCAAGGTTCAAGTATGTGAGTTGAATGCACTCAACACAAAGAAGTTTCTGAGAATGCCTCTGTTCAGTTTTTATGTGAAGATATTTCCTTTTCCAGCCAATGCCTCAAACGGCTCCAAATATATTCTTGCAGACTCTACAAAAAGAGTGTTTCCAAACTTATCTATCAATTGGTACGTTCAACTCTCCGAGTTGAATGCACTCATCACAAAGAAGTTTCTGAGAATGTTTCTCTCTAGTTTTAATGTGAAGATATTTCCTTTTCCAACATAGGCCTCAAGGTGCTCCGAATGAACACTTGCAGATTCTACAAAGTTAATGTTTCAAAACTGTTCTGTCAAAAGGAACGTTCAAGTCTGTGAGTTGAATGCACTCATCGCAAAGAAGTTTCTCAGAATGCATCTGTCTAGTTTTTAGGTGAAGAGATTTCATTTCCCAGCATAGGCCTCAAAGTGCTCGAAATATCCACTTGCAGATTCTATAAGAAGGGTGTTTCCAAACTGCTCTTTCAAAAGGAAGCTTCAAGTCTCTGAGTTGAATGCACTCATCACAAAGAAGTTTCTGAGAATGCTTCTCTCTAGTTTTTATGTGAAGATATTTCCTTTTCCAACATAGGCCTCAAGGTGCTCCGAATAAACACTTGCAGATTCTACAAACTTAATGTTTCAAAACTGTTCTATCAAAAGGAACGTTCAGGTCTGTGAGTTGAATGCACTCATCGCAAAGAAGTTTCTCAGAATGCTTCTGTCTAGTTTTTAGGTGAAGAGATTTCATTCCCCAGCATAGGCCTCAAAGCGCTCCAAGTATCCACTTGCAGATTCTATAAGAAAAGTGTCTCCAAACTGCTCTCTCAAAACGAAACTTCAAGTCTGTGGGTTGAATGCATTCATCACAAAGAAGTTTCTGAGAATGCTTCCGTCTAGTTATTATATGAAGATATTTCCTTTTCCAACATAGGCCTCAAAGCGCTCCAAATAAACACTTGCAGATTCTACAAAAGGAGGATTTCAAAACTGTTCTATCAAAGGGAACGTTCAAGTCTGTGAGTTGAATGCACTCATCACAAAGAAGTTTCTCAGAATGCCTCTGTCTAGTTTTTAGGTGAAGATATTTCATTTCCCAGCATAGGCCTCAAAGCGCTCCAAACATCCCCTTGCAGATTCTACGAAAAGAGTGTTTCAAAGCTGCTCTTTCAAAAGCAAGGTTCAAGTCTGTGTGTTGAATGCACTCATCAGAAAGAAGTTTCTGAGAATGCTTCTGTCTAGTTCTTACGTGAAGATATTTCCTTTTCCAGCTTAGGCCTCAACGCGCTCCAGATAAACACTTGCAAAT
This sequence comes from Pongo abelii, assembly GCF_028885655.2. Classification (NCBI taxonomy): domain Eukaryota; kingdom Metazoa; phylum Chordata; class Mammalia; order Primates; family Hominidae; genus Pongo; species Pongo abelii. Next base: position 14,997,503 of record NC_071998.2, on the reverse strand, counting down.
CCTAAAAAAGCAGTGTTTCAAAACAGTTCTATCAGATGGAACGTTCAAGTCTGTGAGTTGAATGCACTTATCAAACAGAAGTTTCCTGGAATGCTTCTGTCTGGTTTTTATGTGAAGACATTTCCTTTTCCAGGATAGGCCTCAAAGCGCTCCAAATATCCACTTGGAGATTCTACAAAAAGAGGGTTTCAAAACACTTCTATCAAAAGGGAGGTTCAACACTGTGAGTAGAATACACTCATCACAAAGAAGTTTCTGAGAATGCTTCTGTGTAGTTTTTATGTGAAGATATTTCCTTTTCCAACCTAGGCCTCAAAGCGCTCCAAATAAACACTTGCAGATTCTACAAAAGGAGTGTTTCAAAACTCTTCTGTCGAGAGAAACTTTCAAGTCTGTGAGTTGAATGCACTCATCACAGAGAAGTTTCTGAGAATGCTTCTGTCTAGTTTTTATGTGAAGATATTTCCTTTCCAGCATAGGCCTCAAAACGCTCCAAATATCCAGTTGCAGATTCTACAAAAAGAGTGTTTCAAAACTGTTCTCTCAAAAGGAAGGTTCAACTCTGTGAGTTGAATGAACGCATGGTGAAGAACTTTCTGTGAATGCTTCTCTGTAGTTTTTAGGTGAAGATATTCCATTTCCCAGCACAGGCCTCGAGGTGCTCCAAAAACCACCTGCAGATTTTACCAAAAGAGTGTTTCAAAACTGCTCTTTCTATAGGTAAGTTGAAGTCTGTGAGTTGAATGCACTCAACACAAAGAAGTTTCTGAGAATGCTTCTGTTCAGTTTTTATGTGAAGATATTTCCTTTTCCAGCCTAGGCCTCAAACGGCTCCAAATATCTACTTGCAGACTCTACAAAAAGGGTGTTTCCAAACTTCTCTATCAATTGGTACGTTCAACTCTCCGAGTTGAATGCACTCATCACAAAGAAGTTTCTGAGAATGCTTCTCTCCAGTTTTTATGTGAAGATATTTCGTTTTCCAACATAGGCCTCAAGGTGCTCCGAATAAACACTTGCAGATTCTACAAACTTAATGTTTCAAAACTGTTCTCTCAAAGGGAACGTTCAAGTCTGTGAGTTGAACGCACTCATCACAAAGTAGTTTCTCAGAATGCTTCTGTCTAGTTTTTAGGTGAAGAGATTTCATTTCCCAGCATAGGCCTCAAAGCGCTCCAAATGTCCACTTGCAGATTCTATCAGAAGGGTGTTTCCAAACTGCTCTTTCAAAAGGAAGCTTCAAGGCTGTGAGTTGAATGCACTCATCAGAAAGAAGTTTCAGAGAATGCTTCTCTCTAGTTTTCATATGAAGATATTTCCTTTTCCAGCATAGGCCTCAAAGCACTCCAAATAAACACTTGCAGATTCTACAAAAGGAGTATTTCAAAACTGTTCTATCAAAGGGAACGTTCGAGTCTGTGAGTTGAATGCACTCATCACACAGAAGTTTCACAGAATGCTTCTGTCTAGTTTTTAGGTGAAGATATTTCATTTCCCAGGATAGGCCTCAAAGCCCTCCAAATATCCACTTGCAGATTCTGCGAAAAGAGGGTTTCAAAGCTGCTCTTTCAAAAGCAAGGTTCAATTCTGTGTGTTGAATGCACTCATTACAAATAAGTTTCTGACAACTCTTCTGTCTAGTTCTTACGTGAAGATATTTCCTTTTCCAGCTTAGGCCTCAAAGCGTTCCAAATAAACACTTGCAAATTCTACAAAAGGAGTGTTTCAAAACAGTTCTATCAAAAGGAACGTTCAAGTCTGTGAGTTGAATGCACTTATCCAACAGAAGTTTCCTGGAATGCTTCTGTCTGGTTTTTATGTGAAGACATTTCCTTTTCCAACATAGACCTCAAAGCGCTCCAAATATCCACTTGGAGATTCTACAAAAAGAGTGTTTCAAAACTGTTCTATCAAAAGGGAGGTTCAACACTGTGAGTAGAATGCATTCATCACAAAGAAGTTTCTGACAAGGCTTCTGTCTAGTTTTTATGTGAAGATATTTCCTTTTCCAACATAGGCCTCAAAGCGCTCCAAATAAACACTTGCAGATTCTACAAAAGGAGTGTTTCAAAACTCTTCTGTGGAGAGGAACGTTCAAATCTGTGAGTTGAATGCACTCATCACACAGAAGTTTCTGAGAATGCTTTTGTCTAGTTTTTATGTGAAGATATTTCCTTTTCCAGCATAGGCCTCAAAACGCTCCAAATATCCACTTGCAGATCCTACAAAAAGAGTGTTTCAAAACTGTTCTCTCTAAACGAAGGTTCAACTCTGTGAGTTGAATGAACACATCGTGAAGAACTTTCTGAGAATGCTTCTCTGTAGTTTTTAGGTGAAGATATTCCATTTCCCAGCACAGGCCTCGAAGTGCTCCAAAATACCACTTGCAGATTTTACCAAAAGAGCGTTTTAAAACTGCTCTTTCTATAGGTTAGTTGAAGTCTGTGAGTTGAATGCACTCAACACAAAGAAGTTTCTGAGAATGCTTCTGTTCAGTATTTATGTGAAGATATTTCCTTTTCCAGCCTAGGCCTCAAATGGCTCCAAATATCTACTTGTAGACTCTACAAAAAGAATATTTCCAAACTTCTCTATCAATTGCTACGTTCAACACTCCAGGTAGAATGCACTCATCCCAAAGAAGTTTCTGAGAATCCTTCTCTCTAGTTTTTATGTGAAGATATTTCCTTTTCCAACATAGGCCTCAAGGTGCTCTGAATAAACACTTGCAGATTCTACAAAATTACTGTTTCAAAACTATTCTCTGAAAAGGAACGTTCAACTCTGTGAGTTGAATGCACTCATCGCAAGGAAGTTTCTCAGAATGCTTCTGTCTAGTTTTTAGGTGTAGAGATTTCATTTCCCAGCATACGCCTCAAAGCGTTCCAAATATCCACTTGCAAATTCTACAAAAAGAGTGTTTCCAAACTGCTCTTTCAAAAGGAAGCTTCAAGTCTGTGAGTTGAATGCACTCATCACAAAGAAGTTTCTGAGAATGCTTCTCTCTAGTTTTTATGTGAACATATTTCCTTTTCCAACATAGGCCTCATGGTGCTCCGAATAAACACTTGCAGATTCTACGAACTTACTGTTTCAAAACTGTTCTATCAAAAGGAACGTTCAAGTCTGTGAGTTGAATGCACTCATCACAAAGAAGTTTCTCAGAATGCTTCTGTCTAGTTTTTAGGTGAAGATATTTCATTTACCAGCATAGGCCTCAAAGCACTCCAAATATCCCCTTGCAGATTCTATGAAAAGAGTGTTTCAATGCTGCTCTTTCAAAAGCAAGGTTCAAGTATGTGAGTTGAATGCACTCAACACAAAGAAGTTTCTGAGAATGCCTCTGTTCAGTTTTTATGTGAAGATATTTCCTTTTCCAGCCAATGCCTCAAACGGCTCCAAATATATTCTTGCAGACTCTACAAAAAGAGTGTTTCCAAACTTATCTATCAATTGGTACGTTCAACTCTCCGAGTTGAATGCACTCATCACAAAGAAGTTTCTGAGAATGTTTCTCTCTAGTTTTAGTGTGAAGATAGTTCCTTTTCCAACATAGGCCTCAAGGTGCTCCGAATGAACACTTGCAGATTCTACAAAGTTAATGTTTCAAAACTGTTCTGTCAAAAGGAACGTTCAAGTCTGTGAGTTGAATGCACTCATCGCAAAGAAGTTTCTCAGAATGCATCTGTCTAGTTTTTAGGTGAAGAGATTTCATTTCCCAGCATAGGCCTCAAAGTGCTCGAAATATCCACTTGCAGATTCTATAAGAAGGGTGTTTCCAAACTGCTCTTTCAAAAGGAAGCTTCAAGTCTCTGAGTTGAATGCACTCATCACAAAGAAGTTTCTGAGAATGCTTCTCTCTAGTTTTTATGTGAAGATATTTCCTTTTCCAACATAGGCCTCAAGGTGCTCCGAATAAACACTTGCAGATTCTACAAACTTAATGTTTCAAAACTGTTCTATCAAAAGGAACGTTCAGGTCTGTGAGTTGAATGCACTCATCGCAAAGAAGTTTCTCAGAATGCTTCTGTCTAGTTTTTAGGTGAAGAGATTTCATTCCCCAGCATAGGCCTCAAAGCGCTCCAAGTATCCACTTGCAGATTCTATAAGAAAAGTGTCTCCAAACTGCTCTCTCAAAACGAAACTTCAAGTCTGTGGGTTGAATGCATTCATCACAAAGAAGTTTCTGAGAATGCTTCCGTCTAGTTATTATATGAAGATATTTCCTTTTCCAACATAGGCCTCAAAGCGCTCCAAATAAACACTTGCAGATTCTACAAAAGGAGGATTTCAAAACTGTTCTATCAAAGGGAACGTTCAAGTCTGTGAGTTGAATGCACTCATCACAAAGAAGTTTCTCAGAATGCCTCTGTCTAGTTTTTAGGTGAAGATATTTCATTTCCCAGCATAGGCCTCAAAGCGCTCCAAACATCCCCTTGCAGATTCTACGAAAAGAGTGTTTCAAAGCTGCTCTTTCAAAAGCAAGGTTCAAGTCTGTGTGTTGAATGCACTCATCAGAAAGAAGTTTCTGAGAATGCTTCTGTCTAGTTCTTACGTGAAGATATTTCCTTTTCCAGCTTAGGCCTCAACGCGCTCCAGATAAACACTTGCAAATCCTAAAAAAGCAGTGTTTCAAAACAGTTCTATCAGATGGAACGTTCAAGTCTGTGAGTTGAATGCACTTATCAAACAGAAGTTTCCTGGAATGCTTCTGTCTGGTTTTTATGTGAAGACATTTCCTTTTCCAGGATAGGCCTCAAAGCGCTCCAAATATCCACTTGGAGATTCTACAAAAAGAGGGTTTCAAAACACTTCTATCAAAAGGGAGGTTCAACACTGTGAGTAGAATACACTCATCACAAAGAAGTTTCTGAGAATGCTTCTGTGTAGTTTTTATGTGAAGATATTTCCTTTTCCAACCTAGGCCTCAAAGCGCTCCAAATAAACACTTGCAGATTCTACAAAAGGAGTGTTTCAAAACTCTTCTGTCGAGAGAAACTTTCAAGTCTGTGAGTTGAATGCACTCATCACAGAGAAGTTTCTGAGAATGCTTCTGTCTAGTTTTTATGTGAAGATATTTCCTTTCCAGCATAGGCCTCAAAACGCTCCAAATATCCAGTTGCAGATTCTACAAAAAGAGTGTTTCAAAACTGTTCTCTCAAAAGGAAGGTTCAACTCTGTGAGTTGAATGAACGCATGGTGAAGAACTTTCTGTGAATGCTTCTCTGTAGTTTTTAGGTGAAGATATTCCATTTCCCAGCACAGGCCTCGAGGTGCTCCAAAAACCACCTGCAGATTTTACCAAAAGAGTGTTTCAAAACTGCTCTTTCTATAGGTAAGTTGAAGTCTGTGAGTTGAATGCACTCAACACAAAGAAGTTTCTGAGAATGCTTCTGTTCAGTTTTTATGTGAAGATATTTCCTTTTCCAGCCTAGGCCTCAAACGGCTCCAAATATCTACTTGCAGACTCTACAAAAAGGGTGTTTCCAAACTTCTCTATCAATTGGTACGTTCAACTCTCCGAGTTGAATGCACTCATCACAAAGAAGTTTCTGAGAATGCTTCTCTCCAGTTTTTATGTGAAGATATTTCGTTTTCCAACATAGGCCTCAAGGTGCTCCGAATAAACACTTGCAGATTCTACAAACTTAATGTTTCAAAACTGTTCTCTCAAAGGGAACGTTCAAGTCTGTGAGTTGAACGCACTCATCACAAAGTAGTTTCTCAGAATGCTTCTGTCTAGTTTTTAGGTGAAGAGATTTCATTTCCCAGCATAGGCCTCAAAGCGCTCCAAATGTCCACTTGCAGATTCTATCAGAAGGGTGTTTCCAAACTGCTCTTTCAAAAGGAAGCTTCAAGGCTGTGAGTTGAATGCACTCATCAGAAAGAAGTTTCAGAGAATGCTTCTCTCTAGTTTTCATATGAAGATATTTCCTTTTCCAGCATAGGCCTCAAAGCACTCCAAATAAACACTTGCAGATTCTACAAAAGGAGTATTTCAAAACTGTTCTATCAAAGGGAACGTTCGAGTCTGTGAGTTGAATGCACTCATCACACAGAAGTTTCACAGAATGCTTCTGTCTAGTTTTTAGGTGAAGATATTTCATTTCCCAGGATAGGCCTCAAAGCCCTCCAAATATCCACTTGCAGATTCTGCGAAAAGAGGGTTTCAAAGCTGCTCTTTCAAAAGCAAGGTTCAATTCTGTGTGTTGAATGCACTCATTACAAATAAGTTTCTGACAACTCTTCTGTCTAGTTCTTACGTGAAGATATTTCCTTTTCCAGCTTAGGCCTCAAAGCGTTCCAAATAAACACTTGCAAATTCTACAAAAGGAGTGTTTCAAAACAGTTCTATCAAAAGGAACGTTCAAGTCTGTGAGTTGAATGCACTTATCCAACAGAAGTTTCCTGGAATGCTTCTGTCTGGTTTTTATGTGAAGACATTTCCTTTTCCAACATAGACCTCAAAGCGCTCCAAATATCCACTTGGAGATTCTACAAAAAGAGTGTTTCAAAACTGTTCTATCAAAAGGGAGGTTCAACACTGTGAGTAGAATGCATTCATCACAAAGAAGTTTCTGACAAGGCTTCTGTCTAGTTTTTATGTGAAGATATTTCCTTTTCCAACATAGGCCTCAAAGCGCTCCAAATAAACACTTGCAGATTCTACAAAAGGAGTGTTTCAAAACTCTTCTGTGGAGAGGAACGTTCAAATCTGTGAGTTGAATGCACTCATCACACAGAAGTTTCTGAGAATGCTTTTGTCTAGTTTTTATGTGAAGATATTTCCTTTTCCAGCATAGGCCTCAAAACGCTCCAAATATCCACTTGCAGATCCTACAAAAAGAGTGTTTCAAAACTGTTCTCTCTAAACGAAGGTTCAACTCTGTGAGTTGAATGAACACATCGTGAAGAACTTTCTGAGAATGCTTCTCTGTAGTTTTTAGGTGAAGATATTCCATTTCCCAGCACAGGCCTCGAAGTGCTCCAAAATACCACTTGCAGATTTTACCAAAAGAGCGTTTTAAAACTGCTCTTTCTATAGGTTAGTTGAAGTCTGTGAGTTGAATGCACTCAACACAAAGAAGTTTCTGAGAATGCTTCTGTTCAGTATTTATGTGAAGATATTTCCTTTTCCAGCCTAGGCCTCAAATGGCTCCAAATATCTACTTGTAGACTCTACAAAAAGAATATTTCCAAACTTCTCTATCAATTGCTACGTTCAACACTCCAGGTAGAATGCACTCATCCCAAAGAAGTTTCTGAGAATCCTTCTCTCTAGTTTTTATGTGAAGATATTTCCTTTTCCAACATAGGCCTCAAGGTGCTCTGAATAAACACTTGCAGATTCTACAAAATTACTGTTTCAAAACTATTCTCTGAAAAGGAACGTTCAACTCTGTGAGTTGAATGCACTCATCGCAAGGAAGTTTCTCAGAATGCTTCTGTCTAGTTTTTAGGTGTAGAGATTTCATTTCCCAGCATACGCCTCAAAGCGTTCCAAATATCCACTTGCAAATTCTACAAAAAGAGTGTTTCCAAACTGCTCTTTCAAAAGGAAGCTTCAAGTCTGTGAGTTGAATGCACTCATCACAAAGAAGTTTCTGAGAATGCTTCTCTCTAGTTTTTATGTGAACATATTTCCTTTTCCAACATAGGCCTCATGGTGCTCCGAATAAACACTTGCAGATTCTACGAACTTACTGTTTCAAAACTGTTCTATCAAAAGGAACGTTCAAGTCTGTGAGTTGAATGCACTCATCACAAAGAAGTTTCTCAGAATGCTTCTGTCTAGTTTTTAGGTGAAGATATTTCATTTACCAGCATAGGCCTCAAAGCACTCCAAATATCCCCTTGCAGATTCTATGAAAAGAGTGTTTCAATGCTGCTCTTTCAAAAGCAAGGTTCAAGTATGTGAGTTGAATGCACTCAACACAAAGAAGTTTCTGAGAATGCCTCTGTTCAGTTTTTATGTGAAGATATTTCCTTTTCCAGCCAATGCCTCAAACGGCTCCAAATATATTCTTGCAGACTCTACAAAAAGAGTGTTTCCAAACTTATCTATCAATTGGTACGTTCAACTCTCCGAGTTGAATGCACTCATCACAAAGAAGTTTCTGAGAATGTTTCTCTCTAGTTTTAGTGTGAAGATAGTTCCTTTTCCAACATAGGCCTCAAGGTGCTCCGAATAAACACTTGCAGATTCTACAAAGTTAATGTTTCAAAACTGTTCTGTCAAAAGGAACGTTCAAGTCTGTGAGTTGAATGCACTCATCGCAAAGAAGTTTCTCAGAATGCATCTGTCTAGTTTTTAGGTGAAGAGATTTCATTTCCCAGCATAGGCCTCAAAGCGCTCGAAATATCCACTTGCAGATTCTATAAGAAGGGTGTTTCCAAACTGCTCTTTCAAAAGGAAGCTTCAAGTCTCTGAGTTGAATGCACTCATCACAAAGAAGTTTCTGAGAATGCTTCTCTCTAGTTTTTATGTGAAGATATTTCCTTTTCCAACATAGGCCTCAAGGTGCTCCGAATAAACACTTGCAGATTCTACAAACTTAATGTTTCAAAACTGTTCTATCAAAAGGAACGTTCAAGTCTGTGAGTTGAATGCACTCATCGCAAAGAAGTTTCTCAGAATGCTTCTGTCTAGTTTTTAGGTGAAGAGATTTCATTCCCCAGCATAGGCCTCAAAGCGCTCTAAGTATCCACTTGCAGATCCTATAAGAAAAGTGTCTCCAAACTGCTCTCTCAAAACGAAACTTCAAGTCTGTGGGTTGAATGCATTCATCACAAAGAAGTTTCTGAGAATGCTTCCGTCTAGTTATTATATGAAGATATTTCCTTTTCCAACATAGGCCTCAAAGAGCTCCAAATAAACACTTGCAGATTCTACAAAGAGTGTTTCAAAACTGTTCTATCAAAAGGAAGGTTCACCTCTGTGAGTTTAATGAGCGCATCATGAAGAACTTTCTGTGAATGCTACTCTGTAATTTTTAGGTGAAGATATTCCATTTCCCAGCGCAGGCCTCAAAGTGCTAAAAGTAACCAGTTGCAGATTTTAACAAAAGGGTGTTTCAAAACTGCTCTTTCTATAGGTCAGTTCATGTCTGCGAGTTGAATGCACTCAACACAAGGAAGTTTCTGAGAATGCTTCTGTTCAGTTTTTAGGTGAAGATATTTCCTTTTCCAGCGTAGGCCTCAAACGGCTCCAAATATACACTTGCAGATGCTACAAAAAGTGTGTTTCCAAACTTCTCTATCAATTGGTAGGTTGAACTCTGTGAGTTGAATGCACTCATAACGAAGAAGTTTCTGAGAATGCTTCTCTCTAGTTTTCATGTGAGGATATTTCCTTTTCCAACATAGGCCTCAAGGTGCTCCGAATAAACACTTGCAGATTCTACAAACTTAAGGTCTCAAAACTGTTCTATCAAAAGGAACGTTCAAGTCTGTGAGTTGAATGCACTCATCACAAAGAAGTTTCTCAGAATGCTTCTGTCTAGTTTTTAGGTGAAGATATTTCATTTACCAGCATAGGCCTCAAAGCACTCCAAATATCCCCTTGCAGATTCTACGAAAAGAGTGTTTCAATGCTGCTCTTTCAAAAGCAAGGTTCAAGTATGTGAGTTGAATGCACTCAACACAAAGAAGTTTCTGAGAATGCCTCTGTTCAGTTTTTATGTGAAGATATTTCCTTTTCCAGCCAATGCCTCAAACGTCTCCAAATATATTCTTGCAGACTCTACAAAAAGAGTGTTTCCAAACTTATCTATCAATTGGTACGTTCAACTCTCCGAGTTGAATGCACTCATCACAAAGAAGTTTCTGAGAATGTTTCTCTCTAGTTTTAATGTGAAGATATTTCCTTTTCCAACATAGGCCTCAAGGTGCTCCGAATAAACACTTGCAGATTCTACAAAGTTAATGTTTCAAAACTTTTCTGTCAAAAGGAACGTTCAAGTCTGTGAGTTGAATGCACTCATCGCAAAGAAGTTTCTCAGAATGCATCTGTCTAGTTTTTAGGTGAAGAGATTTCATTTCCCAGCATAGGCCTCAAAGCGCTCCAAATATCCACTTGCAGATTCTATAAGAAGGGTGTTTCCAAACTGCTCTTTCAAAAGGAAGCTTCAAGTCTCTGAGTTGAATGCACTCATCACAAAGAAGTTTCTGAGAATGCTTCTCTCTAGTTTTTATGTGAAGATATTTCCTTTTCCAACATAGGCCTCAAGGTGCTCCGAATAAACACTTGCAGATTCTACAAACTTAATGTTTCAAAACTGTTCTATCAAAAGGAACGTTCAAGTCTGTGAGTTGAATGCACTCATCGCAAAGAAGTTTCTCAGAATGCTTCTGTCTAGTTTTTAGGTGAAGAGATTTCATTCCCCAGCGTAGGCCTCAAAGCGCTCCAAGTATCCACTTGCAGATTCTATAAGAAAAGTGTCTCCAAACTGCTCTCTCAAAACGAAACTTCAAGTCTGTGGGTTGAATGCATTCATCACAAAGAAGTTTCTGAGAATGCTTCCGTCTAGTTATTATATGAAGATATTTCCTTTTCCAACATAGGCCTCAAAGCGCTCCAAATAAACACTTGCAGATTCTACAAAAGGAGGGTTTCGAAACTGTTCTATCAAAGGGAACGTTCAAGTCTGTGAGTTGAATGCACTCATCACAAAGAAGTTTCTCAGAATGCCTCTGTCTAGTTTTTAGGTGAAGATATTTCATTTCCCAGCATAGGCCTCAAAGCGCTCCAAACATCCCCTTGCAGATTCTACGAAAAGAGTGTTTCAAAGCTGCTCTTTCAAAAGCAAGGTTCAAGTCTGTGTGTTGAATGCACTCATCAGAAAGAAGTTTCTGAGAATGCTTCTGTCTAGTTCTTACGTGAAGATATTTCCTTTTCCAGCTTAGGCCTCAAAGCGCTCCAGATAAACACTTGCAAATTCTACAAAAGCAGTGTTTCAAAACAGTTCTATCAGAAGGAACGTTCAAGTCTGTGAGTTGAATGCACTTATCAAACAGAAGTTTCCTGGAATGCTTCTGTCTGGTTTTTATGTGAAGACATTTCCTTTTCCAGCATAGGCCTCAAAGCACTCCAAATATCCACTTGGAGATTCTACAAAAAGAGGGTTTCAAAACTGTTCTATCAAAAGGGAGGTTCAACACTGTGAGTAGAATGCACTCATCACAAAGAAGTTTCTGAGAATGCTTCTGTCTAGTTTTTATGTGAAGATATTTCCTTTTCCAACATAGGCCTCAAAGCGCTCCAAATAAACACTTGCAGATTCTACAAAAGGAGTATTTCAAAACTGTTCTTTCGAGAGGAACGTTCAAGTCAGTGAGTTGAATGTGCTCATCACACAGAAGTTTCTGAGAATGCTTCTGTCTAGTTTAGGTGAAGATATTTCCTTTTCCAGCATAGGTCTCACAACGCTCCAAATATCGACTTGCAGATTCTACAAAAAGAGTGTTTCAAAACTGTTCTCTCAAAAGGAAGGTTCAACTCTGTGAGTTGAATGAATGCTTCATGAAGCACTTTCTGAGAATGCTTCTCTGTAGTTTTTAGTTGAAGATATTCCAATTCCCAGCACAGGCCTCGAAGTGCTCCAAAAAACCACTTGCAGATTTTACCAAAAGAGTGTTTCAAAACTGCTCTTTCTATAGGTAAGTTCATGTCCGTGAGTTGAATGCACTCAATACAAAGATGTTTCTGAGAATGCTTCTGTTCTGTTTTTATGTGAAGATATTTCCTTTTCCAGCAAAGGCCTCAAACCGCTCCAAATATCCACGTGCAGATTCTACAAAACAGTGTTTCCAAGCTTCTCTATCAATTGGTAGGTTCAACTCTGTGAGTTGAATGCACTCATCACAAAGAAGTTTCTGAGAATGCTTCTCTCTAGTTTTTGTGTGAAGATATTTCCTTTTCCAACATAGGCTTCAAGGTGCTCCGAATAAACACTTGCAGATTCTACAAACATACTGTTTCAAAACTGTTCTATCAAAAGGAACGTTCAAGTCTGTGAGGTGAATGTCCTCATCACAAAGAAGTTTCTCAGAATGCTTCTGTCTAGTTTTTACGTGAAGAGATTTCATTTCCCAGCACAGGCCTCAAAGCGCTCCATATATCCACTTGCAGATTCTATAAGAAGAGTGTTTCCAAACTGCTCCTTCAAAAGGAAGCTTCAAGTCTGTGAGTTGAATGCACTCATCACAAAGAAGTTTCTCAGAATGCTTCCGTCTAATTTTTATGTGAAGATATTTCCTTTTCCAGCATAGGCCTCATAGCACTCCAAATAAACACTTGCAGATTCTACAAAAGGAGTATTTCAAAACTGTTCTATCAAAGGGAACGTTCGAGTCTGTGAGTTGAATGCACTCATCACACAGAAGTTTCACAGAATGCTTCTGTCTAGTTTTCACGTGACGATATTTCATTTCCCAGGATAGGCCTCAAAGCCCTCCAAATATCCACTTGCAGATTCTGTGAAAAGAGGGTTTCAAAGCGGCTCTTTCAAAAGAAAGGTTCAATTCTGTGTGTTGAATACACTCATTACAAATAAGTTTCTGACAACGCTTCTGTCTAGTTCTTACGTGAAGATATTTCCTTTTCCAGCTTAGGCCTCAAAGCGTTCCAAATAAACACTTGCAAATTCTACAAAAGGAGTGTTTCAAAACAGTTCTATCAAAAGGAACGTTCAAGTCTGTGAGTTGAATGCACTTATCCAACAGAAGTTTCCTGGAATGCTTCTGTCTGGTTTTTATGTGAAGACATTTCCTTTTCCAACATAGGCCGCAAAGCGCTCCAAATATCCACTTGGAGATTCTACAAAAAGAGTGTTTCAAAACTGTTCTATCAAAAGGGAGGTTCAACACTGTGAGTAGAATGCATTCATCACAAAGAAGTTTCTGAGAAGGCTGCTGTCTAGTTTTTATGTGAAGATATTTCCTTTTCCAACATAGGTCTCAAAACGCTCCAAATAAACACTTGCAGATTCTGCAAAAGGAGTGTTTCAAAACTCTTCTGGCGAGAGGAATGTTCAAATCTGTCAGTTGAATGCACTCATCACACAGAAGTTTCTGAGAATGCTTCTCTCTAGTTTTTATGTGAAGATATTTCCTTTTCCAGCATAGACCTCAAAACGCTCCAAATATCCACTTGCAGATCCTACAAAAAGAGTGTTTCAAAAATGTTCTCTCTAAACGAAGGTTCAACTCTGTGAGTTGAATGAACGCATCATGAAGAAGTTTCTGAGAATGCTTCTCTGTAGTTTTTAGGTGAAGTTATTCCATTTCCCAGCACAGGCCTCGAAGTGCTCCAAAAAACCACTTGCAGATTTCACCAAAAGAGCGTTTCAAAACTGCTCTTTCTATAGGTAAGTTGAAGTCTGTGAGTTGAATGCACTCAACACAAAGAAGTTTCTGAGAATGCTTCTGTTCAGTATTTATGTGAAGATATTTCCTTTTCCAGCCTAGGCCGCAAACGGCTCCAAATATCTACTTGCAGACTCTACAAAAAGAATGTTTCCAAACTTCTCTATCAATTGGTACGTTCAACATTCCAGGTAGAATGCACTCATCCCAAAGAACTTTCTGAGAATCCTTCTCTCTAGTTTTTATGTGAAGATATTTCCTTTTCCAACATAGGCCTCAAGGTGCTCCGAATAAACACTTGCAGATTCTACAAAATTACTGTTTCAAAACTATTCTCTGAAAAGGAACGTTCAACTCTGTGAGTTGAATGCACTCATCGCAAGGAAGTTTCTCAGAATGCTTCTGTATAGTTTTTAGGTGAAGAGATTTCATTTCCCAGCATACGCCTCAAAGCGCTCCAAATATCCACTTGCAAATTCTACAAAAAGAGTGTTTCCAAACTGCTCTTTCAAAAGGAAGCTTCAAGTCTGTGAGTTGAATGCACTCATCACAAAGAAGTTTCTGAGAATGCTTCTCTCTAGTTTTTATGTGAACATATTTCCTTTTCCAACATAGGCCTCATGGTGCTCCGAATAAACACTTGCAGATTCTACGAACTTACTGTTTCAAAACTCTTCTATCAAAAGGAACGTTCAAGTCTGTGAGTTGAAAGCATTCATCGCAAAGAAGTTTCTCAGAATGCTTCTGTCTAGTTTTTAGGGGAAGAGATTTCATTTCCCAGCATAGGCCTCAAAGCGCTCCAAATATCCACTTGCAGATTCTATAAGAAGAGTGTTTCCAAACTGCTCTTTCAAAAGGAAGCTTCAAGTCTGCGAGTTGAATGCACTCATCACAAAGAAGTTTCTGAGAATGCTTCCGTCTAGTTTTTATATGAAGATATTTCCTTTTCCAACATAGGCCTCAAAGCGCTCCAAATAAACAATTGCAGATTCTACAAAAGGAGTGTTTCAAAACTGTTCTATCAAAGGGAACGTTCAAGTCTGTGAGTTGAATGTACTCATAACACAGAAGTTTCTAAGAATGCTTCTGTCTAGTTTTTAGTTGAAGATATTTTATTTCCCAGAATAGGCCTCAAAGCGCTCCAAATATCACCTTGCAGATTCTACGAAAAGAGTGTTTCAAAGCTGCTCTTTCAAAAGCAAGGTTCATGTCTGTGTGCTGAATGCACTCAACAGAAAGAAGTTTCTGAGAATGCTTCTGTCTAGTTCTTACGTGAAGATATTTCCTTTTCCAGCTTAGGCCTCACAGCGCCCCAAATCAAGACTTGCAAATTCTACAAAAGGAGTGTTTCAGAAGAGTTCTATCAAAAGGAACGTTCAATTCTGTGAGTTGAATGCACTTACCAAACAGAAGTTTCCTGGAATGCTTCTGTCTAGTTTTTATGTGAAGACATTTCCTTTTCCAGCATAGGCCTCAAAGTGAAGCAAATATCCACTTGCAGATTCTACAAAGAGTGTTTCAAAACTGTTCTATCAAAAGGAAGGTTCAACTCTGTGAGTTGAATGAACGCATCATGAAGAACTTTCTGTGAATGCTTCTCTGTAGTTTTTAGGTGAAGATATGCCATTTCCCAGCACAGGCCTCGAAGTGCTCCAAGTAACCACTTGCAGATTTTAACAAAAGTGTGTTTCAAAACTGCTCTTTCTATAGGTCAGTTCATGTCTGCGAGTTGAATGCACTCAACACAAGGAAGTTTCTGAGAATGCTTCTGTTCAGTTTTTAGGTGATGATATTTCCTTTTCCAGCATATGCCTCAAACGGCTGCAAATATCCAATTGCAGACGCTACAAAAAGTGTATTTCCCAACTTCTCTATCAATTGGTAGTTTCAACTCTGTGAGATGAATGCACTCATCACAAAGAAGTTTCTGAGAATGCTTCTCTCTATTTTTCATGTGAAGATATTTCCTTTTCCAACATAGACCTCAAGGTGCTCCGAATAAACACTTGCAGATTCTACGAACTTACTGTTTCAAAACTGTTCTATCAAAAGGAACGTTCAAGTCTGTGAATTGAATGCACTCATCGCAAATAAGTTTCTCAGAATGCTTCTGTCTTGTTTTTAGGTGAAGAGATTTCATTTCCCAGCATAGGCCTCAAAGCGCTCCAAATATCCACTTGCAGATTCGATAAGAAGAGTGTTTCCAAACTGCTCTTTCAAAAGGAAGCTTCAAGTCTGCGAGTTGAATGCACTCATAACAAAGAAGTTTCTGAGAATGCTTCCACCTAGTTTTTATATGAGGATATTTCCTTTTCCAGCATAGGCCTCAAAGCGCTCCAAATATCCACTTGCAGCTTCTACAAAGAGTGTTCCGAAACTGTTCTATCAAAAGGAAGGTTCAACTCTGTGAGTTTAATGAACGCATCATGAAGAACTTTCTGTGAATGCTTCTCTGTACTTTTTAGGTGAAGATATTCCATTTCCCAGCACAGGCCTCAAAGTGCTAAAAGTAACCACTTGCAGATTTTAACAAAAGGGTGTTTCAAAACTGCTCTTTCTATAGGTCAGTTCATGTCTGCGAGTTGAATGCACTCAACACAAGGAAGTTTCTGAGAATGCTTCTGTTCAGTTTTTAGGTGAAGATATTTCCTTTTACAGCATAGGCCTCAAACGGCTCCAAATATCCACTTGCAGATGCTACAAAAAGTGTGTTTCCAAACTTCTCTATCAATTGGTAGGTTGAACTCTGTGAGTTGAATGCACTCATCACGAAGAAGTTTCTGAGAATGCTTCTCTCTAGTTTTCATGTGAAGATATTTCCTTTTCCAACATAGGCCTCAAGGTGCTGCGAATAAACACTTGCAGATTCTACAAACTTAAGGTCTCAAAACTGTTCTATCAAAAGGAACGTTCAAGTCTGTGAGTTGAATGCACTCATCACAAGGAAGTTTCTCAGAATGCTTCTGTCTAGTTTTTAGGTGAAGATATTTCATTTACCAGCATAGGCCTCAAAGCACTCCAAATTTCCCCTTGCAGATTCTACGAAAAGAGTGTTTCAATGCTGGTCTTTCAAAAGCAAGGTTCAAGTATGTGAGTTGAATGCACTCAACACAAAGAAGTTTCTGAGAATGCCTCTGTTCAGTTTTTATGTGAAGATATTTCCTTTTCCAGCCAATGCCTCAAACGGCTCCAAATATATTCTTGCAGACTCTACAAAAAGAGTGTTTCCAAACTTATCTATCAATTGGTACGTTCAACTCTCCGAGTTGAATGCACTCATCACAAAGAAGTTTCTGAGAATGTTTCTCTCTAGTTTTAATGTGAAGATATTTCCTTTTCCAACAAAGGCCTCAAGGTGCTCCGAATAAACACTTGCAGATTCTACAAACTTAAGGTCTCAAAACTGTTCTATCAAAAGGAACGTTCAAGTCTGTGAGTTGAACGCACTCATCACAAAGAAGTTTCTCAGAATGCTTCTGTCTAGTTTTTAGGTGAAGAGATTTCATTTCCCAGCATAGGCCTCAAAGCGCTCCAAATGTCCACTTGCAGATTCTATCAGAAGGGTGTTTCCAAACTGCTCTTTCAAAAGGAAGCTTCAAGGCTGTGAGTTGAATGCACTCATCAGAAAGAAGTTTCTGAGAATGCTTCTCTCTAGTTTTCATATGAAGATATTTCCTTTTCCAACATAGGCCTCAAAGCACTCCAAATAAACACTTGCAGATTCTACAAAAGGAGTATTTCAAAACTGTTCTATCAAAGGGAACGTTCGAGTCTGTGAGTTGAATGCACTCATCACACAGAAGTTTCACAGAATGCTTCTGTCTAGTTTTTAGGTGAAGATATTTCATTTCACAGGATAGGCCTCAAAGCCCTCCAAATATCCACTTGCAGATTCTGCGAAAAGAGGGTTTCAAAGCTGCTCTTTCAAAAGCAAGGTTCAATTCTGTGTGTTGAATGCACTCATTACAAATAAGTTTCTGACAACGCTTCTGTCTAGTTCTTACGTGAAGATATTTCCTTTTCCAGCTTAGGCCTCAAAGCGTTCCAAATAAACACTTGCAAATTCTACAAAAGGAGTGTTTCAAAACAGTTCTATCAAAAGGAACGTTCAAGTCTGTGAGTTGAATGCACTTATCCAACAGAAGTTTCCTGGAATGCTTCTGTCTGGTTTTTATGTGAAGACATTTCCTTTTCCAACATAGGCCTCAAAGCGCTCCAAATATCCACTTGGATATTCTACAAAAAGAGTGTTTCAAAACTGTTCTATCAAAAGGGAGGTTCAACACTGTGAGTAGAATGCATTCATCACAAAGAAGTTTCTGACAAGGCTTCTGTCTAGTTTTTATGTGAAGATATTTCCTTTTCCAACATAGGCCTCAAAGCGCTCCAAATAAACACTTGCAGATTCTACAAAAGGAGTGTTTCAAAACTCTTCTGTGGAGAGGAACGTTCAAATCTGTGAGTTGAATGCACTCATCACACAGAAGTTTCTGAGAATGCTTCTTTCTAGTTTTTATGTGAAGATATTTCCTTTTCCAGCATAGGCCTCAAAACGCTCCAAATATCCACTTGCAGATCCTACAAAAAGTGTGTTTCAAAACTGTTCTCTCTAAATGAAGGTTCAACTCTGTGAGTTGAATGAACACATCGTGAAGAACTTTCTGAGAATGCTTCTCTGTAGTTTTTAGGTGAAGATATTCCATTTCCCAGCACAGGCCTCGAAGTGCTCCAAAAAACCACTTGCAGATTTTACCAAAAGTGCGTTTTAAAACTGCTCTTTCTATAGGTAAGTTGAAATCTGTAAGTTGAGTGCACTCAACACAAAGAAGTTTCTGAGAATGCTTCTGTTCAGTATTTATGTGAAGGTATTTCCTTTTCCAGCCTAGACCACAAATGGCTCCAAATATCTACTTGTAGACTCTACAAAAAGAATATTTCCAAACTTCTCTATCAATTGGTACGTTCAACACTCCAAGTAGAATGCACTCATCACAAAGAAGTTTCTGAGAATGCTTCTCCCTAGTTTTTATGTGAAGATATTTCCTTTTCCAACATAGGCCTCAAGGTGCTCTGAATAAACACTTGCAGATTCTACAAAATTACTGTTTCAAAACTGTTCTGTGAAAAGGAACGATCAACTCTGTGAGTTGAATGCACTCATCACAAGGAAGTTTCTCAGAATGCTTCTGTCTAGTTTTTAGGTGAAGAGATTTCATTTCCCAGCATACGCCTCAAAGCGCTCCAAATATCCACTTGCAAATTCTACAAAAAGAGTGTTTCCAAACTGCTCTTTCAAAAGGAAGCTTCAAGTCTGTGAGTTGAATGCACTCATCACAAAGAAGTTTCTCAGAATGCTTCTGTCTAGTTTTTAGGTGAAGAGATTTCATTCCCCAGCATAGGCCTCAAAGCGCTCCAAGTATCCACTTGCAGATTCTATAAGAAAAGTGTCTCCAAACTGCTCTCTCAAAACGAAACTTCAAGTCTGTGGGTTGAATGCATTCATCACAAAGAAGTTTCTGAGAATGCTTCCGTCTAGTTATTATATGAAGATATTTCCTTTTCCAACATAGGCCTCAAAGCGCTCCAAATAAACACTTGCAGATTCTACAAAAGGAGGGTTTCAAAACTGTTCTATCAAAGGGAACGTTCAAGTCTGTGAGTTGAATGCACTCATCACAAAGAAGTTTCTCAGAATGCCTCTGTCTAGTTTTTAGGTGAAGATATTTCATTTCCCAGCATAGGCCTCAAAGCGCTCCAAACATCCCCTTGCAGATTCTACGTAAAGAGTGTTTCAAAGCTGCTCTTTCAAAAGCAAGGTTCAAGTCTGTGTGTTGAATGCACTCATCAGAAAGAAGTTTCTGAGAATGCTTCTGTCTAGTTCTTACGTGAAGATATTTCCTTTTCCAGCTTAGGCCTCAAAGCGCTCCAGATAAACACTTACAAATTCTACAAAAGCAGTGTTTCAAAACAGTTCTATCAAAAGGAACGTTCAAGTCTGTGAGTTGAATGCACTTATCCAACAGAAGTTTCCTGGAATGCTTCTGTCTGGTTTTTATGTGAAGACATTTCCTTTTCCAGCATAGGCCTCAAAGCGCTCCAAATATCCACTTGGAGATTCTACAAAAAGAGGGTTTCAAAACTGTTCTATCAAAAGGGAGGTTCAACACTGTGAGTAGAATACACTCATCACAAAGAAGTTTCTGAGAATGCTTCTGTCTAGTTTTTATGTGAAGATATTTCCTTTTCCAACATAGGCCTCAAAGCGCTCCAAATAAACACTTGCAGATTCTACAAAAGGAGTGTTTCAAAACTCTTCTGTGGAGAGGAACGTTCAAATCTGTGAGTTGAATGCACTCATCACACAGAAGTTTCTGAGAATGCTTCTGTCTAGTTTTTATGTGAAGATATTTCCTTTCCAGCATAGGCCTCAAAACGCTCCAAATATCCACTTGCAGATTCTACAAAAAGAGTGTTTCAAAACTGTTCTCTCTAAACGAAGGTTCAACTCTGTGAGTTGAATGAACACATCGTGAAGAACTTTCTGAGAATGCTTCTCTGTAGTTTTTAGGTGAAGATATTCCATTTCCCAGCACAGGCCTCGAAGTGCTCCAAAAACCACTTGCAGATTTTACCAAAAGTGCGTTTTAAAACTGCTCCTTCTATAGGTAAGTTGAAATCTGTGAGTTGAGTGCACTCAACACAAAGAAGTTTCTGAGAATGCTTCTGTTCAGTATTTATGTGAAGATATTTCCTTTTCCAGCCTACGTCGCAAATGGCTCCAAATATCTACTTGTAGACTCTACAAAAAGAATATTTCCAAACTTCTCTATCAATTGGTACGTTCAACACTCCAAGTAGAATGCACTCATCACAAAGAAGTTTCTGAGAATGCTTCTCTCTAGTTTTTATGTGAAGATATTTCCTTTTCCAACATAGGCCTCAAGGTGCTCTGAATAAACACTTGCAGATTCTACAAAATTACTGTTTCAAAACTGTTCTCTGAAAAGGAACGTTCAACTCTGTGAGTTGAATGCACTCATCACAAGGAAGTTTCTCAGAATGCTTCTGTCTAGTTTTTAGGTGAAGAGATTTCATTTCCCAGCATACGCCTCAAAGCGCTCCAAATATCCACTTGCAAATTCTACAAAAAGAGTGTTTCCAAACTGCTCTTTCAAAAGGAAGCTTCAAGTCTGTGAGTTGAATGCACTCATCACAAAGAAGTTTTTGAGAATGCTTCTCTCTAGTTTTTATGTGAACATATTTCCTTTTCCAACATAGGCCTCATGGTGCTCCGAATAAACACTTGCAGATTCTACGAACTTACTGTTTCAAAACTGTTCTATCAAAAGGAACGTTCAAGTCTGTGAGTTGAATGCACTCATCGCAAAGAAGTTTCTCAGAATGCTTCTGTCTAGTTTTTAGGTGAAGAGATTTCATTCCCCAGCATAGGCCTCAAAGCGCTCCAAGTATCCACTTGCAGATTCTATAAGAAAAGTGTCTCCAAACTGCTCTCTCAAAACGAAACTTCAAGTCTGCGGGTTGAATGCATTCATCACAAAGAAGTTTCTGAGAATGCTTCCGTCTAGTTATTATATGAAGATATTTCCTTTCCAACATAGGCCTCAAAGCGCTCCAAATAAACACTTGCAGATTCTACAAAAGGAGGGTTTCAAAACTGTTCTATCAAAGGGAACGTTCAAGTCTGTGAGTTGAATGCACTCATCAAAAAGAAGTTTCTCAGAATGCCTCTGTCTAGTTTTTAGGTGAAGATATTTCATTTCCCAGCATAGGTCTCAAAGCGCTCCAAACATCCCCTTGCAGATTCTACGAAAAGAGTGTTTCAAAGCTGCTCTTTCAAAAGCAAGGTTCAAGTCTGTGTGTTGAATGCACTCATCAGAAAGAAGTTTCTGAGAATGCTTCCGTCTAGTTTTTATATGAAGATATTTCCTTTTCCAACATAGGCCTCAAAGCGCTCCAAATAAACACTTGCAGACCCTACAAAAGGAGTGTTTCAAAACTGTTCTATCAAAGGGAAGGTTCAAGTCTGTGAGTTGAATGTACTCATAAAACAGAAGTTTCTAAGAATGCTTCTGTCTAGTTTTTAGGTGAAGATATTTCATTTCCCAGCATAGGCCTCAAAGCGCTCCAAATATCACCTTGCAGATTCTACGAAAAGAGTGTTTCAAAGCTGCTCTTTCAAAAGCAAGTTTCAAGTCTGTGTGCTGAATGCACTCATCAGAAAGAAGTTTCTGAGAATGCTTCTGTCTAGTTCTTACGTGAAGATATTTCCTTTTCCAGCTTAGGCCTCACAGCGCTCCAAATCAAGACTTGCAAATTCTACAAAAGGAGTGTTCCAGAAGAGTTCCATCAAAAGGAACGTTCAATTCTGTGAGTTGAATGCACTTGTCAAACAGAAGTTTCCTGGAATGCTTCTGTCTGGTTTTTATGTGAAGACATTTCCTTTTCCAGCATAGGCCTCAAACTGCTCCAAATATCCACTTGCAGATTCTACAAAGAGTGTTTCAAAACTGTTCTATCAAAAGGAAGGTTCAACTCTGTGAGTTGAATGAACGCATCGTGTAGAACTTTCTGTGAATGCTTCTCTGTAGTTTTTAGGTGAAGATGTTCCATTTCCCAGCACAGGCCTCGAAGTGCTCCAAGTAACCACTTGCAGATTTTACCAAATGTGTGTTTGAAAACTGCTCTTTCTATAGGTCAGTTCATGTCTGCGAGTTGAATGCACTCAACACAAGGAAGTTTCTGAGAATGCTTCTGTTCAGTTTTTAGGTGATGATATTTCCTTTTCCAGCATAGGCCTCAAACGGCTCCAAATATCCACTTGCAGATGCTACAAAAAGTGTGTTTCCAAACTTCTCTATCAATTGGTAGTTTCAACTCTGTGAGATGAATGTACTCATCACAAAGAAGTTTCTGAGAATGCTTCTCTCTATTTTTCATGTGAAGAGATTTCCTTTTCCAACATAGACCTCAAGGTGCTCCGAATAAACAGTTGCAGATTCTACGAACTTACTGTTTCAAAACTGTTCTATCAAAAGGAACGTTCAAGTCTGTGAGTTGAATGCACTCATTGCAAAGAAGTTTCTCAGAATGCTTCTGTCTAGTTTTTAGGTGAAGAGATTTCATTTCCCAGCCTAGGCCTCAAAGCGCTCCAAATATCCACTTGCAGATTCTATAAGAAGAGTGTTTCCAAACTGCTCTTTCAAAAGGAAGCTTCAAGTCTGCGAGTTGAATGCACTCATCACAAAGAAGTTTCTGAGAATGCTTCCGTCTAGTTTTTATATGAAGATATTTCCTTTTCCAGCATAGGCCTCAAAGCGCTCCAAATATCCACTTGCAGCTTCTACAAAGAGTGTTTCAAAACTGTTCTATCAAAAGGAAGGTTCAACTCTGTGATTTTAATTAACGCATCATGAAGAACTTTCTGTGAATGCTTCTCTGTAGTTTTTAGGTGAAGATATTCCATTTCCCAGCACAGGCCTCAAAGTGCTAAAAGTAACCAGTTGTAGATTTTAACAAAAGAGTGTTTGAAAACTGCTCTTTCTATAGGTCAGTTCATGTCTGCGAGTTGAATGCACTGAACACAAGGAAGTTTCTGAGAATGCTTCTGTTCAGTTTTTAGGTGAAGATATTTCCTTTTCCAGCATAGGCCTCAAACGGCTCCAAATATCCACTTGCAGATGCTACAAAAAGTGTGTTTCCAAACTTCTCTATCAATTGGTAGGTTCAACTCTGTGAGTTGAATGCACTCATCATGAAGAAGTTTCTGAGAATGCTTCTCTGTAGTTTTCATGTGAAGATATTTCCTTTTCCAACGTAGGCCTCAAGGTGCTCCGAATAAACACTTGCAGATTCTACAAACTTAAGGTCTCAAAACTGTTCTATCAAAAGGAACGTTCAAGTCTGTGAGTTGAATGCACTCATCACAAAGAAGTTTCTGAGAATGCTTCCGTCTAGTTTTTATCTGAAGATGTTTCCTTTTCCAACATAGGACTCAAAACGCTCCAAATAAACACTTGCGGATTCTACAAAAGGAGGGTTTCAAAACTGTTCTATCAAAGGGAAGGTTCAAGTCTGTGAGTTGAATGTACTCATAACACAGAAGTTTCCTGGAATGCTTCTGTCTAGTTTTTAGGTGAAGATATTTCATTTCCCAGCATAGGCCTCAAAGCGCTCCAAATATCACCTTGCAGATTCTACGAAAAGAGTGTTTCAAAGCTGCTCTTTCAAAAGCAAGTTTCAAGTCTGTGTGCTGAATGCACTCATCAGAAAGAAGTTTCTGAGAATGCTTCTGTCTAGTTCTTACGTGAAGATATTTCCTTTTCCAGCTTAGGCCTCACAGCGCTCCAAATCAAGACTTGCACATTCTACAAAAGGAGTGTTTCAGAAGAGTTCCATCAAAAGGAACGTTCAATTCTGTGAGTTGAATGCACTTGTCAAACAGAAGTTTCCTGGAATGCTTCTGTCTGGTTTTTATGTGAAGACATTTCCTTTTCCAGCATAGGCCTCAAACTGCTCCAAATATCCACTTGCAGATTCTACAAAGAGTGTTTCAAAACTGTTCTATCAAAAGGAAGGTTCAACTCTGTGAGTTGAATGAACGCATCGTGTAGAACTTTCTGTGAATGCTTCTCTGTAGTTTTTAGGTGAAGATGTTCCATTTCCCAGCACAGGCCTCGAAGTGCTCCAAGTAACCACTTGCAGATTTTACCAAAAGTGTGTTTGAAAACTGCTCTTTCTATAGGTCAGTTCATGTCTGCGAGTTGAATGCACTCAACACAAGGAAGTTTCTGAGAATGCTTCTGTTCAGTTTTTAGGTGATGATATTTCCTTTTCCAGCATAGGCCTCAAACGGCTCCAAATATCCACTTGCAGATGCTACAAAAAGTGTGTTTCCAAACTTCTCTATTAATTGGTAGTTTCAACTCTGTGAGATGAATGTACTCATCACAAAGAAGTTTCTGAGAATGCTTCTCTCTATTTTTCATGTGAAGAGATTTCCTTTTCCAACATAGACCTCAAGGTGCTCCGAATAAACAGTTGCAGATTCTACGAACTTACTGTTTCAAAACTGTTCTATCAAAAGGAACGTTCAAGTCTGTGAGTTGAATGCACTCATTGCAAAGAAGTTTCTCAGAATGCTTCTGTCTAGTTTTTAGGTGAAGAGATTTCATTTCCCAGCCTAGGCCTCAAAGCGCTCCAAATATCCACTTGCAGATTCTATAAGAAGAGTGTTTCCAAACTGCTCTTTCAAAAGGAAGCTTCAAGTCTGCGAGTTGAATGCACTCATCACAAAGAAGTTTCTGAGAATGCTTCCGTCTAGTTTTTATATGAAGATATTTCCTTTTCCAGCATAGGCCTCAAAGCGCTCCAAATATCCACTTGCAGCTTCTACAAAGAGTGTTTCAAAACTGTTCTATCAAAAGGATGGTTCAACTCTGTGATTTTAATTAACGCATCATGAAGAACTTTCTGTGAATGCTTCTCTGTAGTTTTTAGGTGAAGATATTCCATTTCCCAGCACAGGCCTCAAAGTGCTAAAAGTAACCAGTTGCAGATTTTAACAAAAGAGTGTTTGAAAACTGCTCTTTCTATAGGTCAGTTCATGTCTGCGAGTTGAATGCACTGAACACAAGGAAGTTTCTGAGAATGCTTCTGTTCAGTTTTTAGGTGAAGATATTTCCTTTTCCAGCATAGGCCTCAAACGGCTCCAAATATCCACTTGCAGATGCTACAAAAAGTGTGTTTCCAAACTTCTCTATCAATTGGTAGGTTCAACTCTGTGAGTTGAATGCACTCATCATGAAGAAGTTTCTGAGAATGCTTCTCTGTAGTTTTCATGTGAAGATATTTCCTTTTCCAACGTAGGCCTCAAGGTGCTCCGAATAAACACTTGCAGATTCTACAAACTTAAGGTCTCAAAACTGTTCTATCAAAAGGAACGTTCAAGTCTGTGAGTTGAATGCACTCATCACAAAGAAGTTTCTGAGAATGCTTCCGTCTAGTTTTTATCTGAAGATGTTTCCTTTTCCAACATAGGACTCAAAACGCTCCAAATAAACACTTGCGGATTCTACAAAAGGAGGGTTTCAAAACTGTTCTATCAAAGGGAAGGTTCAAGTCTGTGAGTTGAATGTACTCATAACACAGAAGTTTCCTGGAATGCTTCTGTCTAGTTTTTAGTTGAAGACATTTCCTTTTCCAGCATAGGCCTCAAAGTGCTCCAAATATCCACTTGCAGATTCTACAAAGAGTGTTTCAAAACTGTTCTATCAAAAGGAAGGTTCAACTCTGTGAGTTGAATGAACGCATCATGTAGAACTTTCTGTGAATGCTTCTCTGTAGTTTTTAGATGAATATATTCCATTTCCCAGCACAGGCCTCGAAGTGCTCCAAGTAACCACCTGCAGATATTAACAAAAGAGTGTTTCAAAACTGCTCTTTCTATAGGTCAGTTCATGTCAGCGAGTTGAATGCACTGAACACAAGGAAGTTTCTGAGAATGCTTCTGTTCAGTTTTTAGTTGATGATATTTCCTTTTCCAGCATAGGCCTCAAACGGCTCCAAATATCCACTTGCAGATGCTACAAAAAGTGTGTTTCCAAACTTCTCTATGAATTGGTAGTTTCAACTCTGTGAGATGAATGCACTCATCACAAAGATGTTTCTGAGAATGCTTCTCTCTATTTTTCATGTGAAGATATTTCCTTTTCCAACATAGACCTCAAGGTGCTCCGAATAATCACTTGCAGATTCTACGAACTTACTGTTTCAAAACTGCTCTATCAAAAGGAACGTTCAAGTCTGTGAGTTGAATGCACTCATCGCAAAAAAGTTTCTCAGAATGCTTCTGTCTAGTTTTTAGGTGAAGAGATTTCATTCCCCAGCATAGGCCTCAAAGCGCTCCAAGTATCCACTTGCAGATTCTGTAAGAAAAGTGTCTCCAAACTGCTCTCTCAAAACGAAACTTCAAGTCTGTGGGTTGAATGCATTCATCGCAAAGAAGTTTCTGAGAATGCTTCCGTCTAGTTATTATATGAAGATATTTCCTTTTCCAACATAGGCCTCAAAGCGCTCCAAATAAACACTTGCAGATTCTACAAAAGGAGGGGTTCAAAACTGTTCTATCAAAGGGAACGTTCAAGTCTGTGAGTTGAATGCACTCATCACAAAGAAGTTTCTCAGAATGCCTCTGTCTAGTTTTTAGGTGAAGATATTTCATTTCCCAGCATAGCCCTCAAAGTGCTCCAAACATCCCCTTGCAGATTCTACGAAAAGAGTGTTTCAAAGCTGCTCTTTCAAAAGCAAGGTTCAAGTCTGTGTTTTGAATGCACTCATCAGAAAGAAGTTTCTGAGAATGCTTCTGTCTAGTTCTTACGTGAAGATATTTCCTTTTCCAGCTTAGGCCTCAAAGCGCTCCAGATAAACACTTGCAAATTCTACAAAAGCAGTGTTTCAAAACAGTTCTATCAGAAGGAACGTTCAAGTCTGTGAGTTGAATGCACTTATCAAACAGAAGTTTCCTGGAATGCTTCTGTCTGGTTTTTATGTGAAGACATTTCCTTTTCCAGCATAGGCCTCAAAGCGCTCCAAATATCCACTTGGAGATTCTACAAAAAGAGGGTTTCAAAACTGTTCTATCAAAAAGGAGGTTCAACACTGTGAGTAGTATACACTCATCACAAAGAAGTTTCTGAGAATGCTTCTGTCTAGTTTTTATGTGAAGATATTTCCTTTTCCAACATAGGCCACAAAGCGCTCCAGATAAACACTTGCAGATTCTACAAAAGGAGTGTTTCAAAACTCTTCTGTTGAGAGGAACTTTCAAGTCTGTGAGTTGAATGCGCTCATCACAGAGAAGTTTCTGAGAATGCTTCTGTCTAGTTTTTGTGTGAAGATATTTCCTTTCCAGCATAGGCCTCAAAACGCTCCAAATATCCACTTGCAGATTCTACAAAAAGAGTGTTTCAATACTGTTCTCTCAAAAGGAAGGTTCAACTCGGTGAGTTGAATGAACGCATGGTGAAGAACTTTCTGTGAATGCTTCTCTGTAGTTTTTAGGTGAAGATATTCCATTTCCCAGCACAGGCCTCGAAGTGCTCCCAAAACCACCTGCAGATTTTACCAAAAGAGTGATTCAAAACTGCTCTTTCTATAGGTAAGTTGAAGTCTGTGAGTTGAATGCACTCAACACAAAGAAGTTTCTGAGAATGCTTCTGTTCAGTTTTTATGTGAAGATATTTCTTTTTCCAGCCTAGGCCTCAAACGGCTCCAAATATCTACTTGCAGACTCTACAAAAAGGGTGTTTCCAAACTTCTCTATCAATTGTTACGTTCAACTCTCCGAGTTGAATGCACTCATCACAAAGAAGTTTCTGAGAATGCTTCTCTCCAGTTTTTATGTGAAGATATTTCGTTTTCCAACATAGGCCTCAAGGTGCTCCGAATAAACACTTGCAGATTCTACAAACTTAATGTTTCAAAACTGTTCCCTCAAAGGGAACGTTCAAGTCCGTGAGTTGAACGCACTCATCACAAAGAAGTTTCTCAGAATGCTTCGGTCTAGTTTTTAGGTGAAGAGATTTCATTTCCCAGCATAGGCCTCAAAGCGCTCCAAATGTCCACTTGCAGATTCTATCAGAAGGGTGTTTCCAAACTGCTCTTTCAAAAGGAAGCTTCAAGGCTGTGAGTTGAATGCACTCATCAGAAAGAAGTTTCTGAGAATGCTTCTCTCTAGTTTTCATATGAAGATATTTCCTCTTCCAACATAGGCCTCAAAGCACTCCGAATAAACACTTGCAGATTCTACAAAAGGAATATTTCAAAACTGTTCTATCAAAGGGAACGTTCGAGTCTGTGAGTTGAATGCACTCATCACACAGAAGTTTCACAGAATGCTTCTGTCTAGTTTTTAGGTGAAGATATTTCATTTCCCAGGATAGGCCTCAAAGCCCTCCAAATATCCACTTGCAGATTCTGCGAAAAGAGGGTTTCAAAGCTGCTCTTACAAAAGCAAGGTTCAATTCTGTGTGTTGAATGCACTCATTACAAATAAGTTTCTGACAACGCTTCTGTCTAGTTCTTACGTGAAGATATTTCCTTTTCCAGCTTAGGCCTCAAAGCGTTCCAAATAAACACTTGCAAATTCTACAAAAGGAGTGTTTCAAAACAGTTCTATCAAAAGGAACGTTCAAGTCTGTGAGTTGAATGCACTTATCCAACAGAAGTTTCCTGGAATGCTTCTGTCTGGTTTTTATGTGAAGACATTTCCTTTTCCAACATAGGCCTCAAAGCGCTCCAAATATCCACTTGGAGATTCTACAAAAAGAGTGTTTCAAAACTGTTCTATCAAAAGGGAGGTTCAACACTGTGAGTAGAATGCATTCATCACAAAGAAGTTTCTGACAAGGCTTCTGTCTAGTTTTTATGTGAAGATATTTCCTTTTCCAACATAGGCCTCAAAGCCCTCCAAATAAACACTTGCAGATTCTACAAAAGGAGTGTTTCAAAACTCTTCTGTGGAGAGGAACGTTCAAATCTGTGAGTTGAATGCACTCATCACACAGAAGTTTCTGAGAATGCTTCTGTCTAGTTTTTATGTGAAGATATTTCCTTTTCCAGCATAGGCCTCAAAACGCTCCAAATATCCACTTGCAGATCCTACAAAAAGAGTGTTTCAAAACTGTTCTCTCTAAACGAAGGTTCAACTCTGTGAGTTGAATGAACACATCGTGAAGAACTTTCTGAGAATGCTTCTCTGTAGTTTTTAGGTGAAGATATTCCATTTCCCAGCACAGGCCTCGAAGTGCTCCAAAAAACCACTTGCAGATTTTACCAAAAGTGCGTTTTAAAACTGCTCTTTCTATAGGTAAGTTGAAATCTGTGAGTTGAGTGCACTCAACACAAAGAAGTTTCTGAGAATGCTTCTGTTCAGTATTTATGTGAAGATATTTCCTTTTCCAGCCTAGGTCGCAAATGGCTCCAAATATCTACTTGTAGACTCTACAAAAAGAATATTTCCAAACTTCTCTGTCAATTGGTACGTTCAACACTCCAAGTAGAATGCACTCATCACAAAGAAGTTTCTGAGAATGCTTCTCTCTAGTTTTTATGTGAACATATTTCCTTTTCTAACATTGGCCTCATGGTGCTCCGAATAAACACTTGCAGATTCTACGAACTTACTGTTTCAAAACTGTTCTATCAAAAGGAACGTTCAAGTCTGTGAGTTGAATGCACTCATCGCAAAGAAGTTTCTCAGAATGCTTCTGTCTAGTTTTTAGGTGAAGAGATTTCATTCCCCAGCATAGGCCTCAAAGCGCTCCAAGTATCCACTTGCAGATTCTATAAGAAAAGTGTCTCCATACTGCTCTCTCAAAACGAAACTTCAAGTCTGTGGGTTGAATGCATTCATCACAAAGAAGTTTCTGAGAATGCTTCCGTCTAGTTATTATATGAAGATATTTCCTTTTCCAACATAGGCCTCAAAGCGCTCCAAATAAACACTTGCAGATTCTACAAAAGGAGGGTTTCAAAACTGTTCTATCAAAGGGAACGTTCAAGTCTGTGAGTTGAATGCACTCATCACAAAGAAGTTTCTCAGAATGCCTCTGTCTAGTTTTTAGGTGAAGATATTTCATTTCCCAGCATAGGCCTCAAAGCGCTCCAAACATCCCCTTGCAGATTCTACGAAAAGAGTGTTTCAAAGCTGCTCTTTCAAAAGCAAGGTTCAAGTCTGTGTGCTGAATGCACTCATCAGAAAGAAGTTTCTGAGAATGCTTCTGTCTAGTTCTTACGTGAAGATATTTCCTTTTCCAGCTTAGGCCTCACAGCGCTCCAATTCAAGACTTGCAAATTCTACAAAAGGAGTGTTTCAGAAGAGTTCCATCAAAAGGAACGTTCAATTCTGTGAGTTGAATGCACTTATCTAACAGAAGTTTCCTGGAATGCTTCTGTCTGGTTTTTATGTGAAGACATTACCTTTTCCAGCATAGGCCTCAAAGTGCTCCAAATATCCACTTGCAGATTCTACAAAGACTGTTTCAAAACTGTTCTATCAAAAGGAAGGTTCAACTCTGTGAGTTGAATGAACGCATCGTGTAGAACTTTCTGTGAATGTTTCTCTGTAGTTTTTAGGTGAAGATGTTCCATTTCCCAGCACAGGCCTCGAAGTGCTCCAAGTAACCAGTTGCAGATTTTAACAAAAGAGTGTTTGAAAACTGCTCTTTCTATAGGTCAGTTCATGTCTGCGAGTTGAATGCACTCAACACAAGGAAGTTTCTGAGAATGCTTCTGTTCAGTTTTTAGGTGAAGATATTTCCTTTTCCAGCATAGGCCTCAAACGGCTCCAAATATCCACTTGCAGATGCTACAAAAAGTGTGTTTCCAAACTTCTCTATCAATTGGTAGGTTCAACTCTGTGAGTTGAATGCACTCATCATGAAGAAGTTTCTGAGAATGCTTCTCTCTAGTTTTCATGTGAAGATATTTCCTTTTCCAACATAGGCCTCAAGGTGCTCCGAATAAACACTTGCAGATTCTACAAACTTAAGGTCTCAAAACTGTTCTATCAAAAGGAACGTTCAAGCCTGTGAGTTGAATGCACTCATCACAAAGAAGTTTCTGAGAATGCTTCCGTCTAGTTTTTATATAAAGATATTTCCTTTTCCAACATAGGCCTCAAAGCGCTCCAAATAAACACTTGCAGATTCTACAAAAGGAGGGTTTCAAAACTGTTCTATCAAAGGGAAGGTTCAAGTCTGTGAGTTGAATGTACTCATAACACAGAAGTTTCCTGGAATGCTTCTGTCTAGTTTTTAGGTGAAGACATTTCCTTTTCCAGCATAGGCCTCAAAGTGCTCCAAATATCCACTTGCAGATTCTACAAAGAGTGTTTCAAAACTGTTCTATCAAAAGGAAGGTTCAACTCTGTGAGTTGAATGAACGCATCATGTAGAACTTTCTGTGAATGCTTCTCTGTAGTTTTTAGATGAAGATATTCCATTTCCCAGCACAGGCCTCGAAGTGCTCCAAGTAACCACTTGCAGATTTTAACAAAAGAGTGTTTCAAAACTGCTCTTTCTATAGGTCAGTTCATGTCTGCGAATTGAATGCACTCAACACAAGGAAGTTTCTGAGAATGCTTCTGTTCAGTTTTTAGTTGATGATATTTCCTTTTCCAGCATAGGCCTCAAACGGCTCCAAATATCCACTTGCAGATGCTACAAAAAGTGTGTTTCCAAACTTCTCTATGAATTGGTAGTTTCAACTCTGTGAGATGAATGCACTCATCACAAAGATGTTTCTGAGAATGCTTCTCTCTATTTTTCATGTGAAGATATTTCCTTTTCCAACATAGACCTCAAGGTGCTCCGAAGAAACACTTGCAGATTCTACGAACTTACTGTTTCAAAACTGTTCTATCAAAAGGAACGTTCAAGTCTGTGAGTTGAATGCACTCATCACAAAGAAGTTTCTCAGAATGCTTCTGTCTAGTTTTTAGGTGAAGAGATTTCATTTCCCAGCCTAGGCCTCAAAGCGCTCCAAATATCCACTTGCAGATTCTATAAGAAGAGTGTTTCCAAACTGCTCTTTCAATAGGAAGCTTCA
Organism: Pongo abelii; assembly: GCF_028885655.2. Lineage (NCBI taxonomy): Eukaryota > Metazoa > Chordata > Mammalia > Primates > Hominidae > Pongo > Pongo abelii. Next base: position 14,965,511 of record NC_071998.2, on the reverse strand, counting down.
AGTCTGCGAGTTGAATGCACTCATCACAAAAAAGTTTCTGAGAATGCTTCCGTCTAGTTTTTATATGAAGATATTTCCTTTTCCAGCATAGGCCTCAAAGCACTCCAAATATCCACTTGCAGATTCTACAAAGAGTGTTTCAAAACTGTTCTATCAAAAGGAAGGTTCAACTCTGTGAGTTTAATGAACGCATCATGAAGAACTTTCTGTGAATGCTTCTCTGTAGTTTTTAGGTGAAGATATTCCATTTCCCAGCACAGGCCTCGAAGTGCTAAAAGTAACCAGTTGCAGATTTTAACAAAAGAGTGTTTGAAAACTGCTCTTTCTATAGGTCAGTTCATGTCTGCGAGTTGAATGCACTGAACACAAGGAAGTTTCTGAGAATGCTTCTGTTCAGTTTTTAGGTGAAGATATTTCCTTTTCCAGCATAAGCCTCAAACGGCTCCAAATATCCACTTGCAGATGCTACAAAAAGTGTGTTTCCAAACTTCTCTATCAATTGGTAGGTTCAACTCTGTGAGTTGAATGCACTCATCACAAAGAAGTTTCTGAGAATGCTTCTCTCCAGTTTTTATGTGAAGATATTTCGTTTTCCAACATAGGCCTCAAGGTGCTCCGAATAAACACTTGCAGATTCTACAAACTTAATGTTTCAAAACTGTTCTCTCAAAAGGAACGTTCAAGTCTGTGAGTTGAACGCACTCATCACAAAGAAGTTTCTCAGAATGCTTCTGTCTAGTTTTTAGGTGAAGAGATTTCATTTCCCAGCATAGGCCTCAAAGCGCTCCAAATGTCCACTTGCAGATTCTATCAGAAGGGTGTTTCCAAACTGCTCTTTCAAAAGGAAGCTTCAAGTCTGTGAGTTGAATGCACTCATCAGAAAGAAGTTTCTGAGAATGCTTCTCTCTAGTTTTCATATGAAGATATTTCCTTTTCCAACGTAGGCCTCAAAGCACTCCAAATAAACACTTGCATTTTCTACAAAAGGAGTATTTAAAAACTGTTCTATCAAAGGGAACGTTCGAGTCTGTGAGTTGAATGCACTCATCACACAGAAGTTTCACAGAATGCTTCTGTCTAGTTTTTAGGTGAAGATATTTCATTTCCCAGGATAGGCCTCAAAGCCCTCCAAATATCCACTTGCAGATTCTGCGAAAAGAGGGTTTCAAAGCTGCTCTTTCAAAAGCAAGGTTCAATTCTGTGTGTTGAATGCACTCATTACAAATAAGTTTCTGACAACGCTTCTGTCTAGTTCTTACGTGAAGATATTTCCTTTTCCAGCTTAGGACTCAAAGCGTTCCAAATAAACACTTGCAAATTCTACAAAAGGAGTGTTTCAAAACAGTTCTATCAAAAGGAACGTTCAAGTCTGTGAGTTGAATGCACTTATCCAACAGAAGTTTCCTGGAATGCTTCTGTCTGGTTTTTATGTGAAGACATTTCCTTTTCCAGCATAGGCCTCAAAGCGCTCCAAATATCCACTTGGAGATTCTACAAAAAGAGTGTTTCAAAACTGTTCTATCAAAAGGGAGGTTCAACACTGTGAGTAGAATGCATTCATCACAAAGAAGTTTCTGACAAGGCTTCTGTCTAGTTTTTATGTGAAAATATTTCCTTTTCCAACATAGGCCTCAAAGCGCTCCAAATAAACACTTGCAGATTCTACAAAAGGAGTGTTTCAAAACTCTTCTGTGGAGAGGAACGTTCAAATCTGTGAGTTGAATGCACTCATCACACAGAAGTTTCTGAGAATGCTTCTGTCTAGTTTTTATGTGAAGATATTTCCTTTTCCAGCGTAGGCCTCAAAACGCTCCAAATATCCACTTGCAGATCCTACAAAAAGAGTGTTTCAAAACTGTTCTCTCTAAACGAAGGTTCAACTCTGTGAGTTGAATGAACACATCGTGAAGAACTTTCTGAGAATGCTTCTCTGTAGTTTTTAGGTGAAGATATTGCATTTCCCAGCACAGGCCTCGAAGTGCTCCAAAAAACCACTTGCAGATTTTACCAAAAGTGCGTTTTAAAACTGCTCTTTCTCTAGGTAAGTTGAAATCTGTGAGTTGAGTGCACTCAACACAAACAAGTTTCTGAGAATGCTTCTGTTCAGTATTTATGTGAAGATATTTCCTTTTCCAGCCTAGGCCGCAAATGGCTCCAAATATCTACTTGTAGACTCTACAAAAAGAATATTTCCAAACTTCTCTATCAATTGGTACGTTCAACACTCCAAGTAGAATGCATCATCACAAAGAAGTTTCTGAGAATGCTTCTCTCTAGTTTTTATGTGAAGATATTTCCTTTTCCAACATAGGCCTCAAGGTGCTCCGAATAAACACTTGCAGATTCTACAAACTTAATGTTTCAAAACTGTTCTATCAAAAGGAAGGTTCAACTCTGTGAGTTGAATGAACGCATCATGTAGAACTTTCTGTGAATGCTTCTCTGTAGTTTTTAGATGAAGATATTCCATTTCCCAGCAGAGGCCTCGAAGTGCTCCAAGTAACCACTTGCAGATTTTAACAAAAGAGTGTTTCAAAACTGCTCTTTCTATAGGTCAGTTCATGTGTGCGAGTTGAATGCACTCAACAAAAGGAAGTTTCTGAGAATGCTTCTGTTCAGTTTTTAGTTGATGATATTTCCTTTTCCAGCATAGGCCTCAAACGGCTCCAAATATCCACTTGCAGATGCTACAAAAAGTGTGTTTCCAAACTTCTCTATCAATTGGTAGTTTCAACTCTGTGAGACGAATGCACTCATCACAAAGATGTTTCTGAGAATGCTTCTCTCTATTTTTCATGTGAAGATATTTCCTTTTCCAACATAGACCTCAAGGTGCTCCGAAGAAACACTTGCAGATTCTACGAACTTACTGTTTCAAAACTGTTCTATCAAAAGGAACGTTCAAGTCTGTGAGTTGAATGCACTCATCGCAAAGAAGTTTCTCAGAATGCTTCTGTCTAGTTTTTAGGTGAAGAGATTTCATTTCCCAGCCTAGGCCTCAAAGCGCTCCAAATATCCACTTGCAGATTCTATAAGAAGAGTGTTTCCAAACTGCTCTTTCAATAGGAAGCTTCAAGTCTGCGAGTTGAATGCACTCATCACAAAAAAGTTTCTGAGAATGCTTCCGTCTAGTTTTTATATGAAGATATTTCCTTTTCCAGCATAGGCCTCAAAGCACTCCAAATATCCACTTGCAGATTCTACAAAGAGTGTTTCAAAACTGTTCTATCAAAAGGAAGGTTCAACTCTGTGAGTTTAATGAACGCATCATGAAGAACTTTCTGTGAATGCTTCTCTGTAGTTTTTAGGTGAAGATATTCCATTTCCCAGCACAGGCCTCAAAGTGCTAAAAGTAACCAGTTGCAGATTTTAACAAAAGAGTGTTTGAAAACTGCTCTTTCTATAGGTCAGTTCATGTCTGCGAGTTGAATGCACTGAACACAAGGAAGTTTCTGAGAATGCTTCTGTTCAGTTTTTAGGTGAAGATATTTCCTTTTCCAGCATAAGCCTCAAACGGCTCCAAATATCCACTTGCAGATGCTACAAAAAGTGTGTTTCCAAACTTCTCTATCAATTGGTAGGTTCAACTCTGTGAGTTGAATGCACTCATCACAAAGAAGTTTCTGAGAATGCTTCTCTCCAGTTTTTATGTGAAGATATTTCGTTTTCCAACATAGGCCTCAAGGTGCTCCGAATAAACACTTGCAGATTCTACAAACTTAATGTTTCAAAACTGTTCTCTCAAAAGGAACGTTCAAGTCTGTGAGTTGAACGCACTCATCACAAAGAAGTTTCTCAGAATGCTTCTGTATAGTTTTTAGGTGAAGATATTTCATTTACCAGCATAGGCCTCAAAGCACTCCAAATATCCCCTTGCAGATTCTACGAAAAGAGTGTTTCAATGCTGCTCTTTCAAAAGCAAGTTTCAAGTCTGTGAGTTGAATGCACTCAACACAGAGAAGTTTCTGAGAATGCTTCTGTTCAGTTTTTATGTGAAGATATTTCTTTTCCAGCCAATGCCTCAAACGGCTCCAAATATATTCTTGCAGACTCTACAAAAAGAGTGTTTCCAAACTTATCTATCAATTGGTACGTTCAACTCTCTGAGTTGAACACACTCATCACAAAGAAGTTTCTGAGAATGTTTCTCTCTAGTTTTAATGTGAAGATATTTCCTTTTCCAACATAGGCCTCAAGGTGCTCCGAATAAACACTTGCAGATTATACAAAGTTAATGTTTCAAAACGGTTCTGTCAAAAGGATCGTTCAAGTCTGTGAGTTGAATGCACTCATCACAAAGAAGTTTCTCAGAATGCATCTGTCTAGTTTTTAGGTGTAGAGATTTCATTTCCCAGCATAGGCCTCAAAGCGCTCCAAATATCCACTTGCAGATTGTATCAGAAGGGTGTTTCCAAACTGCTCTTTCAAAAGGATGCTTCAAGTCTCTGAGTTGAATGCACTCATCAGAAAGAAGTTTCTGAGAATGCTTCTCTCTAGTTTTTATGTGAAGATATTTCCTTTTCCAACATAGGCCTCATGGTGCTCCGAATAAACACTTGCAGATTCTACAAACTTAATGTTTCAAAACTGTTCTATCAAAAGGAACGTTCAAGTCTGTGAGTTGAATGCACTCATCGCAAAGAAGTTTCTCAGAATGCTTCTGTCTAGTTTTTAGGTGAAGAGATTTCATTCCCCAGCATAGGCCTCAAAGCGCTCCAAGTATCCACTTGCAGATTCTATAAGAAAAGTGTCTCCAAACTGCTCTCTCAAAACGAAACTTCAAGTCTGTGGGTTGAATGCATTCATCACAAAGAAGTTTCTGAGAATGCTTCCGTCTAGTTATTATATGAAGATATTTCCTTTTCCAACATAGGCCTCAAAGCGCTCCAAATAAACACTTGCAGATTCTACAAAAGGAGGGTTTCAAAACTGTTCTATCAAAGGGAACGTTCAAGTCTGTGAGTTGAATGCACTCATCACAAAGAAGTTTCTCAGAATGCCTCTGTCTAGTTTTTAGGTGAAGATATTTCATTTCCCAGCATAGGCCTCAAAGCGCTCCAAATATCCACTTGCAGATTCTACGAAAAGAGTGTTTCAAAGCTGCTCTTTCAAAAGCAAGGTTGAAGTCTGTGTGTTGAATGCACTCATTACAAATAAGTTTCTGACAATGCTTCCGTCTAGTTCTTACTTGTAGATATTACCTTTTCCAGCTTAGGCCTCAAAGCGCTCCAAATAAACACTTGCAAATTCTACAAAAGGAGTGTTTCAAATCAGTTCTATCAAAAGGAACTTTCAAGTCTGTGAGTTGAATGCACTTATCAAACAGAAGTTTCCTGGAATGCTTCTGTCTGGTTTTTATGTGAAGACATTTAATTTTCCAGCATAGGCCTCAAATCGCTCCAAATATCGACTTGGAGATTCTACAAAAAGAGTGTTTCAAAACTGTTCTATCAAAAGGGAGGTTCAACACTGTGAGTAGAATGCACTCATCACAAAGAAGTTTCTCAGAATGCTTCTGTCTAGTTTTTGTGTGAAGATATTTCCTTTTCCAACGTAGGCCTCAATGCGCTCCAAATAAACAGTTGCAGATTCTTCAAAAGGAGTGTTTCAAAACTGTTCTGTCGAGAGTAGCGTCCAAGTCTGTGAGTTGAATGCACTCATCACACAGAAATTTCTGAGAATGCTTCTGTCTAGTTTTTATGTGATGATAGTTCCTTTTCCAGCATAGGCCTCAAACGCTCCAAATATCCACTTGCAGATTCTACAAAAAGAGTGTTTCAAAACTGTTCTATCAAAAGGAAGTTTCAGCTCTGTGTGTTGAATGAACGCATCATGAATTACTTTCTGAGATTGCTTCTCTGTAGTTTTTAGGTGAAGATATTCCATTTCCCAGCAGAGGCCTCGAAGTGCTCCACATAACCACTTGCAGATTTTACCAAAAGGGAGTTTCAAAATTGCTCTTTCTATAGGTAAGTTCAAGTCTGTGAGTTGAATGCACTCAATGCAAAGAATCTTCTGAGAATGCTTCTGTCTAGTTTTTATGTGAAGATATTTCCTTTTCCAGCATAGGCCTCAAAACGCTCCAAAAATCCACTTGCAGATTCTACAAAAATAGTGTTTCAGACTGTTCTCCCAAAAGGAAGGTTTAACTCTGTGAGTTGAATAACGCATCATGAAGAACTTTCTGAGAATGCTTCTCTGTAGTTTTTAGGTGAAGATATTCCATTTCCCAGCACAGGCCTCGAAGTGCTCCAAATAAACACTTGCAGATTTTACCAAAAGAGTGTTTCAAAACTGCTCTTTCTATACGTAAGTTCATGTCTGTGAGTTGAATGCACTCAACAAAAAGAAGTTTCTGAGAATGCTTCTGTTCAGTTTTTATGTGAAGATATTTCCTTTTCCAGCATAGGCCTCATACGGCTCCAAATATCCACTTGCAGATTCTACAAAAAGAGGGTTTCAAAACTTCTCTATCAATTGGTAGGTTCAACTATGTGAGTTGAATGCACTCATCACAAAGAAGTTTCTGAGAATGCTTCTCTCTAGTTTTTAATGAAGATATTTACTGTTCCAACATAGGCTTCAAGGTGCTCCGAATAAACACTTCCAGATTCTACAAACTTAATGTTTCAAAACTGTTCTATCAAAAGGAACGTTCAAGTCTGTGAGTTGAATGCACTCATCGCAAAGAAGTTTCTCAGAATGCTTCTGTCTAGTTTTTAGGTGAAGAGATTCATTTCCCAGCATAGGCCTCAAAGCGCTCCAAATATTCACTTGCAGATTCTATAAGAAGAGTGTCTCCAAACTGCTCTTTCAAAAGGAAGCTTCAAATCTGTGGGTTGAATGCACTCATCACAAAGAAGTTTCTGAGAATGCTTCCGTCTAGTTTTTATATGAAGATATTTCCTTTTCCAACATAGGCCTCAAAGCGCTCCAAATAAACAATTGCAGATTCTACAAAAGGAGTGTTTCAAAATTGTTCTATCAAAGGGAACGTTCAAGTCAGTGAGTTGAATGCACTTATCAAATAGAAGTTTCCTGGAATGCTTCTGTCTAGTTTTTATGTGAAGACATTTCCTTTTCCAGCATAGGCCTCAAAGCGCTCCAAATATCCACTTGCAGATTCTACAAACAGAGTGTTTCAAAACTGTTCTATCAAAAGGAAAGTTCAACACCGTGAGTAGAATGCACTCATCACAAAGAAGTTTCTGAGAATGCTTCTCTCTAGTTTTTATGTGAAGATATTTCCTTTTCCAACATAGGCCTCAAAGCGCTCCAAATAAACACTTGCAGATTCTACAAAAGGCGTGTTTCAAAACTGTTCTATCAAAGGGAACGTTCAAGTCTGTGAGTTGAATGCACTTATCACCCAGAAGTTTCTCAGAATCCTTCTGTCTAGTTTTTAGGTGAAGATATTTCATTTCCCAGGATAGGCCTCAAAGCGCTCCAAATATCCACTTGCAGATTCTACGAAAAGAGTGTTTCAAAGCTCCTCTTTCAAAAGCAAGGTTGAAGTCTGTGTGTTGAATGCACTCATTACAAATAAGTTTCTGACAATGCTTCCGTCTAGTTCTTACTTGTAGATATTTCCTTTTCCAGCTTAGGCCTCAAAGCGCTCCAAATAAACACTTGCAAATTCTACAAAAGGAGTGTTTCAAATCAGTTCTATCAAAAGGAACTTTCAAGTCTGTGAGTTGAATGCACTTATCAAACAGAAGTTTCTTGGAATGCTTCTGTCTGGTTTTTATGTGAAGACATTTCCTTTTCCAGCCTAGGCCTCAAATCGCTCCAAATTTCGACTTGGAGATTCTACAAAAAGAGTGTTTCAAAACTGTTCTATCAAAAGGGAGGTTCAACACTGTGAGTAGAATGCACTCATCACAAAGAAGTTTCTGAGAAGGCTTCTGTCTAGTTTTTATGTGAAGATATTTCCTTTTCCAACATAGGCCTTAAAGCGCTCCAAATAAACACTTGCAGATTCTACAAAAGGAGTGTTTCAAAACTCTTCTGTGGAGAGGAACGTTGAAATCTGTGAGTTGAATGCACTCATCACACAAAAGTTTCTGAGAATGCTTCTGTCTAGTTTTTATGTGAAGATATTTCCTTTTCCTGCAGAGGCCTCAAAACGCTCCAAATATCCACTTGCAGATCCTACAAAAAGAGTGTTTCAAAACTGTTCTCTCTAAACGAAGGTTCAACTCTGTGAGTTGAATGAACACATCGTGAAGAACTTTCTGAGAATGCTTCTCTGTAGTTTTTAGGTGAAGATATTCCATTTCCCAGCACAGGCCTCGAAGTGCTCCAAAAAACCACTTGCAGATTTTACCAAAAGTGCGTTTTAAAACTGCTCTTTCTATAGGTAAGTTGAAATCTGTGAGTTGAGTGCACTCAACACAAAGAAGTTTCTGAGAATGCTTCTGTTCAGTATTTATGTGAAGATATTTCCTTTTCCAGCCTAGGCCGCAAATGGCTCAAAATATCTACTTGTAGACTCTACAAAAAGAATATTTCCAAACTTCTCTATCAATTGGTACGTTCAACACTCCAAGTAGAATGCACTCATCACAAAGAAGTTTCTGAGAATGCTTCTCTCTAGTTTTTATGTGAAGATATTTCCTTTTCCAACATAGGCCTCAAGGTGCTCTGAATAAACACTTGCAGATTCTACAAAATTACTGTTTCAAAACTGTTCTCTGAAAAGGAACGTTCAACTCTGTGAGGTGAATGCACTCATCACAAGGAAGTTTCTCAGAATGCTTCTGTCTAGTTTTTAGGTGAAGAGATTTCATTTCCCAGCATACGCCTCAAAGCGCTCCAAATATCCACTTGCAAATTCTACAAAAAGAGTGTTTCCAAACTGCTCTTTCAAAAGGAAGCTTCAAGTCTGTGAGTTGAATGCACTCATCGCAAAGAAGTTTCTCAGAATGCTTCTGTCTAGTTTTTAGGTGAAGAGATTTCATTCCCCAGCATAGGCCTCAAAGCGCTCCAAGTATCCACTTGCCGATTCTATAAGAAAAGTGTCTCCAAACTGCTCTCTCAAAACGAAACTTCAAGTCTGTGGGTTGAATGCATTCATCACAAAGAAGTTTCTGAGAATGCTTCCGTCTAGTTATTATATGAAGATATTTCCTTTTCCAACATAGGCCTCAAAGCGCTCCAAATAAACACTTGCAGATTCTACAAAAGGAGGGTTTCAAAACTGTTCTATCAAAGGGAACGTTCAAGTCTGTGAGTTGAATGCACTCATCACAAAGATGTTTCTCAGAATGCCTCTGTCTAGTTTTTAGGTGAAGAGATTTCATTTCCCAGCATAGGCCTCAAAGCGCTCCAAACATCCCCTTGCAGATTCTACGAAAAGAGTGTTTCAAAGCTGCTCTTTCAAAAGCAAGGTTCAAGTCTGTGTGTTGAATGCACTCATCAGAAAGAAGTTTCTGAGAATGCTTCTGTCTAGTTCTTACGTGAAGATATTTCCTTTTCCAGCTTAGGCCTCAAAGCGCTCCAGATAAACACTTGCAAATTCTACAAAAGCAGTGTTTCAAAACAGTTCTATCAGAAGGAACGTTCAAGTCTGTGAGTTGAATGCACTTATCCAACAGAAGTTTCCTGGAATGCTTCTGTCTGGTTTTTATGTGAAGACATTTCCTTTTCCAGCATAGGCCTCAAAGCGCTCCAAATATCCACTTGGAGATTCTACAAAAAGAGGGTTTCAAAACTGTTCTATCAAAAGGGAGGTTCAACACTGGGAGTAGAATACACTCATCACAAAGAAGTTTCTGAGAATGCTTCTGTCTAGTTTTTATGTGAAGATATTTCCTTTTCCAACATAGGCCTCAAAGCGCTCCAGATAAACACTTCCAGATTCTACAAAAGGAGTGTTTCAAAACTCTTCTGTTGAGAGGAACTTTCAAGTCTGTGAGTTGAATGCGCTCATCACAGAGAAGTTTCTGAGAATGCTTCTGTCTAGTTTTTATGTGAAGATATTTAATTTCCAGCATAGGCCTCAAAACGCTCCAAATATCCACTTGCAGATTCTACAAAAAGAGTGTTTCAAAACTGTTCTCTCAAAAGGAAGGTTCAACTCTGTGAGTTGAATGAACGCATGGTGAAGAACTTTCTGTGAATGCTTCTCTGTAGTTTTTAGGTGAAGATATTCCATTTCCCAGCACAGGCCTCGAAGTGCTCCAAAAACCACCTGCAGATTTTACCAAAAGAGTGTTTCAAAACTGCTCTTTCTATAGGTAAGTTGAAGTCTGTGAGTTGAATGCACTCAACACAAAGAAGTTTCTGAGAATGCTTCTGTTCAGTTTTTATGTGAAGATATTTCCTTTTCCAGCCTAGGCCTCAAACGGCTCCCAATATCTACTTGCAGACTCTACAAAAAGGGTGTTTCCAAACTTCTCTATCAATTGGTACGTTCAACTCTCCGAGTTGAATGCACTCATCACAAAGAAGTTTCTGAGAATGCTTCTCTCCAGTTTTTATGTGAAGATATTTCGTTTTCCAACATAGGCCTCAAGGTGCTCCGAATAAACACTTGCAGATTCTACAAACTTAATTTTTCAAAACTGTTCTCTCAAAGGGACCGTTCAAGTCTGTGAGTTGAACGCACTCATCACAAAGAAGTTTCTCAGAATGCTTCTGTCTAGTTTTTAGGTGAAGAGATTTCATTTCCCAGCATAGGCCTCAAAGCGCTCCAAATGTCCACTTGCAGATTCTATCAGAAGGGTGTTTCCAAACTGCTCTTTCAAAAGGAAGCTTCAAGTCTGTGAGTTGAATGCACTCATCAGAAAGAAGTTTCAGAGAATGCTTCTCTCTAGTTTTCATATGAAGATATTTCCTTTTCCAGCATAGGCCTCAAAGCACTCCAAATAAACACTTGCAGATTCTACAAAAGGAGTATTTCAAAACTGTTCTATCAAAGGGAACGTTCGAGTCTGTGAGTTGAATGCACTCATCACACAGAAGTTTCACAGAATGCTTCTGTCTAGTTTTTAGGTGAAGATATTTCATTTCCCAGGATAGGCCTCAAAGCCCTCCAAATATCCACTTGCAGATTCTGCGAAAAGAGGGTTTCAAAGCTGCTCTTTCAAAAGCAAGGTTCAATTCTGTGTGTTGAATGCACTCATTACAAATAAGTTTCTGACAACTCTTCTGTCTAGTTCTTACGTGAAGATATTTCCTTTTCCAGCTTAGGCCTCAAAGCGTTCCAAATAAACACTTGCAAATTCTACAAAAGGAGTGTTTCAAAACAGTTCTATCAAAAGGAACGTTCAAGTCTGTGAGTTGAATGCACTTATCCAACAGAAGTTTCCTGGAATGCTTCTGTCTGGTTTTTATGTGAAGACATTTCCTTTTCCAACATAGGCCTCAAAGCGCTCCAAATATCCACTTGGAGATTCTACAAAAAGAGTGTTTCAAAACTGTTCTATCAAAAGGGAGATTCAACACTGTGAGTAGAATGCATTCATCACAAAGAAGTTTCTGACAAGGCTTCTGTCTAGTTGTTATGTGAAGATATTTCCTTTTCCAACATAGGCCTCAAAGCGCTCCAAATAAACACTTGCAGATTCTACAAAAGGAGTGTTTCAAAACTCTTCTGTGGAGAGGAACGTTCAAATCTGTGAGTTGAATGCACTCATCACACAGAAGTTTCTGAGAATGCTTTTGTCTAGTTTTTATGTGAAGATATTTCCTTTTCCAGCATAGGCCTCAAAACGCTCCAAATATCCACTTGCAGATCCTACAAAAAGAGTGTTTCAAAACTGTTCTCTCTAAACGAAGGTTCAACTCTGTGAGTTGAATGAACACATCGTGAAGAACTTTCTGAGAATGCTTCTCTGTAGTTTTTAGGTGAAGATATTCCATTTCCCAGCACAGGCCTCGAAGTGTTCCAAAATACCACTTGCAGATTTTACCAAAAGAGCGTTTTAAAACTGCTCTTTCTATAGGTTAGTTGAAGTCTGTGAGTTGAATGCACTCAACACAAAGAAGTTTCTGAGAATGCTTCTGTTCAGTATTTATGTGAAGATATTTCCTTTTCCAGCCTAGGCCTCAAATGGCTCCAAATATCTACTTGTAGACTCTACAAAAAGAATATTTCCAAACTTCTCTATCAATTGCTACGTTCAACACTCCAGGTAGAATGCACTCATCCCAAAGAAGTTTCTGAGAATCCTTCTCTCTAGTTTTTATGTGAAGATATTTCCTTTTCCAACATAGGCCTCAAGGTGCTCTGAATAAACACTTGCAGATTCTACAAAATTACTGTTTCAAAACTGTTCTCTGAAAAGGAACGTTCAACTCTGTGAGTTGAATGCACTCATCACAAGGAAGTTTCTCAGAATGCTTCTGTCTAGTTTTTAGGTGTAGAGATTTCATTTCCCAGCATACGCCTCAAAGCGCTCCAAATATCCACTTGCAAATTCTACAAAAAGAGTGTTTCCAAACCGCTCTTTCAAAAGGAAGCTTCAAGTCTGTGAGTTGAATGCACTCATCGCAAAGAAGTTTCTCAGAATGCTTCTGTCTAGTTTTTAGATGAAGAGATTTCATTCCCCAGCGTAGGCCTCAAAGCGCTCCAAGTATCCACTTGCAGATTCTATAAGAAAAGTGTCTCCAAACTGCTCTCTCAAAACGAAACTTCAAGTCTGTGGGTTGAATGCATTCATCACAAAGAAGTTTCTGAGAATGCTTCCGTCTAGTTATTATATGAAGATATTTCCTTTTCCAACACAGGACTCAAAGCGCTCCAAATAAACACTTGCAGATTCTACAAAAGGAGGGTTTCAAAACTGTTCTCTCAAAAGGAAGGTTCAACTCTGTGAGTTGAATGAATGCATGGTGAAGGACTTTCTGTGAATGCTTCTCTGTAGTTTTTAGGTGAAGATATTCCATTTCCCAGCACAGGCCTCGAAGTGCTCTAAAAACCACTTGCAGATTTTACCAAAAGAGTGTTTCAAAACTGCTCTTTCTATAGGTAAGTTGAAGTCTGTGAGTTGAATGCACTCAACACAAAGAAGTTTCTGAGAATGCTTCTGTTCAGTTTTTATGTGAAGATATTTCCTTTTCCAGCCTAGGCCTCAAACGGCTCCAAATATCTACTTGCAGACTCTACAAAAAGGGTGTTTCCAAACTTCTCTATCAATTGGTACGTTCAACTCTCCGAGTTGAATGCACTCATCACAAAGAAGTTTCTGAGAATGCTTCTCTCCAGTTTTTATGTGAAGATATTTCGTTTTCCAACATAGGCCTCAAGGTGCTCCGAATAAACACTTGCAGATTCTACAAACTTAATGTTTCAAAACTGTTCTCTCAAAGGGAACGTTCAAGTCTGTGAGTTGAACGCACTCATCACAAAGAAGTTTCTCAGAATGCTTCTGTCTAGTTTTTAGGTGAAGAGATTTCATTTCCCAGCATAGGCCTCAAAGCGCTCCAAATGTCCACTTGCAGATTCTATCAGAAGGGTGTTTCCAAACTGCTCTCTCAAAACGAAACTTCAAGTTTGTGGGTTGAATGCATTCATCACAAAGAAGTTTCTGAGAATGCTTCCGTCTAGTTATTATATGAAGATATTTCCTTTTCCAACATAGGCCTCAAAGCGCTCCAAATAAACACTTGCAGATTCTACAAAAGGAGGGTTTCAAAACTGTTCTATCAAAGGGAACGTTCAAGTCTGTGAGTTGAATGCACTCATCACAAAGAAGTTTCTCAGAATGCCTCTGTCTAGTTTTTAGGTGAAGAGATTTCATTTCCCAGCATAGGCCTCAAAGCGCTCCAAACATCCCCTTGCAGATTCTACGAAAAGAGTGTTTCAAAGCTGCTCTTTCAAAAGCAAGGTTCAAGTCTGTGTGTTGAATGCACTCATCAGAAAGAAGTTTCTGAGAATGCTTCTGTCTAGTTCTTACGTGAAGATATTTCCTTTTCCAGCTTAGGCCTCAAAGCGCTCCAGATAAACACTTGCAAATTCTACAAAAGCAGTGTTTCAAAACAGTTCTATCAGAAGGAACGTTCAAGTCTGTGAGTTGAATGCACTTATCCAACAGAAGTTTCCTGGAATGCTTCTGTCTGGTTTTTATGTGAAGACATTTCCTTTTCCAGCATAGGCCTCAAAGCGCTCCAAATATCCACTTGGAGATTCTACAAAAAGAGGGTTTCAAAACTGTTCTATCAAAAGGGAGGTTCAACACTGGGAGTAGAATACACTCATCACAAAGAAGTTTCTGAGAATGCTTCTGTCTAGTTTTTATGTGAAGATATTTCCTTTTCCAACATAGGCCTCAAAGCGCTCCAGATAAACACTTCCAGATTCTACAAAAGGAGTGTTTCAAAACTCTTCTGTCGAGAGGAACTTTCAAGTCTGTGAGTTGAATGCGCTCATCACAGAGAAGTTTCTGAGAATGCTTCTGTCTAGTTTTTATGTGAAGATATTTAATTTCCAGCATAGGCCTCAAAACGCTCCAAATATCCACTTGCAGATTCTACAAAAAGAGTGTTTCAAAACTGTTCTCTCAAAAGGAAGGTTCAACTCTGTGAGTTGAATGAACGCATGGTGAAGAACTTTCTGTGAATGCTTCTCTGTAGTTTTTAGGTGAAGATATTCCATTTCCCAGCACAGGCCTCGAAGTGCTCAAAAAACCACCTGCAGATTTTACCAAAAGAGTGTTTCAAAACTGCTCTTTCTATAGGTAAGTTGAAGTCTGTGAGTTGAATGCACTCAACACAAAGAAGTTTCTGAGAATGCTTCTGTTCAGTTTTTATGTGAAGATATTTCCTTTTCCAGCCTAGGCCTCAAACGGCTCCCAATATCTACTTGCAGACTCTACAAAAAGGGTGTTTCCAAACTTCTCTATCAATTGGTACGTTCAACTCTCCGAGTTGAATGCACTCATCACAAAGAAGTTTCTGAGAATGCTTCTCTCCAGTTTTTATGTGAAGATATTTCGTTTTCCAACATAGGCCTCAAGGTGCTCCGAATAAACACTTGCAGATTCTACAAACTTAATTTTTCAAAACTGTTCTCTCAAAGGGACCGTCCAAGTCTGTGAGTTGAACGCACTCATCACAAAGAAGTTTCTCAGAATGCTTCTGTCTAGTTTTTAGGTGAAGAGATTTCATTTCCCAGCATAGGCCTCAAAGCGCTCCAAATGTCCACTTGCAGATTCTATCAGAAGGGTGTTTCCAAACTGCTCTTTCAAAAGGAAGCTTCAAGTCTGTGAGTTGAATGCACTCATCAGAAAGAAGTTTCAGAGAATGCTTCTCTCTAGTTTTCATATGAAGATATTTCCTTTTCCAGCATAGGCCTCAAAGCACTCCAAATAAACACTTGCAGATTCTACAAAAGGAGTATTTCAAAACTGTTCTATCAAAGGGAACGTTCGAGTCTGTGAGTTGAATGCACTCATCACACAGAAGTTTCACAGAATGCTTCTGTCTAGTTTTTAGGTGAAGATATTTCATTTCCCAGGATAGGCCTCAAAGCCCTCCAAATATCCACTTGCAGATTCTGCGAAAAGAGGGTTTCAAAGCTGCTCTTTCAAAAGCAAGGTTCAATTCTGTGTGTTGAATGCACTCATTACAAATAAGTTTCTGACAACTCTTCTGTCTAGTTCTTACGTGAAGATATTTCCTTTTCCAGCTTAGGCCTCAAAGCGTTCCAAATAAACACTTGCAAATTCTACAAAAGGAGTGTTTCAAAACAGTTCTATCAAAAGGAACGTTCAAGTCTGTGAGTTGAATGCACTTATCCAACAGAAGTTTCCTGGAATGCTTCTGTCTGGTTTTTATGTGAAGACATTTCCTTTTCCAACATAGGCCTCAAAGCGCTCCAAATATCCACTTGGAGATTCTACAAAAAGAGTGTTTCAAAACTGTTCTATCAAAAGGGAGATTCAACACTGTGAGTAGAATGCATTCATCACAAAGAAGTTTCTGACAAGGCTTCTGTCTAGTTTTTATGTGAAGATATTTCCTTTTCCAACATAGGCCTCAAAGCGCTCCAAATAAACACTTGCAGATTCTACAAAAGGAGTGTTTCAAAACTCTTCTGTGGAGAGGAACGTTCAAATCTGTGAGTTGAATGCACTCATCACACAGAAGTTTCTGAGAATGCTTTTGTCTAGTTTTTATGTGAAGATATTTCCTTTTCCAGCATAGGCCTCAAAACGCTCCAAATATCCACTTGCAGATCCTACAAAAAGAGTGTTTCAAAAGTGTTCTCTCTAAACGAAGGTTCAACTCTGTGAGTTGAATGAACACATCGTGAAGAACTTTCTGAGAATGCTTCTCTGTAGTTTTTAGGTGAAGATATTCCATTTCCCAGCACAGGCCTCGAAGTGTTCCAAAATACCACTTGCAGATTTTACCAAAAGAGCGTTTTAAAACTGCTCTTTCTATAGGTTAGTTGAAGTCTGTGAGTTGAATGCACTCAACACAAAGAAGTTTCTGAGAATGCTTCTGTTCAGTATTTATGTGAAGATATTTCCTTTTCCAGCCTAGGCCTCAAATGGCTCCAAATATCTACTTGTAGACTCTACAAAAAGAATATTTCCAAACTTCTCTATCAATTGCTACGTTCAACACTCCAGGTAGAATGCACTCATCCCAAAGAAGTTTCTGAGAATCCTTCTCTCTAGTTTTTATGTGAAGATATTTCCTTTTCCAACATAGGCCTCAAGGTGCTCTGAATAAACACTTGCAGATTCTACAAAATTACTGTTTCAAAACTGTTCTCTGAAAAGGAACGTTCAACTCTGTGAGTTGAATGCACTCATCACAAGGAAGTTTCTCAGAATGCTTCTGTCTAGTTTTTAGGTGTAGAGATTTCATTTCCCAGCATACGCCTCAAAGCGCTCCAAATATCCACTTGCAAATTCTACAAAAAGAGTGTTTCCAAACCGCTCTTTCAAAAGGAAGCTTCAAGTCTGTGAGTTGAATGCACTCATCGCAAAGAAGTTTCTCAGAATGCTTCTGTCTAGTTTTTAGATGAAGAGATTTCATTCCCCAGCGTAGGCCTCAAAGCGCTCCAAGTATCCACTTGCAGATTCTATAAGAAAAGTGTCTCCAAACTGCTCTCTCAAAACGAAACTTCAAGTCTGTGGGTTGAATGCATTCATCACAAAGAAGTTTCTGAGAATGCTTCCGTCTAGTTATTATATGAAGATATTTCCTTTTCCAACACAGGACTCAAAGCGCTCCAAATAAACACTTGCAGATTCTACAAAAGGAGGGTTTCAAAACTGTTCTCTCAAAAGGAAGGTTCAACTCTGTGAGTTGAATGAATGCATGGTGAAGGACTTTCTGTGAATGCTTCTCTGTAGTTTTTAGGTGAAGATATTCCATTTCCCAGCACAGGCCTCGAAGTGCTCTAAAAACCACTTGCAGATTTTACCAAAAGAGTGTTTCAAAACTGCTCTTTCTATAGGTAAGTTGAAGTCTGTGAGTTGAATGCACTCAACACAAAGAAGTTTCTGAGAATGCTTCTGTTCAGTTTTTATGTGAAGATATTTCCTTTTCCAGCCTAGGCCTCAAACGGCTCCAAATATCTACTTGCAGACTCTACAAAAAGGGTGTTTCCAAACTTCTCTATCAATTGGTACGTTCAACTCTCCGAGTTGAATGCACTCATCACAAAGAAGTTTCTGAGAATGCTTCTCTCCAGTTTTTATGTGAAGATATTTCGTTTTCCAACATAGGCCTCAAGGTGCTCCGAATAAACACTTGCAGATTCTACAAACTTAATGTTTCAAAACTGTTCTCTCAAAGGGAACGTTCAAGTCTGTGAGTTGAACGCACTCATCACAAAGAAGTTTCTCAGAATGCTTCTGTCTAGTTTTTAGGTGAAGAGATTTCATTTCCCAGCATAGGCCTCAAAGCGCTCCAAATGTCCACTTGCAGATTCTATCAGAAGGGTGTTTCCAAACTGCTCTCTCAAAACGAAACTTCAAGTTTGTGGGTTGAATGCATTCATCACAAAGAAGTTTCTGAGAATGCTTCCGTCTAGTTATTATATGAAGATATTTCCTTTTCCAACATAGGCCTCAAAGCGCTCCAAATAAACACTTGCAGATTCTACAAAAGGAGGGTTTCAAAACTGTTCTATCAAAGGGAACGTTCAAGTCTGTGAGTTGAATGCACTCATCACAAAGAAGTTTCTCAGAATGCCTGTGTCTAGTTTTTAGGTGAAGAGATTTCATTTCCCAGCATAGGCCTCAAAGCGCTCCAAACATCCCCTTGCAGATTCTACGAAAAGAGTGTTTCAAAGCTGCTCCTTCAAAAGCAAGGTTCAAGTCTGTGTGTTGAATGCACTCATCAGAAAGAAGTTTCTGAGAATGCTTCTGTCTAGTTCTTACGTGAAGATATTTCCTTTTCCAGCTTAGGCCTCAAAGCGCTCCAGATAAACACTTGCAAATTCTACAAAAGCAGTGTTTCAAAACAGTTCTATCAGAAGGAACGTTCAAGTCTGTGAGTTGAATGCACTTATCCAACAGAAGTTTCCTGGAATGCTTCTGTCTGGTTTTTATGTGAAGACATTTCCTTTTCGAGCATAGGCCTCAAAGCGCTCCAAATATCCACTTGGAGATTCTACAAAAAGAGGGTTTCAAAACTGTTCTATCAAAAGGGAGGTTCAACACTGTGAGTAGAATACACTCATCACAAAGAAGTTTCTGAGAATGCTTCTGTCTAGTTTTTATGTGAAGATATTTCCTTTTCCAACATAGGCCTCAAAGCGCTCCAGTTAAACACTTCCAGATTCTACAAAAGGAGTGTTTCAAAACTCTTCTGTCGAGAGGAACTTTCAAGTCTGTGAGTTGAATGCGCTCATCACAGAGAAGTTTCTGAGAATGCTTCTGTCTAGTTTTTATGTGAAGATATTTCCTTTCCAGCATAGGCCTCAAAACGCTCCAAATATCCACTTGCAGATTCTACAAAAAGAGTGTTTCAAAACTGT
Organism: Pongo abelii; assembly: GCF_028885655.2. Lineage (NCBI taxonomy): Eukaryota > Metazoa > Chordata > Mammalia > Primates > Hominidae > Pongo > Pongo abelii. The sequence continues at coordinate 14,946,568 of NC_071998.2, read as the reverse complement.
TCTCTCAAAAGAAGGTTCAACTCTGTGAGTTGAATGAACGCATGGTGAAGAACTTTCTGTGAATGCTTCTCTGTAGTTTTTAGGTGAAGATATTCCATTTCCCAGCACAGGCCTCGAAGTGCTCCAAAAACCACTTGCAGATTTTACCAAAAGAGTGTTTCAAAACTGCTCTTTCTATAGGTAAGTTGAAGTCTGTGAGTTGAATGCACTCAACACAAAGAAGTTTCTGAGAATGCTTCTGTTCAGTTTTTATGTGAAGATATTTCCTTTTCCAGCCTAGGCCTCAAACGGCTCCAAATATCTACTTGCAGACTCTACAAAAAGGGTGTTTCCAAACTTCTCTATCAATTGGTACGTTCAACTCTCCGAGTTGAATGCACTCATCACAAAGAAGTTTCTGAGAATGCTTCTCTCCAGTTTTTATGTGAAGATATTTCGTTTTCCAACATAGGCCTCAAGGTGCTCCGAATAAACACTTGCAGATTCTACAAACTTAACGTTTCAAAAGTGTTCTCTCAAAGGGAACGTTCAAGTCTGTGAGTTGAACGCACTCATCACAAAGAAGTTTCTCAGAATGCTTCTGTCTAGTTTTTAGGTGAAGAGATTTCATTTCCCAGCATAGGCCTCAAAGCGCTCCAAATGTCCACTTGCAGATTCTATCAGAAGGGTGTTTCCAAACTGCCCTTTCAAAAGGAAGCTTCAAGGCTGTGAGTTGAATGCACTCATCAGAAAGAAGTTTCTGAGAATGCTTCTCTCTAGTTTTCATATGAAGATATTTCCTTTTCCAACATAGGCCTCAAAGCACTCCAAATAAACACTTGCAGATTCTACGAACTTACTGTTTCAAAACTTTTCTATCAAAAGGAACGTTCAAGTCTGTGAGTTGAATGCACTCATCGCAAAGAAGTTTCTCAGAATGCTTCTGTCTAGTTTTTAGGTGAAGAGATTTCATTCCCCAGCATAGGCCTCAAAGCGCTCCAAGTATCCACTTGCAGATTCTATAAGAAAAGTGTCTCCAAACTGCTCTCTCAAAACGAAACTTAAAGTCTGTGGGTTGAATGCATTCATCACAAAGAAGTTTCTGAGAATGCTTCCGTCTAGTTATTATATGAAGATATTTCCTTTTCCAACACAGGACTCAAAGCGCTCCAAATAAACACTTGCAGATTCTACAAAAGGAGGGTTTCAAAACTGTTCTATCAAAGGGAACGTTCAAGTCTGTGAGTTGAATGCACTCATCACAAAGAAGTTTCTCAGAATGCCTCTGTCTAGTTTTTAGGTGAAGATATTTCATTTCCCAGCATAGGCCTCAAAGCGCTCCAAACATCCCCTTGCAGATTCTACGAAAAGAGTGTTTCAAAGCTGCTCTTTCAAAAGCAAGGTTCAAGTCTGTGTGCTGAATGCACTCATCAGAAAGAAGTTTCTGAGAATGCTTCTGTCTAGTTCTTACGTGAAGATATTTCCTTTTCCAGCTTAGGCCTCACAGCGCTCCAATTCAAGACTTGCAAATTCTACAAAAGGAGTGTTTCAGAAGAGTTCCATCAAAAGGAACGTTCAATTCTGTGAGTTGAATGCACTTATCTAACAGAAGTTTCCTGGAATGCTTCTGTCTGGTTTTTATGTGAAGACATTACCTTTTCCAGCATAGGCCTCAAAGTGCTCCAAATATCCACTTGCAGATTCTACAAAGACTGTTTCAAAACTGTTCTATCAAAAGGAAGGTTCAACTCTGTGAGTTGAATGAACGCATCGTGTAGAACTTTCTGTGAATGTTTCTCTGTAGTTTTTAGGTGAAGATGTTCCATTTCCCAGCACAGGCCTCGAAGTGCTCCAAGTAACCAGTTGCAGATTTTAACAAAAGACTGTTTGAAAACTGCTCTTTCTATAGGTCAGTTCATGTCTGCGAGTTGAATGCATTCAACACAAGGAAGTTTCTGAGAATGCTTCTGTTCAGTTTTTAGGTGAAGATATTTCCTTTTCCAGCATAGGCCTCAAACGGCTCCAAATATCCACTTGCAGATGCTACAAAAAGTGTGTTTCCAAACTTCTCTATCAATTGGTAGGTTCAACTCTGTGAGTTGAATGCACTCACCATGAAGAAGTTTCTGAGAATGCTTCTCTCTAGTTTTCATGTGAAGATATTTCCTTTTCCAACATAGGCCTCAAGGTGCTCCGAATAAACACTTGCAGATTCTACAAACTTAAGGTCTCAAAACTGTTCTATCAAAAGGAACGTTCAAGCCTGTGAGTTGAATGCACTCATCACAAAGAAGTTTCTGAGAATGCTTCCGTCTAGTTTTTATATAAAGATATTTCCTTTTCCAACATAGGCCTCAAAGCGCTCCAAATAAACACTTGCGGATTCTACAAAAGGAGGGTTTCAAAACTGTTCTATCAAAGGGAAGGTTCAAGTCTGTGAGTTGAATGTACTCATAACACAGAAGTTTCCTGGAATGCTTCTGTCTAGTTTTTAGGTGAAGACATTTCCTTTTCCAGCATAGGCCTCAAAGTGCTCCAAATATCCACTTGCAGATTCTACAAAGAGTGTTTCAAAACTGTTCTATCAAAAGGAAGGTTCAACTCTGTGAGTTGAATGAACGCATCATGTAGAACTTTCTGTGAATGCTTCTCTGTAGTTTTTAGATGAAGATATTCCATTTCCCAGCACAGGCCTCGAAGTGCTCCAAGTAACCACTTGCAGATATTAACAAAAGAGTGTTTCAAAACTGCTCTTTCTATAGGTCAGTTCATGTCTGCGAGTTGAATGCACTCAACACAAGGAAGTTTCTGAGAATGCTTCTGTTCAGTTTTTAGTTGATGATATTTCCTTTTCCAGCATAGGCCTCAAACGGCTCCAAATATCCACTTGCAGATGCTACAAAAAGTGTGTTTCCAAACTTCTCTATCAATTGGTAGTTTCAACTCTGTGAGATGAATGCACTCATCACAAAGATGTTTCTGAGAATGCTTCTCTCTATTTTTCATGTGAAGATATTTCCTTTTCCAACATAGACCTCAAGGTGCTCCGAAGAAACACTTGCAGATTCTACGAACTTACTGTTTCAAAACTGTTCTATCAAAAGGAACGTTCAAGTCTGTGAGTTGAATGCACTCATCACAAAGAAGTTTCTCAGAATGCTTCTGTCTAGTTTTTAGGTGAAGAGATTTCATTTCCCAGCCTAGGCCTCAAAGCGCTCCAAATATCCACTTGCAGATTCTATAAGAAGAGTGTTTCCAAACTGCTCTTTCAATAGGAAGCTTCAAGTCTGCGAGTTGAATGCACTCATCACAAAAAAGTTTCTGAGAATGCTTCCGTCTAGTTTTTATATGAAGATATTTCCTTTTCCAGCATAGGCCTCAAAGCGCTCCAAATATCCACTTGCAGATTCTACAAAGAGTGTTTCAAAACTGTTCTAGCAAAAGGAAGGTTCAACTCTGTGAGTTTAATGAACGCATCATGAAGAACTTTCTGTGAATGCTTCTCTGTAGTTTTTAGGTGAAGATATTCCATTTCCCAGTACAGGCCTCAAAGTGCTAAAAGTAACCAGTTGCAGATTTTAACAAAAGAGTGTTTGAAAACTGCTCTTTCCATAGGTCAGTTCATGTCTGCGAGTTGAATGCACTGAACACAAGGAAGTTTCTGAGAATGCTTCTGTTCAGTTTTTAGGTGAAGATATTTCCTTTTCCAGCATAAGCCTCAAACGGCTCCAAATATCCACTTGCAGATGCTACAAAAAGTGTGTTTCCAAACTTCTCTATCAATTGGTAGGTTCAACTCTGTGAGTTGAATGCACTCATCACAAAGAAGTTTCTGAGAATGCTTCTCTCCAGTTTTTATGTGAAGATATTTCGTTTTCCAACATAGGCCTCAAGGTGCTCCGAATAAACACTTGCAGATTCTACAAACTTAATGTTTCAAAACTGTTCTCTCAAAAGGAACGTTCAAGTCTGTGAGTTGAACGCACTCATCACAAAGAAGTTTCTCAGAATGCTTCTGTCTAGTTTTTAGGTGAAGAGATTTCATTTCCCAGCATAGGCCTCAAAGCGCTCCAAATGTCCACTTGCAGATTCTATCAGAAGGGTGTTTCCAAACTGCTCTTTCAAAAGGAAGCTTGAAGTCTGTGAGTTGAATGCACTCATCAGAAAGAAGTTTCTGAGAATGCTTTTCTCTAGTTTTCATATGAAGATATTTCCTTTTCCAACATAGGCCTCAAAGCACTCCAAATAAACACTTGCATTTTCTACAAAAGGAGTATTTAAAAACTGTTCTATCAAAGGGAACGTTCGAGTCTGTGAGTTGAATGCACTCATCACACAGAAGTTTCACAGAATGCTTCTGTCTAGTTTTTAGGTGAAGATATTTCATTTCCCAGGATAGGCCTCAAAGCCCTCCAAATATCCACTTGCAGATTCTGTGAAAAGAGGGTTTCAAAGCTGCTCTTTCAAAAGCAAGGTTCAATTCTGTGTGTTGAATGCACTCATTACAAATAAGTTTCTGACAACGCTTCTGTCTAGTTCTTACGTGAAGATATTTCCTTTTCCAGCTTAGGCCTCAAAGCGTTCCAAATAAACACTTGCAAATTCTACAAAAGGAGTGTTTCAAAACAGTTCTATCAAAAGGAACGTTCAAGTCTGTGAGTTGAATGCACTTATCCAACAGAAGTTTCCTGGAATGCTTCTGTCTGGTTTTTATGTGAAGACATTTCCTTTTCCAGCATAGGCCTCAAAACGCTCCAAATATCCACTTGGAGATTCTACAAAAAGAGTGTTTCAAAACTGTTCTATCAAAAGGGAGGTTCAACACTGTGAGTAGAATGCATTCATCACAAAGAAGTTTCTGACAAGGCTTCTGTCTAGTTTTTATGTGAAAATATTTCCTTTTCCAACATAGGCCTCAAAGCGCTCCAAATAAACACTTGCAGATTCTACAAAAGGAGTGTTTCAAAACTCTTCTGTGGAGAGGAACGTTCAAATCTGTGAGTTGAATGCACTCATCACACAGAAGTTTCTGAGAATGCTTCTTTCTAGTTTTTATGTGAAGATATTTCCTTTTCCAGCGTAGGCCTCAAAACGCTCCAAATATCCACTTGCAGATCCTACAAAAAGAGTGTTTCAAAACTGTTCTCTCTAAACGAAGGTTCAACTCAGTGAGTTGAATGAACACATCGTGAAGAACTTTCTGAGAATGCTTCTCTGTAGTTTTTAGGTGAAGATATTGCATTTCCCAGCACAGGCCTCGAAGTGCTCCAAAAAACCACTTGCAGATTTTACCAAAAGTGCGTTTTAAAACTGCTCTTTCTCTAGGTAAGTTGAAATCTGTGAGTTGAGTGCACTCAACACAAAGAAGTTTCTGAGAATGCTTCTGTTCAGTATTTATGTGAAGATATTTCCTTTTCCAGCCTAGGCCGCAAATGGCTCCAAATATCTACTTGTAGACTCTACAAAAAGAATATTTCCTAACTTCTCTATCAATTGGTACGTTCAACACTCCAAGTAGAATGCATCATCACAAAGAAGTTTCTGAGAATGCTTCTCTCTAGTTTTTATGTGAAGATATTTCCTTTTCCAACATAGGCCTCAAGGTGCTCCGAATAAACACTTGCAAATTCTACGAACTTACTGTTTCAAAACTGTTCTATCAAAAGGAACGTTCAAGTCTGTGAGTTGAATGCACTCATCGCAAAGAAGTTTCTCAGAATGCTTCTGTCTAGTTTTTAGGTGAAGAGATTTCATTTCCAAGCATAGGCCTCAAAGCGCTCCAAATATCCACTTGCAGATTCTATAAGAAGAGTGTTTCCAAACTGCTCTTTCAAAAGGAAGCTTCAAGTCTGCGAGTTGAATGCACTCATCACAAAGAAGTTTCTGAGAATGCTTCCGTCTAGTTTTTATATTAAGATATTTCCTTTTCCAGCATAGGCCTCAAAGCGCTCCAAATATCCACTTGCAGATTCCACAAAGAGTGTTTCAAAACTGTTCTATCAAAAGGAAGGTTCAACTCTGTGAGTTTAATGAACGCATCATGAAGATCTTTCAGTGAATGCTTCTCTGTAGTTTTTAGGTGAAGATATTCCATTTCCCAGCACAGGCCTCAAAGTGCTAAAATTAACCAGTTGCAGATTTTAACAAAAGAGTGTTTCAAAAATGCTCTTTCTATAGGTCAGTTCATGTCTGCGAGTTGAATGCACTCAACACAAGGAAGTTTCTGAGAATGCTTCTGTTCAGTTTTTAGGTGAAGATATTTCCTTTTCCAGCATAGGCCTCAAACGGCTCCAAATATCCAGTTGCAGATGCTACAAAAAGTGTGTTTCCAAACTTCTCTATCAATTGGTAGGATCAACTCTGTGAGTTGAATGCACTCATCACGAAGAAGTTTCTGAGAATGCTTCTCTCTAGTTTTCATGGGAAGATATTTCCTTTTCCAACATAGGCCTCAAGGTGCTCCGAATAAACACTGGCAGATTCTACAAACTTAAGGTCTCAAAACTGTTCTATCAAAAGGAACGTTCAAGTCTGTGAGTTGAATGCACTCATCACAAAGAAGTTTCTCAGAATGCTTCTGTCTAGTTTTTAGGTGAAGATATTTCATTTACCAGCATAGGCCTCAAAGCACTCCAAATATCCCCTTGCAGATTCTACGAAAAGAGTGTTTCAATGCTGCTCTTTCAAAAGCAAGTTTCAAGTCTGTGAGTTGAATGCACTCAACACAAAGAAGTTTCTGAGAATGCTTCTGTTCAGTTTTTATGTGAAGATATTTCGTTTCCAGCCAATGCCTCAAACGGCTCCAAATATATTCTTGCAGACTCTACAAAAAGAGTGTTTCCAAACTTATCTATCAATTGGTACGTTCAACTCTCTGAGTTGAACACACTCATCACAAAGAAGTTTCTGAGAATGTTTCTCTCTAGTTTTAATGTGAAGATATTTCCTTTTCCAACATAGGCCTCAAGGTGCTCCGAATAAACACTTGCAGATTCTACAAAGTTAATGTTTCAAAACGGCTCTGTCAAAAGGATCGTTCAAGTCTGTGAGTTGAATGCACTCATCGCAAAGAAGTTTCTCAGAATGCATCTGTCTAGTTTTTAGGTGAAAAGATTTCATTTCCCAGCATAGGCCTCAAAGCGCTCCAAATATCCACTTGCAGATTCTATCAGAAGGGTGTTTCCAAACTGCTCTTTCAAAAGGATGCTTCAAGTCTCTGAGTTGAATGCACTCATCACAAAGAAGTTTCTGAGAATGCTTCTCTCTAGTTTTTATGTGAAGATATTTCCTTTTCCAACATAGGCCTCAAGGTGCTCCGAATAAACACTTGCAGATTCTACAAACTTAATGTTTCAAAACTGTTCTATCAAAAGGAACGTTCAAGTCTGTGAGTTGAATGCACTCATCGCAAAGAAGTTTCTCAGAATGCTTCTGTCTAGTTTTTAGGTGAAGAGATTTCATTCCCCAGCATAGGCCTCAAAGCGCTCCAAGTATCCACTTGCAGATTCTATAAGAAAAGTGTCTCCAAACTGCTCTCTCAAAACGAAACTTCAAGTCTGTGGGTTGAATGCATTCATCACAAAGAAGTTTCTGAGAATGCTTCCGTCTAGTTATTATATGAAGATATTTCCTTTTCCAACATAGGCCTCAAAGCGCTCCAAATAAACACTTGCAGATTCTACAAAAGGAGGGTTTCAAAACTGTTCTATCAAAGGGAACGTTCAAGTCTGTGAGTTGAATGCACTCATCACAAAGAAGTTTCTCAGAATGCCTCTGTCTAGTTTTTAGGTGAAGATATTTCATTTCCCAGCATAGGCCTCAAAGCGCTCCAAACATCCCCTTGCAGATTCTACGAAAAGAGTGTTTCAAAGCTGCTCTTTCAAAAGCAAGGTTCAAGTCTGTGTGTTGAATGCACTCATCAGAAAGAAGTTTCTGAGAATGCTTCTCTCTAGTTTTTATGTGAAGATATTTCCTTTTCCAACATATGCCTCAAGGTGCTCTGAATAAACACTTGCAGATTCTACAAAATTACTGTTTCAAAACTGTTCTCTTAAAAGGAACGTTCAACTCTGTGAGTTGAATGCACTCATCACAAGGAAGTTTCTCAGAGTGCTTCTGTGTAGTTCTTAGGTGAAGAGATTTCATTTCCCAGCATACGCCTCAAAGCGCTCCCAATATCCACTTGCAAATTCTACAAAAAGAGTGTTTCCAAACTGCTCTTTCAAAAGGAAGCTTCAAGTCTGTGAGTTGAATGCACTCATCACAAAGAAGTTTCTGAGAATGCTTCTCTCTAGTTTTTATGTGAACATATTTCCTTTTCCAACATAGGCCTCATGGTGCTCCGAATAAACACTTGCAGATTCTACGAACTTACTGTTTCAAAACTGTTCTATCAAAAGGAACGTTCAAGTCTGTGAGTTGAATGCACTCATCGCAAAGAAGTTTCTCTGAATGCTTCTGTCTAGTTTTTAGGTGAAGAGATTTCATTTCCCAGCATAGGCCTCAAAGCGCTCCAAATATCCACTTGCAGATTCTATAAGTAGAGTGTTTCCAAACTGGTCTTTCAAAAGGAAGCTTCAAGTCTGCGTGTTGAATGCACTCATCACAAAGAAGTTTCTGAGAATGCTTCCGTCTAGTTTTTATATGAAGATATTTCCTTTTCCAGCATAGGCCTCAAATCGCTCCAAATATCCACTTGCAGATTCTACAAAGAGTGTTTCAAAATTGTTCTATCAAAAGGAAGGTTCAACTCTGTGAGTTTAATGAACGCATCATGAAGAACTTTCTGTGAATGCTTCTCTGTAGCTTTTAGGTGAAGATATTCCATTTCCAAGCACAGGCCTCAAAGTGCTAAAAGTAACCAGTTGCAAATTTTAACAAAAGAGTGTTTGAAAACTGCTTTATCTATAGGTCAGTTCATGTCTGCGAGTTGAATGCATTCAACACAAGGAAGTTTCTGAGAATGCTTCTGTTCAGTTTTTAGGTGAAGATATTTCCTTTTCCAGCATAGGCCTCAAACGGCTCCAAATATCCACTTGCAGATGCTACAAAAAGTGTGTTTCCAAACTTCTCTATCAATTGGTAGGTTCAACTCTGTGAGTTGAATGCACTCATCATGAAGAAGTTTCTGAGAATGCTTCTCTCTAGTTTTCATGGGAAGATATTTCCTTTTCCAACATAGGCCTCAAGGTGCTCCGAATAAACACTTCCAGATTCTACAAACTTAAGGTCTCAAAACTTTTCTATCAAAAGGAACGTTCAAGTCTGTGATTTGAATGCACTCATCACAAAGAAGTTTCTCAGAATGCCTCTGTATAGTTTTTAGGTGAAGATATTTCATTTACCAGCATAGGCCTCAAAGCACTCCAAATATCCCCTTGCAGATTCTACGAAAAGAGTGTTTCAATGCTGCTCTTTCAAAAGCAAGGTTCAAGTCTGTGAGTTGAATGCACTCAACACAAAGAAGTTTCTGAGAATGCTTCTGTTCAGTTTTTATGTGAAGATATTTCCTTTTCCAACCAATGCCTCAAACGGCTCCAAATATATTCTTTCAGACTCTACAAAAAGAGTGTTTCCAAACTTATCTATCAATTGGTACGTTCAACTCTCCGAGTTGAATGCACTCATCACAAAGAAGTTTCTGAGAATGTTTCTCTCTAGTTTTAATGTGAAGATATTTCCTTTTCCAACATAGGCCTCAAGGTGCTCTGAATAAACACTTGCAGATTCTACAAAGTTAATGTTTCAAAACTGTTCTGTCAAAAGGTACGTTCAAGTCTGTGAGTTGAATGCACTTATCGCAAAGAAGTTTCTCAGAATGCATCTGTCTAGTTTTTAGGTGAAGAGATTTCATTTCCCAGCATAGGCCTCAAAGCGCTCCAAATATCCACTTGCAGATTCTATCAGAAGGGTGTTTCCAAACTGCTCTTTCAAAAGGAAGCTTCAAGTCTCTGAGTTGAATGCACTCATCACAAAGAAGTTTCTGAGAATGCTTCTCTCTAGTTTTTATATGAAGATATTTCCTTTTCCATCATAGGCCTCAAGGTGCTCCGAATAAACACTTGCAGATTCTACAAACTTAATGTTTCAAAACTGTTCTATCAAAAGGAACGTTCAAGTCTGTGAGTTGAATGCACTCATCACAAAGAAGTTTCTCAGAATGCTTCTGTCTAGTTTTTAGGTGAAGAGATTTCATTCCCCAGCATAGGCCTCAAAGCGCTCCAAGTATCCACTTGCAGATTCTATAAGAAAAGTGTCTCCAAACTGCTCTCTCAAAACGAAACTTCAAGACTGTGGGTTGAATGCATTCATCACAAAGAAGTTTCTGAGAATGCTTCCGTCTAATTATTATATGAAGATATTTCCTTTTCCAACATAGGCCTCAAAGCGCTCCAAATAAACACTTGCAGATTCTACAAAGGGAGGGTTTCAAAACTGTTCTATCAAAGGGAACGTTCAAGTCTGTGAGTTGAATGCACTCATCACACAGAAGTTTCTAAGAATGCCTCTGTCTAGTTTTTTGGTGAAGATATTTCATTTCCCAGCATAGGCCTCAAAGCGCTCCAAACATCCCCTTGCAGATTCTACGAAAAGAGTGTTCCAAAGCTGCTCTTTCAAAAGCAAGGTTCAAGTCTGTTTGTTGAATGCACTCATCAGAAAGAAGTTTCTGAGAATGCTTCTGTCTAGTTCTTACGTGAAGATATTTCCTTTTCCAGCTTAGGCCTCAAAGCGCTCCAGATAAACACTTGCAAATTCTACAAAAGCAGTGTTTCAAAACACTTCTATCAAAAGGAACGTTCAAGTCTGTGAGTTGAATGCACTTATCAAACAGAAGATTCCTGGAATGCTTCTGTCTGGTTTTTATATGAAGACATTTCCTTTTCCAGCATAGGCCTCAAAGCGTTCCAAATATCCACTTGGAGATTCTACAAAAAGAGTGTTTCAAAACTGTTCTATTAAAAGGGAGGTTCAACACTGTGAGTAGAATGCATTCATCACAAAGAAGTTTCTGACAAGGCTTCTGTCTAGTTTTTATGTGAAGATATTTCCTTTTTCAACATAGGCCTCAAAGCGCTCCAAATAAACACTTGCAGATTCTACAAAAGGAGTGTTTCAAAACTCTTCTGTTTAGAGGAACGTTGAAATCTGTGAGTTGAATGCACTCATCACACAGAAGTTTCTGAGAATGCTTCTGTCTAGTTTTTATGTGAAGATATTTCCTTTTCTTACGTAGGCCTCGAACGCTTCAAATAAACACTTGCAGATTCTACAAAAGGGATTTTCAAAACTGTTCTGTCGAGAGGAACGTTCAAGTCTGTGAGTTGAATGCACTCATCACAGAGAAGTTTCAGAGAATGCTTCTGTCTAGTTTTTATGTGAAGATATTTCCTTTTCCAGCATAGGCCTCAAATAGCTCCAAATATCCACTTGCAGATTCTACAAAATGAGTGATTCCAAACTGTTCTATCAAAAGGAAAGTTCGACACTGTGAGTAGAATGCACTCATCACAAAGAAGTTTCTCAGAATTCTTCTGTCTAGTTTTTATGTGAAGATATTTCCTTTTCCAACATAGGCCTCAACGCGCTCCAAATAAACAGTTGCAGATTCTACAAAAGGAGTGTTTCAAAACTGTTCTGTCGAGCGTAAGGTCCAAGTCTGTGAGTTGAATGCACTCATCACACAGAAATTTCTGAGAATGCTTCTGTCTAGTTTTTATGTGATGATAGTTCCTTTTCCAGCATAGGCCTCAAAACGCTCCAAATATCCACTTGCAGATTCTACAAAAAGAGTGTTTCAAAACTGTTCTATCAAAAGGAAGCTTCAACTCTGTGTGTTGAATGAACGCATCATGAATTACTTTCTGAGATTGCTTCTCTGTAGTTTTTAGGTGAAGATATTCCATTTCCCAGCAGATGCCTCGAAGTGCTCCACATAACCACTTGCAGATTTTACTAAAAGAGAGTTTCAAAACTGCTCTTTCTATAGGTAAGTTCAAGTCTGTGAGTTGAATGCACTCAATGCAAAGAATCTTCTGAGAATGCTTCTGTCTAGTTTTTATGTGAAGATATTTCCTTTTCCAGCATAGGCCTCAAAACGCTCCAAAAATCCACTTGCAGATTCTATAAGAAGAGTGTCTCCAAACTGCTCTTTCAAAAGTAAGCTTCAAATCTGTGGGTTGAATGCACTCATCACAAAGAAGTTTCTGAGAATGCTTCCGTCTACTTTTTATATGAAGATATTTCCTTTTCCAACACAGGCCTCAAAGCGCTCCAAATAAACAATTGCAGATTCTACAAAAGGAGTGTTTCAAAACTGTTCTATCAAAGGGAACGTTCAAGTCTGTGAGTTGAATGCACTTAGCAAATAGAAGTTTCCTGGAATGCTTCTGTCTAGTTTTTATGTGAAGACATTTCCTTTTCCAGCATAGGCCTCAAAGCGCTCCAAATATCCACTTGCAGATTCTACAAACAGAGTGTTTCAAAACTGTTCTATCAAAATGAAAGTTCAACACCATGAGTAGAATGCACTCATCACAAAGAAGTTTCTGAGAATGCTTCTCTCTAGTTTTTATGTGAAGATATTTCCTTTTCCAACATAGGCCTCAAAGCGCTCCAAATAAACACTTGCAGATTCTACAAAAGGCGTGTTTCAAAACTGCTCTATCAAGGGGAACGTTCAAGTCTGTGAGTTGAATGCACTTATCACCCAGAAGTTTCTCAGAATGCTTCTGTCTAGTTTTTAGGTGAAGATATTTCATTTCCCAGGATAGGCCTCAAAGCGCTCCAAATATCCACTTGCAGATTCTACGAAAAGAGTGTTTCAAAGCTCCTCTTTCAAAAGCAAGGTTGAAGTCTGTGTGTTGAATGCACTCATTACAAATAAGTTTCTGACAATGCTTCCGTCTAGTTCTTATTGTAGATATTTCCTTTTCCAGCTTAGGCCTCAAAGCGCTCCAAATAAACACTTGCAAATTCTACAAAAGGAGTGTTTCAAATCAGTTCTATCAAAAGGAACTTTCAAGTCTGTGAGTTGAATGCACTTATCAAACAGAAGTTTCTTGGAATGCTTCTGTCTGGTTTTTATGTGGAGACATTTCCTTTTCCAGCATAGGCCTCAAATCGCTCCAAATATCGACTTGGAGATTCTACAAAAAGAGTGTTTCAAAACTGTTCTATCAAAAGGGAGGTTCAACACTGTGAGTAGAATGCACTCATCACAAAGAAGTTTCTGAGAATGCTTCTGTCTAGTTTTTATGTGAAGATATTTCCTTTTCCAACATAGGCCTCAAAGTGCTCCAAATAAACAGTTGCAGATCCTACAAAAGGAGTGTTTCAAAACTCTTCTGTCGAGAGGAACGTTCAAGTCTGTGAGTTGAATGCGCTCATCACACAGAAGTTTCTGAGAATTCTTCTGACTAGTTTTTATGTGAAGATATTTGCTTTTCCAACATAGGCCTCAAAGCGCTCCAAATAAACACTTACAGATTCTACAAAAGGAGGGTTTCAAAGCTGTTCTTTCGAGAGGGACGTTCAAGTCTGTGAGTTGAATTCACTCATCACACAGAAGTTTCAGAGAATGCTTCTGTCTAGTTTTTATGTGAAGATATTTCCTTTTCCAGCATGGGCCTCAAAACGCTCCAAATATCCACTTGCAGATTCTACAAAAAGAGTGTTTCCATACTTCTCTGTCAATTGTTAGGTTCAACTCTGTGAGTTGAATGCACTGATCACAAAGAAGTTTCTGAGAATTCTTCTCTCTAGTTTTTATGTGAAGATATTTCCTTTTCCAACATAGGCCTCAGGGTGCTCCGAATAAACACTTGCAGATTCTACAAACTTAATGTTTCAAAACTGTTCTATCAAAAGGAACGTCCAAGTCTGTCAGTTGAATGCACTCATCACAAAGAAGTTTCTCAGAATGCTTCTGTCTAGTTTTTAGGTGAAGAGATTTCATTTCCGAGCATAGGCCTCAAAGCGCTCCAAATATCCACTCGCAGATATTATAAGGAGAGTGTTTCCAAACTGCTCTTTCAAAAGGAATCTTCAAGTCTGTGAGTTGAATGCACTCATCACAAAGAAGTTTCTGAGAATGCTTCCGTCTAGTTTTTATATGAAGATATTTCCTTTTCCAACATAGGCCTCAAGGCGCTCCAAATAAACACTTGCAGATTCTACAAAAGGAGTGTTTCAAAACTGTTCTATCAAAGGGGACGTTCAAGTCTGTGAGTTGAATGCACTCATCACAAAAAGGTGTCTCAGAATGCTTCGGTCTAGTTTTTAGGTGAAGATATTTCATTTCCCAGCCTAGGCCTCAAAGCGCTCCAAATATCCACTAGCAGATTCTACGAAAAGAGTGTTTCAAAACTGCTCTTCCAAAAGCAAGGTTCAAGTCTGTGTGTTGAATGCACTCAACAGAAAGAAGTTTCTGAGAATGCTTCCTCTAGTTCTTACGTGAAGATATATTTCCTTTTCCGGCTTAAGCCTCACAGCGCTGCAAATAAACACTTGCAAATTCTACAAAAGGAGTGTTTCTAAAGAGTTCTATCTAAAGGAACATTCAAGTCTGTGAGTTGAATGCACTTATCAAACAGATGTTTCCTGGAATGCTTCTGTCTAGTTTTTATGTGAAGACATTTCCTTTTCCAGCATAGGCCTCAAAGCGCTCCAAATATACACTTGCAGATTCTACAAAAAGAGTGTTTCAAAACTGTTCTTTCAAAAGGAAGTTTCAACACCGTGAGTAGAATGCACTCATCACAAAGAAGTTTCTGAGAATGCTTCTGTCTAGTTTTTATGTGAAGATATTTCCTTTTCTTACGTAGGCCTCAAACGCTCCAAATGAACACTTGGAGATTCTACAAAAGGAGGGTTTCAAAACTGTTCTGTCGAGAGGAACATTCAAGTCTGTGAGTTGAATGCACTCATCACACAGAAGTTTCTGAGAATGCTTCTGTCTAGTTTTTATGTGAAGATATTTCCTTTTCCAGCATAGGCCTCAAATAGCTCCAAATATCCACTTGCAGATTCTACAAAATGAGTGATTCCAAACTGTTCTATCAAAAGGAAAGTTCGACACTGTGAGTAGAATGCACTCATCACAAAGAAGTTTCTCAGAATGCTTCTGTCTAGTTTTTATGTGAAGATATTTCCTTTTCCAACATAGGCCTCAATGCGCTCCAAATAAACAGTTGCAGATTCTACAAAAGGAGTGTTTCAAAACTGTTCTGTCGAGAGTAACGTCCAAGTCTGTGAGTTGAATGCACTCATCACACAGAAATTTCTGAGAATGCTTCTATCTAGTTTTTATGTGATGATACTTCCTTTTCCAGCATAGGCCTCAAAACGCTCCAAATATCCACTTGCAGATTCTACAAAAAGAGTGTTTCAAAACTGTTCTATCAAAAGGAAGTTTCAACTCTGTGTGTTGAATGAACGCATCATGAATTACTTTCTGAGATTGCTTCTCTGTAGTTTTTAGGTGAAGATATTCCATTTCCCAGCAGAGGCCTCGAAGTGCTCCACATAACCACTTGCAGATTTTACCAAAAGAGAGTTTCAAAACTGCTCTTTCTATAGGTAAGTTCAAGTCTGTGAGTTGAATGCACTCAATGCAAAGAATCTTCTGAGAATGCTTCTGTCTAGCTTTTATTTGAAGATATTTCCTTTTCCAGCATAGGCCTCAAAACGCTCCAAAAATCCACTTGCAGATTCTACAAAAACAGTGTTTCAAACTGTTCTCCCAAAAGGAAGGTTTAACTCTGTGAGTTGAATAACGCATCATGAAGAACTTTCTGAGAATGCTTCTCTGTAGTTTTTAGGTGAAGATATTCCATTTCCCAGCACAGGCCTCGAAGTGCTCCAAATAAACACTTGCAGATTTTACCAAAAGAGTGTTTCAAAACTGCTCTTTCTATACGTAAGTTCATGTCTGTGAGTTGAATGCACTCAACACAAAGAAGTTTCTGAGGATGCTTCTGTTCAGTTTTTATGTGAAGATATTTCCTTTTCCAGCATAGGCCTCATACGGCTTCAAATATCCACTTGCAGATTCTACAAAAAGAGGGTTTCAAAACTTCTCTATCAATTGGTAGGTTCAACTATGTGAGTTGAATGCACTCATCACAAAGAAGTTTCTGAGAATGCTTCTCTCTAGTTTTTATATGAAGATATTTACTGTTCCAACATAGGCTTCAAGGTGCTCCGAATAAACACTTGCAGATTCTACAAACTTAATGTTTCAAAACTGTTCTATCAGAAGGAACGTTCAGGTCTGTGAGTTGAATGCACTCATCGCAAAGAAGTTTCTCAGAATGCTTCTGTCTAGTTTTTAGGTGAAGAGATTCATTTCCCAGCATAGGCCTCAAAGCGCTCCAAATATTCACTTGCAGATTCTATAAGAAGAGTGTCTCCAAACTGCTCTTTCAAAAGGAAGCTTCAAATCTGTGGGTTGAATGCACTCATCATAAAGAAGTTTCTGAGAATGCTTCCGTCTAGTTTTTATATGAAGATATTTCCTTTTCCAACATAGGCCTCAAAGCGCTCCAAATAAACAATTGCAGATTCTACAAAAGGAGTGTTTCAAAACTGTTCTATCAAAGGGAACGTTCAAGTCTGTGAGTTGAATGCACTTATCAAATAGAAGTTTCCTGGAATGCTTCTGTCTAGTTTTTATGTGAAGACATTTCCTTTTCCAGCATAGGCCTCAAAGCGCTCCAAATATCCACTTGCAGATTCTACAAACAGAGTGTTTCAAAACTGTTCTATCAAAAGGAAAGTTCAACACCGTGAGTAGAATGCACTCATCACAAAGAAGTTTCTGAGAATGCTTCTCTCTAGTTTTTATGTGAAGATATTTCCTTTTCCAACATAGGCCTCAAAGCGCTCCAAATAAACACTTGCAGATTCTACAAAAGGCGTGTTTCAAAACTGTTCTATCAAAGGGAACGTTCAAGTCTGTGAGTTGAATGCACTTATCACCCAGAAGTTTCTCAGAATGCTTCTGTCTAGTTTTTAGGTGAAGATATTTCATTTCCCAGGATAGGCCTCAAAGCGCTCCAAATATCCACTTGCAGATTCTACGAAAAGAGTGTTTCAAAGCTGCTCTTTCAAAAGCAAGGTTGAAGTCTGTGTGTTGAATGCACTCATTACAAATAAGTTTCTGACAATGCTTCCGTCTAGTTCTTACTTGTAGATATTTCCTTTTCCAGCTTAGGCCTCAAAGCGCTCCAAATAAACACTTGCAAATTCTACAAAAGGAGTGTTTCAAATCAGTTCTATCAAAAGGAACTTTCAAGTCTGTGAGTTGAATGCACTTATCAAACAGAAGTTTCCTGGAATGCTTCTGTCTGGTTTTTATGTGAAGACATTTCCTTTTCCAGCATAGGCCTCAAATCGCTCCAAATATCGACTTGGAGATTCTACAAAAAGAGTGTTTCAAAACTGTTCTATCAAAAGGGAGGTTCAACACTGTGAGTAGAATGCACTCATCACAAAGAAGTTTCTGAGAATGCTTCTGTCTAGTTTTTATGTGAAGATATTTCCTTTTCCAACATAGGCCTCAAAGGGCTCCAAATAAACAGTTGCAGAACCTACAAAAGGAGTGTTTCAAAACTCTTCTGTCGAGAGGAACGTTCAAGTCTGTGAGTTGAATGCGCTCATCACACAGAAGTTTCTGAGAATTCTTCTGTCTAGTTTTTATGTGAAGATATTTGCTTTTCCAACATAGGCCTCAAAGCGCTCCAAATAAACACTTGCAGATTCTACAAAAGGAGTGTTTCAAAGCTGTTCTTTCCAGAGGGACGTTCAAGTCTGTGAGTTGAATGCACTCATCACACAGAAGTTTCTGAGAATGCTTCTGTCTAGTTTTTATGTGAAGATATTTCCTTTTCCAGCATTGGCCTCAAAACGCTCCAAATATCCACTTGCAGATTCTACAAAAAGAGTGTTTCCATACTTCTCTATCAATTGTTAGGTTCAACTTTGTGAGTTGAATGCACTCATCACAAAGAAGTTTCTGAGAATTCTTCTCTCTAGTTTTTATGTGAAGATATTTCCTTTTCCAACATAGGCCTCAAGGTGCTCCGAATAAACACTTGCAGATTCTACAAACTTAATGTTTCAAAACTGTTCTATCAAAAGGAACGTCCCAGTCTGTCAGTTGAATGCACTCATCACAAAGAAGTTTCTCAGAATGCTTCTGTCTAGTTTTTATGTGAAGAGATTTCATTTCCGAGCATAGGCCTCAAAGCGCTCCAAATATCCACTCGCAGATATTATAAGCAGAGTGTTTCCAAACTGCTCTTTCAAAAGGAATCTTCAAGTCTGTGTGTTGAATGCACTCATCACAAAGAAGTTTCTGAGAATGCTTCCGTCTAGTTTTTATATGAAGATATTTCCTTTTCCAACATAGGCCTCAAGGCGCTCCAAATAAACACTTGCAGATTCTACAAAAGGAGTGTTTCAAAACTGTTCTATCAAAGGGGACGTTCAAGTCTGTGAGTTGAATGCACTCATCACAAAAAGGTGTCTCAGAATGCTTCGGTCTAGTTTTTAGGTGAAGATATTTCATTTCCCAGCCTAGGCCTCAAAGCGCTCCAAATATCCACTAGCAGATTCTACGAAAAGAGTGTTTCAAAACTGCTCTTCCAAAAGCAAGGTTCAAGTCGGTGTGTTGAATGCACTCAACAGAAAGAAGTTTCTGAGAATGCTTCCTCTAGTTCTTACGTGAAGATATTTCCTTTTCCAGCTTAAGCCTCACAGTGCTCCAAATAAACACTTGCAAATTCTACAAAAGGAGTGTTTCAAAAGAGTTCTATCAAAAGGAACGTTCAAGTCTGTGAGTTGAATGCACTTATCAAACAGATGTTTCCTGGAATGCTTCTGTCTAGTTTTTATGTGAAGACATTTCCTTTTCCAGCATAGGCCTCAAAGCGCTCCAAATATACACTTGCAGATTCTACAAAAAGAGTGTTTCAAAACTGTTCTTTCAAAAGGAAGCTTCAACACCGTGAGTAGAATGCACTCATCACAAAGAAGTTTCTGAGAATGCTTCTGTCTAGTTTTTATGTGAAGATATTTCCTTTTCTTACGTAGGCCTCGAACGCTTCAAATAAACACTTGCAGATTCTACAAAAGGAGGGTTTCAAAACTGTTCTGTTGAGAGGAACGTTCAAGTCTGTGAGTTGAATGCACTCATCACACAGAAGTTTCTGAGAATGCTTCTGTCTAGTTTTTATGTGAAGATATTTCCTTTTCCAGCATAGGCCTCAAATAGCTCCAAATATCCACTTGCAGATTCTACAAA
Source organism: Pongo abelii (assembly GCF_028885655.2). Taxonomy (NCBI): domain Eukaryota; kingdom Metazoa; phylum Chordata; class Mammalia; order Primates; family Hominidae; genus Pongo; species Pongo abelii. Next base: position 14,927,286 of record NC_071998.2, on the reverse strand, counting down.
ATGAGTGATTCCAAACTGTTCTATCAAAAGGAAAGTTCGACACTGTGAGTAGAATGCACTCATCACAAAGAAGTTTCTCAGAATGCTTCTGTCTAGTTTTTATTTGAAGATATTTCCTTTTCCAACATAGGCCTCAACGCGCTCCAAATAAACAGTTGCAGATTCTACAAAAGGAGTGTTTCAAAACTGTTCTGTCGAGAGTAACGTCCAAGTCTGTGAGTTGAATGCACTCATCACACAGAAATTTCTGAGAATGCTTCTGTCTGGTTTTTATGTGATGATAGTTCCTTTTCCAGCATAGGCCTCAAAACGCTCCAAATATCCACTTGCAGATTCTACAAAAAGAGTGTTTCAAAACTGTTCTATCAAAAGGAAGTTTCAACTCTGTGTGTTGAATGAACGCATCATGAATTACTTTCTGAGATTGCTTCTCTGTAGTTTTTAGGTGAAGATATTCCATTTCCCAGCAGAGGCCTCGAAGTGCTCCACATAACCACTTGCGGATTTTACCAAAAGAGAGTTTCAAAACTGCTCTTTCTATAGGTAAGTTCAAGTCTGTGAGTTGAATGCACTCAATGCAAAGAATCTTCTGAGAATGCTTCTGTCTAGTTTTTATGTGAAGATATTTCCTTTTCCAGCATAGGCCTCAAAACGCTCCAAAAATCCACTTGCAGATTCTACAAAAACAGTGTTTCAAACTGTTCTCCCAAAAGGAAGGTTTAACTCTGTGAGTTGAATAACGCATCATGAAGAACTTTCTGAGAATGCTTCTCTGTAGCTTTTAGGTGAAGATATTCCATTTCCCAGCACAGGCCTCGAAGTGCTCCAAATAAACACTTGCAGATTTTACCAAAAGAGTGTTTCAAAACTGCTCTTTCTATACGTAAGTTCATGTCTGTGAGTTGAATGCACTCAACACAAAGAAGTTTCTGAGAATGCTTCTGTTCAGTTTTTATGTGAAGATATTTCCTTTTCCAGCATAGGCCTCATACGGCTTCAAATATCCACTTGCAGATTCTACAAAAAGAGGGTTTCAAAACTTCTCTATCAATTGGTAGGTTCAACTATGTGAGTTGAATGCACTCATCACAAAGAAGTTTCTGAGAATGCTTCTCTCTAGTTTTTATATGAAGATATTTACTGTTCCAACATAGGCTTCAAGGTGCTCCGAATAAACACTTGCAGATTCTACAAACTTAATGTTTCAAAACTGTTCTATCAGAAGGAACGTTCAAGTCTGTGAGTTGAATGCACTCATCGCAAAGAAGTTTCTCAGAATGCTTCTGTCTAGTTTTTAGGTGAAGAGATTCATTTCCCAGCATAGGCCTCAAAGCGCTCCAAATATTCACTTGCAGATTCTATAAGAAGAGTGTCTCCAAACTGCTCTTTCAAAAGGAAGCTTCAAATCTGTGGGTTGAATGCACTCATCACAAAGAAGTTTCTGAGAATGCTTCCGTCTAGTTTTTATATGAAGATATTTCCTTTTCCAACAGAGGCCTCAAAGCGCTCCAAATAAACAATTGCAGATTCTACAAAAGGAGTGTTTCAAAACTGTTCTATCAAAGGGAACGTTCAAGTCTGTGAGTTGAATGCACTTATCAAATAGAAGTTTCCTGGAATGCTTCTGTCTAGTTTTTATGTGAAGACATTTCCTTTTCCAGCATAGGCCTCAAAGCGCTCCAAATATCCACTTGCAGATTCTACAAACAGAGTGTTTCAAAACTGTTCTATCAAAAGGAAAGTTCAACACCGTGAGTAGAATGCACTCATCACAAAGAAGTTTCTGAGAATGCTTCTCTCTAGTTTTTATGTGAAGATATTTCCTTTTCCAACATAGGCCTCAAAGCGCTCCAAATAAACACTTGCAGATTCTACAAAAGGCGTGTTTCAAAACTGTTCTATCAAAGGGAACGTTCAAGTCTGTGAGTTGAATGCACTTATCACCCAGAAGTTTCTCAGAATGCTTCTGTCTAGTTTTTAGGTGAAGATATTTCATTTCCCAGGATAGGCCTCAAAGCGCTCCAAATATCCACTTGCAGATTCTACGAAAAGAGTGTTTCAAAGCTGCTCTTTCAAAAGCAAGGTTGAAGTCTGTGTGTTGAATGCACTCATTACAAATAAGTTTCTGACAATGCTTCCGTCTAGTTCTTACTTGTAGATATTTCCTTTTCCAGCTTAGGCCTCAATGCGCTCCGAATAAACACTTGCAAATTCTACAAAAGGAGTGTTTCAAATCAGTTCTATCAAAAGGAACTTTCAAGTCTGTGAGTTGAATGCACTTATCAAACAGAAGTTTCCTGGAATGCTTCTGTCTGGTTTTTATGTGAAGACATTTCCTTTTCCAGCATAGGCCTCAAATCGCTCCAAATATCGACTTGGAGATTCTACATAAAGAGTGTTTCAAAACTATTCTATCAAAAGGGAGGTTCAACACTGTGAGTAGAATGCACTCATCACAAAGAAGTTTCTGAGAATGCTTCTTCCTAGTTTTTATGTGAAGATATTTCCTTTTCCAACATAGGCCTCAAAGGGCTCCAAATAAACAGTTGCAGATCCTACAAAAGGAGTGTTTCAAAACTCTTCTGTCGAGAGGAACGTTCAAGTCTGTGAGTTGAATGCGCTCATCACAGAAAAGTTTCTGAGAATTCTTCTGTCTAGTTTTTATGTGAAGATATTTGCTTTTCCAACATAGGCCTCAAAGCGCTCCAAATAAACACTTGCAGATTCTACAAAAGGAGTGTTTCAAAGCTGTTCTTTCCAGAGGGACGTTCAAGTCGGTGAGTTGAATGCACTCATCACACAGAAGTTTCTGAGAATGCTTCTGTCTAATTTTTATGTGAAGATATTTCCTTTTACAGCATGGGCCTCAAAACGCTCCAAATATCCATTTGCAGATTCTACAAAAAGAGTGTTTCCATACTTCTCTATCAATTGTTAGGTTCAACTCTGTGAGTTGAATGCACTCATCACAAAGAAGTTTCTGAGAATTCTTCTCTCTAGTTTTTATGTGAAGATATTTCCTTTTCCAACGTAGGCCTCAAGGTGCTCCGAATAAACACTTGCAGATTCTACAAACTTAATGTTTCAAAACTGTTCTATCAAAAGGAACGTCCAAGTCTGTCAGTTGAATGCACTCATCACAAAGAAGTTTCTCAGAATGCTTCTCTCTAGTTTTTATGTGAAGAGATTTCATTTCCGAGCATAGGCCTCAAAGCGCTCCAAATATCCACTCGCAGATATTATAAGCAGAGTGTTTCCAAACTGCTCTTTCAAAAGGAATCTTCAAGTCTGTGTGTTGAATGCACTCATCACAAAGAAGTTTCTGAGAATGCTTCCGTCTAGTTTTTATATGAAGATATTTCCTTTTCCAACATAGGCCTCAGGGCGCTCCAAATAAACACTTGCAGATTCTACAAAAGGAGTGTTTCAAAACTGTTCTATCAAAGGGGACGTTCAAGTCTGTGAGTTGAATGCACTCATCACAAAAAGGTGTCTCAGAATGCTTCGGTCTAGTTTTTAGGTGAAGATATTTCATTTCCCAGCCTAGGCCTCAAAGCGCTCCAAATATCCACTAGCAGATTCTACGAAAAGAGTGTTTCAAAACTGCTCTTCCAAAAGCAAGGTTCAAGTCGGTGTGTTGAATGCACTCAACAGAAAGAAGTTTCTGAGAATGCTTCCTCTAGTTCTTACATGAAGATATTTCCTTTTCCAGCTTAAGCCTCACAGCGCTCCAAATAAACACTTGCAAATTCTACAAAAGGAGTGTTTCAAAAGAGTTCTATCAAAAGGAACGTTCAAGTCTGTGAGTTGAATGCACTTATCAAACAGATGTTTCCTGTAATGCTTCTGTCTAGTTTTTATGTGAAGACATTTCCTTTTCCAGCATAGGCCTCAAAGCGCTCCAAATATACACTTGCAGATTCTACAAAAAGAGTGTTTCAAAACTGTTCTTTCAAAAGGAAGTTTCAACACCGTCAGTAGAATGCACTCATCACAAAGAAGTTTCTGAGAATGCTTCTGTCTAGTTTTTATGTGAAGATATTTCCTTTTCTTACGTAGGCCTCGAACGCTTCAAATAAACACTTGCAGATTCTACAAAAGGAGGGTTTCAAAACTGTTCTGTCGAGAGGAACGTTCAAGTCTGTGAGTTGAATGCACTCATCACACAGAAGTTTCTGAGAATGCTTCTGTCTAGTTTTTATGTGAAGATATTTCCTTTTCCAGCATAGGCCTCAAATAGCTCCAAATATCCACTTGCAGATTCTACAAAATGAGTGATTCCAAACTGTTCTATCAAAAGGAAAGTTCGACACTGTGAGTAGAATGCACTCATCACAAAGAAGTTTCTCAGAATGCTTCTGTCTAGTTTTTATGTGAAGATATTTCCTTTTCCAACATAGGCCTCAATGCGCTCCAAATAAACAGTTGCAGATTCTACAAAAGGAGAGTTTCAAAACTGTTCTGTCGAGAGTAACGTCCAAGTCTGTGAGTTGAATGCACTCATCACACAGAAATTTCTGAGAATGCTTCTGTCTAGTTTTTATGTGATGATAGTTCCTTTTCCAGCATAGGCCTCAAAACGCTCCAAATATCCACTTGCAGATTCTACAAAAAGAGTGTTTCAAAACTGTTCTATCAAAAGGAAGTTTCAACTCTGTGTGTTGAATGAACGCATCATGAATTACTTTCTGAGATTGCTTCTCTGTAGTTTTTAGGTGAAGATATTCCATTTCCCAGCAGAGGCCTCGAAGTGCTCCACATAACCACTTGCAGATTTTACCAAAAGGGAGTTTCAAAACTGCTCTTTCTACAGGTAAGCTCAAATCTGTGAGTTGAATGCACTCAATGCAAAGAATCTTCCGAGAATGCTTCTGTCTAGTTTTTATGTGAAGATATTTCCTTTTCCAGCATAGGCCTCAAAACGCTCCAAAAATCCACTTGCAGATTCTACAAAAACAGTGTTTCAAACTGTTCTCCCAAAAGGAAGGTTTAGCTCTGTGAGTTGAATAACGCATCACGAAGAACTTTCTGAGAATGCTTCTCTGTAGTTTTTAGGTGAAGATATTCCATTTCCCAGCACAGGCCTCGAAGTGCTCCAAATAAACACTTGCAGATTTTACCAAAAGAGTGTTTCAAAACTGCTCTTTCTATACGTAAGTTCATGTCTGTGAGTTGAATGCACTCAACACAAAGAAGTTTCTGAGAAGGCTTCTGTTCAGTTTTTTTGTGAAGATATTTCCTTTTCCAGCATAGGCCTCATACGGCTCCAAATATCCACTTGCAGATTCTACAAAAAGAGGGTTTCAAAACTTCTCTATCAATTGTTAGGTTCAACTCTGTGAGTTGAATGCACTCATCACAAAGAAGTTTCTGAGAATTCTTCTCTCTAGTTTTTATGTGAAGATATTTCCTTTTCCAACATAGGCCTCAAGGTGCTCCGAATAAACACTTGCAGATTCTACAAACTTAATGTTTCAAAACTGTTCTATCAAAAGGAACGTTCAAGTCTGTCAGGTGAATGCACTCATCACAAAGAAGTTTCTCAGAATGCTTCTGTCTAGTTTTTAGGTGAAGAGATTTCTTTTCCGAGCATAGGCCTCAAAGCGCTCCAAATATCCACTTGCAGATTCTATAAGAAGAGTGTCTCCAAACTGCTCTTTCAAAAGGAAGCTTCAAATCTGTGGGTTGAATGCACTCATCACAAAGAGGTTTCTGAGAATGCTTCCGTCTAGTTTTTATATGAAGATATTTCCTTTTCCAACATAGGCCTCAAAGTGCTCCAAATAAACAATTGCAGATTCTACAAAAGGAGTGTTTCAAAACTGTTCTATCAAAGGGAACGTTCAAATCTGTGAGTTGAATGCACTTATCAAATAGAAGTTTCCTGGAATGCTTCTGTCTAGTTTTTATGTGAAGACATTTCCTTTTCCATCATAGGCCTAAAAGCGCTCCAAATATCCACTAGCAGATTCTACAAACAGAGTGTTTCAAAACTGTTCTATCAAAAGGAAAGTTCAACACCGTGAGTAGAATGCACTCATCACAAAGAAGTTTCTGAGAATGCTTCTCTCTAGTTTTTATGTGAAGATATTTCCTTTTCCAACATAGGCCTCAAAGCACTCCAAATAAACACTTGCAGATTCTACAAAAGGCGTGTTTCAAAACTGTTCTATCAAAGGGAACGTTGAAGTCTGTGAGTTGAATGCACTCATCACGCAGAAGTTTCTCAGAATGCTTCTGTCTAGTTTTTAGGTGAAGATATTTCATTTCCCAGCATAGGCCTCAAAACGCTCCAAATATACAATTGCAGATACTACGAAAAGAGTGTTTCAAAGCTGCTCTTTCAAAAGCAAGGTTCAAGTCTGTGTGTTGAATGCACTCATTAGAGAGAAGTTTCTGAGAATGCTTCTTTCTAATTCTTACGTGAAGATATTTCCTATTCCAGCTTAAGCCTGAAAGCGCTCCAAATAAACACTTGCAAATTCTACAAAAGGAGTGTTTCAAAAGAGTTCTGTGAACAGGAACGTTCAATTCTGTAAGTTGAATGCACTTATCAACAGAAGTTTCCTGGAATGCTTCCGTCTAGTTTTTATGTGAAGATATTTCCTTTTCCAGCCTAGGCCTCAAAGCATTCCAAATATCCACTTGCATATCCTACAAAAAGAGTGTTTCAAAACTGTTCTATCAAAAGGAAGGTTCAACACTGGGAGTAGAATGCACTCATCACAAAGAAGTTTCTAAGAATGCTTCTGTCTAGTTTTTATGTGAAGATATTTCCTTTTCCGACATAGGCCTCAAAGCCCTCCAAATAAACACTTGCAGATTCTACAAAAGGAGTGTTTCAAAACTCTTCTGTCGAGAGGAACATTCAAGTCTGTGAGTGGAAAGCACTCATCACGCAGGAGTTTCTGAGAATGCTTCTGTCTAGTTTTTATGTGAAGATATTTCCTTTTCAAGCATAGGCCGCAAAACGCTCCAAATATCCACTTGCACATTCTGCAAAAACAGTGTTTCAAACTGTTCTCCCAAAAGGAAGGTTCAACACTGTGAGTTGAATAACGCATCGTGAAGAACTTTCTGAGAATGCTTCTCTGTAGTTTTTAGGTGAAGATATTCCATTTCCCAGCACAGGCCTCGAAGTGCTCCAAATACCCACTTGCAGACATTACCAAAAGAGTGTTTCAAAACTGCTCTTTCTTTACGTAAGTTCATGTCTGTGAGTTGAATGCACTCAACACAAAGAAGTTTCTGAGAATGCTTCTGTTCAGTTTTTATGTGAAGATATTTCCTTTACCAGCATAGGCCTCATACGGCTCCAAATATCCACTTGCAGATTCTACAAAAAGAGGGTTTCAAAACTTCTCTATCAATTGGTAGGTTCAACTCTGTGAGTTGAATGCACTCATCACAAAGAAGTTTCTGAGAATGCTTCTCTCTAGTTTTTATATGAAGATATTTACTGTTCCAACATAGGCCTCAAAGCGCTCCAAATAAACACTTGCAGATTCTACAAAAGGAGTGTTTCAACACTGTTCTGTCAAGAGGAACGTTCAAGTCTGTTAGTGGAATGCACTCATCACACAGGATTTTCTGAGAATGCTTCTGTCTAGTTTTTATGTGAAGATATTTGTTTTCCAGCATAGGCCTCAAAACGCTCCAAATATCCACTTCCAGATTCTTAAAGAAGAGTCTTTCAAAACTGCTCTCTCAAAAGAAAGTTTCAACCCTGATAGCTGAATGAACGCATCGTGAAGAACTTTCTGAGAATGCTTCTCTGTAGATTTTAGGTGAAGATATTCCATTTCCCAGCACAGGCCTCGAAGTGCTCCAAATAACCAATTGCAGATTTTACCAAAAGAATGTTTCAAAACTGCTCTTTCTATAGGTAAGTTAATGTCTGTGAGTTGAATGCACTCAACACAAAGAAGTTTCTGAGAATGCTTCTGTTCAGTTTTTATGTGAAGATATTTCCTTTTCCAGCAAAGGCCTCAAACGGCTCCAAATATCCACTTGCAGATTCTACAAAAGGAGTGTTTGCAAAATTCTCTATCAATTGGTAGGTTCAACTCTGTGAGTTGAAACCACTCATCACAAAGAAGTTTCTGAGAATGCTTCTCTCTAGTTTCTGTGTGAAGATATTTCCTTTTCCAACATAGGCCTCAAGGTGCTCCGAATAAACACTTGCGGATACTACAAACTTAATGTTTCAAAACTGTTCTAACAAAAGGAACGTTCAAGTCTGTGAGTTGAATGCACTCATCATGAAGAAGTTTCTAAGAATGCTTCTCTCTAGTTTTTATGTGAAGATATTTCCTTTTCCAACATCAGCCTCAAGGTGCTCCGAATAAACACTTGCAGATTCTACAAACTGAATGTTTCAAAACTGTTCTATTGAAAGGAACGTTCAAGTCTGGGAGATGAAGGCACTCATCACCAAGAAGTTTCTCAGAATGCTTCGATCTAGTTTTTAGGTGAAGAGGTTTCATTTCCCAGCATAGTCTTCAAAGTGCTCTAAATATCCACTTGCAGATTCTATAAGAAGAGTGTTTCCAAACTGCCCTTTCAAAAGGAAGCTTCAAGTCTGTGGGTTGAATGCACTCATCACAAAGAAGTTTCTGAGAATGCTTCCGTCTACTTTTTATATGAAGATATTTCCTTTTCCAACATAGGTCTCAAAGCGCTCCAAATAAACACTTGCAGATTCTACAAAAGCTGTGTTTCTAAACTGTTCTATCAAGGGGAACGTTCAAGTCTGTGAGTTGAATGCACTCATCACACAGAAGTTACTCAGAATGCTTCTGTCTAGTTTTTAGGTGAAGAGATTTCATTTCCCAGCATAGGCCTCAAAGCGCTCCAAATATCCACTTGCAGATTCTACGAAAAGAGTGTTTCAAGCTGCTCTTCCAAAAGCAAGGCTCAAGTCTGTGTGTTGAATGCACTCATCAGAAAACTTTTCTGAGAATGCTTCTGTCTAGTTCTTACGTAAAGATATTTCCTTTTCCAGCTTAGGCTTCAAAGCGCTCCAAATAAACACTTGCAAATTTTACAACAGGAGTGTTTCAAAAGAGTTCTATCAAAAGGAACGTTCAAATCTGTTATTTCAATGCACTTATCAAACAGAAGTTTCCTGGAATTGTTCTGTCTAGTTCTTATGTGAAGACATTTCCTTTTCCACCATAGGCCTCAAAGCGCTCCAAATATCCACTTGCAGATTCTACAAAAAGAGTGTTTCAAAACTGTTCTATCAAAAGGAATGTTCAACACTGTGAGTGGACTGCACTCAACACAAAGATGTTTCTGTGAATGCTTCTGTCTAATTTTTATGTGAAAAGATTTCCTTTTCCAACATAGGCCTCAAAGCGCTCCAAATAAACACTTGCAGATTCTACAAAAGGAGTGTTTCAAAACTGTTCTGTCGAGAGGAACGTTCAAGTATTTGAGTTGAATGCACTCATCACGCATAAGTTTCTGAGAATGCTTCTGTCTTGTTTTTATGTGAAGATATTTCCTTTTCCGGCATAGGCCGCAAAACGATCCAAATATCCACTTGCATATTCTACAAAAGGAGTGTTTCAAAACTGTTCTATCAAAAGGACGGTTCAACACTGTGAGTAGAATCCACTCATCACAAAGAAGTTTCTGAGAATGCTTCTGTCTAGTTTTTATGTGAAGATATTTCGTTTTCCAACATAGGCCTCAATGCGCTCTAAATAAACACTTGCAGATTCTACAAAAGGAGTGTTTCAAAACTGTTCTGTCGAGAGGAACGTTCAAGTCTGTGAGCTGAATGCACTCATCACACAGAAGTTTCTGAGAATGCTTCTGTCTAGTTTTTATGTGAAGATATTTCCTTTTCCTGCATAGGCCTCAAACCGCTCCAAATATCCACTTGCAGATTCTACAAAAAGAGTGTTTCAAAACTGTTCTATCGAAGGGTAGGTTCAACTCTGTGAGTTGAATGAATGCATCATGAAGATCTTTCTGAAAATGCTTCTCTGTAGTTTTTAGGTGAAGATATTCCATTTTCCAGCACAGGCCTCGAAGTGCTCCAAATAACCACTTGCAGATTTTACCAAAAGAGATTTTCAAAACTGCTCTTTCTATAGGTAAGTTCAAGTCTGTGAGTTGAATGCAGTCAACACAAAGAAGTTTCTGAGAATGCTTCTGTTCAGTTTTTATGTGAAGATATTTCCTTTTCCAGCATAGGCCTAAAATGGCTCCAAATATCCACTTGCAGATTCCACAAAAAGAGTGTTTCCAAACATCTCTATCAATTGGTAGGTTCAACTCTGTGAGTTGAATGCACTCATCACAAAGTAGTTTCTGAGAATGCTTCTCTCTAGTTTTTATGTGAAGATATTTCCATTTCCAACATAGGCCTCAAGGTGCTCCGAATAAACACTTGCGGATTCCACTTACATAATGTTTCAAAACTGTTCTATGAACAGCAACTTTCAAGCCTGTCAGTTGAATGCACTCTTCACAAAGAAGTTTCTCAGAATGCTTCTGTATAGTTTTTAGGTGAAGAAATTTCATTTCCCAGCATAGGCCTCAAAGCGCTCCAAATATTCACTTGCAGATTCTATGAAAAGAGTGTTTCAAAGCTGCTCCTTCAAAAGCAAGGTTCAACTCTGTGTGTTGAATGCACTCATCACAAAGAAGTTTGTGAGAATGCTTATGTCTATTTCTTACGTGAAGATAATTCCTTTTCCAGATTAGGCCTCGAAGCGCTCCAAATAAACACTTGCAAATACTACAAAAGGAGTGTTTCAAAAGAGTTCTATCAAAAGGAACATTCAAGTCTGTGAGTTGAATGCACTTATCACACAGAAGTTTTCTGGAAAGCTTCTGTCTAGTTTTTATGTGAAGACATTTCCTTTTCCAGCATAGGCCTCAAAGCGCTCCAAATATCCACTTGCAGATTCTACAAAAAGTGTGTTTCAAAACTGTTCTATCAAAAGGAAGGTTGAACAGTGTGAGTAGAATGCACTCATCACAAAGAAGTTTCTGAGAATGCTTCTGTCTAGTTTTATGTGAGGATATTTCCTTTTCCAACATAAGCCTCAAAGCGCTCCAAATAAACACTTGCAGATTCTACAAACGGAGTGTTTCAAAACTGTTCTGTCGAGAGGAACGTTCAAGTCTGTGAGTTGAATGCACTCATTGCAAAGACGTTTCTCAGAATGCTTCCGTCTAGTTTTTAGGTGAAGTGATTTCACTTCCCAGAATAGGCCTCAAAGCGCTCCAAATATCCACTTGCAGATTCTATAAGAAGTTTGTTTCCAAACTGCTCTTTCAAAAGGAAGCTTCAAGTCTGTGAGTTGAATGCACTCATCACAAAGAAGTTTCTGAGAATGCTTCCATCTAGTTTTTATATGAAGATATTTCCTTTTCCAACATAGGCCTCAAAACCCTCCAAATAAACACTTGCAGATTCTACAAAAGGAGTGTTTCAAAACTGTTCTATCAAAGGGAACGTTCAAGTCTGTGACTTGAATGCACTCATCACAGAGAAGTTTCTCAGAATACTTCCGTCTAGTTCTTAGGTGAAGAGATTTCATTTCCCAGCATAGGCCTCAAAGCGCTCCAAATATCCACTTGCAGATTCTACGAAGAGTGTTTCAAAGCTGCTCTTTCAAAAGCAAGGTTCGAGTATGTGTGTTGAATGCACTCATCAGAAAGAAGTTTCTGAGAATGCTTCTGTCTAGTTCTTACGTGAAGATATTTCGTTTTCCAGCTTAGGCCTCAAAGCGCTCCAAATAAACACTTGCAAATTCTACAAAAGGAGTGTTTCAAAAGAGTTCTGTCAAAAGGAACGTTCAAGTCTGTGAGTTGAATGCATTTATCAAATAGAAGTTTCCTGGAATGCTTCCGTCTAGTTTTTATGTGAAGACATTTCCTTTTCCAGCATAGGCCTCAAAGCGCTCCAAATATCCACTTGCAGATTCTATAAAAAGAGTGTTTCAAAACTGTTCTATCAAAAGGAATGTTCAACACTGTGAGTAGAATGCACTCATCACAAAGAAGTTTCTGAGAATCCTTCTGTCTAGTTTTTATGTGAAGATATTTCCTTTTCCAACATAGGCCTCAAAGCGCTCCAAATAAACACTTGCAGATCCTACAAATGGAGTGTTTCAAAACTGTTCTGTCGAGAGGAACGTGCAAGTCTGTGAGTTGAATGCACTCATCACAAAGAAGTTTCTGAGAATGCTTCTGTCTAGTTTTTAGGTGAAGATATTTCCTTTTCCAGCATAGGCCTCAAAACGCTCCAAATAGCCAGTTGCAGATTCTACAAAAGGAGTGTTTCAAAACTGTTCTATCAAAAGGAAGGTTCAACTGTGTGAGTTGAAAGAATGCATCATGAAGAACTTTCGGAGAATGCTTCTCTGTAGTTTTTAGGTGAAGATATTCCATTTCCCAGCACAGGCCTCGAAGTGCTCCAAATAACCACTTGCAGATTTTACCAAAAGAGTGTTTCAAAACTGCTCTTTCTACAGGTAAGTTCAAGTCTGTGAGTTGAATGCACTCAACACAAAGTAGTTTCTGAGAATGCTTCTGTTCAGTTTTTATGTGAAGGTATTTCCTTTTCCAGCATAGGCCTCAAATGGCTCCAAATATCCACTTGCAGATTGTACAAAAAGAGTGTTTCCAAACTGCTCTTTCAAAACGAAGCTTCAAGTCTGTGAGTTGAATGCACTCATCACAAAGAAGTTTCTGGAATGCTTCCATCTAGTTTTTATATGAAGATATTTGCTTTTCCAACATAGGCCTCAAAGCGCTCCAAATAAACACTTGCAAATTCTACCAAAGGAGTGTTTCAAAACAGTTCTATGAAAAGGAACGTTCAAGTCTATGCGTTCAATGCACTTGTCAAGCAGAAGTTTCTTAGAATGTTTCTGTCTAGTTTTTATGTGAAGACATTTCCTTTTCTAGCATAGGTCTCAAAGTTCTCCAAATATCCACTTGCAGATTCTACAGAAAGAGTGTTTCATATCTCTTCTATCAAAAGAAAGGTTCAACTCTGTGAGTTGAATGCACTCATCAGAAACAAGTTTCTGAAAGTGACTCTATCTAGTTTTCATCTGCATGGGTTTCCTTTTCCACTAGATGCCGCATTCGCACCAAATATCCACTTGCAGTTTCCACAAAAAGAGTGTTGATGAACTGCTCCATGAAAAGCAATGTTCAACACTGTGAGTTCAATCCCCACGTGACATAGAAATTTCTGAAATTACTTCTGTCTAGTTTGTATATGAAGATATTTTCTTTTCCAGCATAAGCCTCAAAGAGCTCCAAATATCCACTTGCGGATTATTCAAAAACAGTGTTTCAAAACTGGTCTATCAAAAGGAAGGTTCAACTCCGTGAGTTGAATGCACTCATCACTAAGAAGATTCTGAGACTGCTTCCTTCTAGCTTTTATGCAATGATATTTCCTTTTGCAGCATAGGCCTCAAAGCGCTCCAAATATCCTCTTGCAGACTCTACAAAAAGAGTGTTTCAAAACTGCTCTATCAGAAGGCAGGTTGAACTCTGTGAATTGAATGCACAAAGCACAGGGAACTTTCTGAGAATGCTTTTTTCTAGTTTCTACATGAAGATATTTCCTTTTCCAGCATAAGCCTCAAAGCGCTCCAAACAAACACTTGCAGATTCTATAAAAGGAGTGTTTCAAAACTGTTCTATCAAAAGGAACGTTCAAGTCTGTGAGTTGAAATCACTCATCACACAGTATTTTCTCAGAATGCTTCTGTCTAGTTTTTAGGTGAAGATATTTCATTTCCCAGCATAGGCCTAAAAGCACTCTAAATATCCACTTGCAGATTCTACGAAAAGATAGTTTCAAAGCTGCTCTTTCAAAAGCAAGGTTCAAGTCTGTGTGTTGAATGCACTCATCAGAAAGAAGTTTCTGAGAATGCTTCTGTCTAGTTCTTACGTGAAGATATTTCCTTTTCCAGCTTAGGCCTCAAAGCGCTCCAAATAAACACTCGCAAATTCTACAAAAGGAGTGTTTCAAAAGAGTTCTATCAAAAGGAACGTTCAAGTCTGTGAGTTGAATGCACTTTTCAAACAGTAGTTTCCTAGAATGCTTCTGTCTAGTTTTTATGTGAAGACATTTCCTTTTCCAGCATAGGCCTCAAAGCGCTCCTAATATCCACTTGCAGATTCTACAAAAAGAGTGTTTCAAAACTCTTCTATCAAAAGGAAGGTTCAACACTGTTAGTAGAATGCACTCATCACAAAGAAGTTTCTGAGAATGCCTCTGTCTAGTTTTTATGTGAAGATATTTCCTTTTCCAGCATAGGCTTCAATGCGATCCAAATATCCACATGCAGATTCCACAAAAAGATAGTTTCAAAACTGCTCTATGAAAAGTAAGGTTCAAGTCAGAGAGTTGAATGCACACATCAGGAAGAAGTTTCTGAGAAGGCTTCTGTCTAGTTTTTTTGTGAAAATATTTCCTTTTCCTGCTTAAGCCTAAAAGCCCTACAAATATCCACTTGCAGATTCTACAAAAGAGTGTTTCCAAACTGCTCTATCAAAAGGAAGGTTCAACACTGTGAGTAGAATGCGTGCATCACAAAGAAGTTTCTGAGAATGCTTCTGACTGGTTTTTATGTGAAGATATTTCCTTTTCCAGGAGAGTACTCAAATTGCTCCAAATATCCACTTGCAGATACTACAAAAAGAGTGTTTGAAAACTGTTCTTTCAAAAGAAATGTTTAACTATGTGTGTTGAATGCATACATTAAAAAGACGTTTTTGAGAATGCGTCTGGCTAGTTTTTATGTGAAGATATTTCCTTTTGCAGCATAGGCCTCAAAGCGCCCCAAATATCCATATGCAGATTCTACAAAAAGATTGTTTCAAAACTGCTCTATCAAAAGGAAGGTTCAACTCTGTGAGTTGTATGCACTTATAACAAGGAAGTTCCTGAGAATTCTTCTGTATAGTTTTTATGTGAAGATTTTCCACATTCCAGCATAGTCCTCAAAGCATTCCAATTATCCACTTGCATATTCTACAAAAAGAGTGTTTCAAAATTGCTCTAACAAAAGGATGGTTCAACACTGAGAGCTGAATGCACCCATCATAAAGAAGTTTCTGAGAATGCTTCTGTCTAGTGGTTATGTGAAAATATTTCCTTTTACATCATAGGCCTCAAAGCGCTGCAAATATGCATTTGGAGTTTCTACAAAAAGAATTTTTCAAAACTGCTCTGTTGAAATGTAGATTCACCTCTGTGAGTTGAATTCACGCATCACAAGGAAGTTCCTGATAATGTGTCTGTGTAGTGTTATTTCAAGATATTTCCATTTCTAGCCTAGGCCTCAAAGCACTCCAAATATCCACTTGCAGAATCTTCCAAAAGACTGTTTCAAAACTGCTCTATCAAAAGGAAGGTTCAACTCTACGAGTTGAAATCATTCATCACAAAGAAGTTTCAGAGAATGCCTCTGTCTAGTTTTTATCTGAAGATATTTCCTTTTCCAGCATATGCCTCAAAGTGCTCCAAATATCCACTTGCATATTCTACAAACAGAGTGTTTCTAAACTGCTCTGTCAAAAGTAAGGTTAAACCCTGTGAGTTGAATCCACGCATCACAAGGAAGTTTATGAGAATGCTTCTGTGTAGGTTTTATGTGAAGTTCTTTCCTTTTCCATAATAGGCCTCAAAGCACTCCAAATATCCACATGCAGTTTCTACAAAAAGAGTGTTTCAAAACTCCTCTATCACAAGGAAGGTTCAACTGTGTGAGTTAAAGCACTCATCACAAAGAAATTTCTGAGAATGCTTCTGTCTAGTTTTTATATGGAGACATTTCCTTTTCCAGCATAGGCCTCAAAGGGCTCCAAATATCCACTTTCAGATTATGCAAAAGGGGTGTTTCAAAATTGCTGTATCAAAAGGAAGGTTCAACCCTGTGAGTTGAATGCACACATCACAAAGAAGTTTCTGAGAATGCTTCTGTCTAGTTTTTATGTGAAGATGATATTTCCATTTCCTGCATTGTCCTCCTAGCGCTCCAAATATCCACTTGCATATTCTACCAAAAGGGTGTTTCAAAACTGCTCTATCAAAAGGAAGATTCAAATCAGTGAGTTGAATGCACATATCACAAAGAAGTTTCTGAGAATACTTCTGTCTAGTTTTCATGTGAAGATATTTCCTTTTCCAGCAGATGTCTGAAAGCATTCCAAATATCCACTTGCAGATACTACCAAAAGAGTGTTTCAAAACTGCCCTATCAATAGGAAGTTTCAACTGTGTGAGTTGAATGCACACATCGCAAAGGAGTTTCTGTGAGTGCTTCTGTCTAGTGTTTATATGAGGATATTACCTTTTCCAGCATAGGACTCAAACCGCTCCAAATATCTACTTGCAGATCCTACAAAAAGAATTTTTCAAAACTGTTCTCTCAAAGGGTTTGTTCACCTCTTTGAGTTGAATGCATGCATCACAAAGAAGTTTTTGAGAATGGCTCTGTGTAGATTTTATGTGAAGATAATTCCTTTTCTAACATAGGCGTCAAAGCACTCCAAATATCAACTTTCAGATTATAAAAAAATTGTATTTCAAACTGCTCTATCAAAAGGCAGGTTCAACTCTGTTAGCTGAATGCCCGCATCACAAAGAAGTTTCTGCGAATGCTTGTGTGTAGTTTTTATGTGAAGATATTTCCTTTTCCAGAATAGGCCTAATTGCACTCCAAATCCTCTTTTATTTCATTGAGCAGTGGTTTGTAGTTCTCCTAGAAGAGGTCCTTCACGTCATTTGTAATTTGGATTCCTATGTATTTTATTCTCTTTGAAGCAATTGTGAATGGGAGTTCTCTCATGATTTGGCTGTTTGTCTATTATTGGCGTATAAGAATGCTTGTGATTTTTGTACGTTGATTTTGTATCCTGGGACTTTGGTGAAGTTGCTTATCAGCTTAAGGTGATTTTGGGCTGAGACAATGGGGTTTTCCAGATATACAATCATGTCATCTGCAATCAGGGACTGTTTGACTTCCTTTTTTAATAATTGAATACACTTTATTTCCTTCTGCCTAATTTCTCTGGCCAGAATTTCCAACATTATGTTGAATAGCAGTGGTGAAAGTGGACATCCCTGTCTTGTGCCAGTTTTCCAGGGAATGCTTCCAGGTTTTGCCCATTAAGTATGATATTGGCTGTTGGTTTCTCATAGATAGCTCTTATTATTTTGAGATACTTCCCATCAACACGTAATTTTTTGAGAGTTTTTAGGATGAAGTGTTGTTGAATTTTGTCAAAGACCTTTTCTGCATCTATTGAGATAATCATGTGGTTTTTGTCTTTGGTTCTGTTTATATGCTGGATTACATTTATTGATTTGTGTATATTTAACCAGCCTTGCATCCCAGGGATGAAGCCCACTTGATCATGGTGGATAAGCTTTTTGATGTGTTGCTGGATTTGGTTTGCCAGTATTTTATTGAGGATTTTATATCAATGTTCATCAAGCATATTGGTCTAAAATTCTATTTTTTGATTGTGTCTCTGCCCTGCTTTTGTAACAGGATGGTGCTGGTCTCATATTATGAGTTAGGGAGGATTCCCTCTTTTTCTATTGATTGGAATAATTTCAGAAGGAATGGTACCACTTCCTCCTTATAGCTCCGGTAGAATTTGACTGTGAATCCATCTGGTCCTGGACTCTTTTTTGTTGGTAAGGTATTGATTATTACCACAATCTTAGCTCCTGTTATTGGTCTATTCAGCGATTCAACTTCTTCCTGGTTTAGTCTTGGGAGAGTGTATGTGTCCAGGAATTTATCCATTTCTTCTACTGGATTAAGAAAATATGGCACAAATACACCATTGAATACTATGCAGCCATAAAAAATGATGAGTTCATGTCCTTTGTAAGGACATCAATGAAATGGGAAATCATCATTCTCAGAAAACTATCGCAAGGACAAAAAAACAATCACCGCATGTTCCCACCCATAGATGGGAATTGAACAATGAGAACACATGGACACAGGAAGGGGAACATCACACTCTGGGTACTGTTGTGGAGTGGGGGGAGGGGGGAGTGACAGCATTAGGAGATATACCTAATGCTAAATGGCAAGATAATGAGTGCAGCACATTAGCATGGCACATGAATACATATGTAACCAACCTGCACATTACACACAAGTACACAAAAACTTAAATTACAATAATAATAAAAAATAAAAATAAAAAAATTAAAAAAGGAACA
Source organism: Pongo abelii (assembly GCF_028885655.2). Taxonomy (NCBI): domain Eukaryota; kingdom Metazoa; phylum Chordata; class Mammalia; order Primates; family Hominidae; genus Pongo; species Pongo abelii. Next base: position 14,909,051 of record NC_071998.2, on the reverse strand, counting down.
CAGGCTGGGCGCTGTGGCTCACGTCTGTAATCCCAGCACTTTGTGAGTTCAAGGTGGGCAGATCATGAAAAAAAAAAATCGCTCCAAATATCCGCTTGAAGATTCCACAAAAAGAGTGTTTCAAAACTGCTCTATCAAAAGGAAAGTTCAACTCTGCGAGTTGAATACACACATCTCAAAGAAGTTTCTGAGAATCCTTCCATCTAGTTTTCATGTGAAGATATTTCCTTTTCCAGTATAGGCATCAAAGTGCTGCAAATATCCTCCTGCAGATTCCATAAAAGAGAGTTTCAAAACTGCTCTATCAAAAGGAAGGTTCAACTGTGTGGGTTGAATGAACACATCCAAAAGAATTTCTGAGATTGCTACTGTCTAATGTTTATGTGAAAATATTTCTTTTTCCAGCAAAGGCCTCAAAGCACTCCAAATATCCACATGCAGATTCTACAAAAAGTGTTTCAAAACTGCTGTGTCAAAAGTAGGTTCAATTCTGTGAGTTAAATGCGCTCAACACAAAGAAGTTTCTGAGAATGCTTCTGTGAAGGTTTTATGTGAAGACATTACCATTTCCAGCATAAGCATCAAAGCTCTCCAAATATCCACTTGCAGATTATACAAAAAGAGTGCTTCAAAACTGCCCTATCAAAAGAAAAGTTCAAATCTGTGAGTTGAATGCACACATCACAAAGGAGTATCTGAGAATGCTCCTATCTAGAGTTTATGTGACGAAATTTTCATTTGCAGCAAAGCAGCATAGGCCTCAAAGAGCTCCAAATTGCCACTTGAAGATTCTACAAAAAGAGTTTTTCAAAACTGCTGTGTCAAAAGATAAGTTCGCCTCTGTAGGTGGAATGCACGCATCACAAAGAAGTTTCTGACAATGCTTCTGTGTAGTTTTCATGAGAAGATATTTAGATTTCCAGCATAGACCTAAAAGCACTCCAAATATCCCCTTGCAGATTCTACAAAAAAATGTGTTTCAAAACTGCTCTATCAACACGAAGATTCAACTCTGTGAGTGGAATGCAAACATCAGAAAGAAGTTTCAGAGAATGCTTCTGTGAAGGTTTTATGTGAAGATATTTCCTTTTCCAGCATAGGCCTTAAATCTACCCAAATATCAACTTGCAGATTCTACCAAAAGAGGTTTTCAAAACAGCTCTATCAAAAGGAAGGTTCAACTCTGTGAGATGAGTGCACACATCACAAAGACGTTTCTGAGAATGCTTCTGTCTAATTTTTATGTGAAGATATTTCTTTTTCCAGCATAGGCCTCAAAGCGCTCAAAATGTCCATTTGTAGGTCCTACAAAATGAATGTTTCAGAACTGCTCTATCAAAAGGAAGGTTCAAATCTGTGAGTTGAATGCATACATCACAAATTAGTTTTTGAGAATGCTTCTGTGTAGGTTTTATGTAAACATATTTCCATTTCCAGCATAGGCCTCGAATCGCTCCAAATATCCACTTGCAGATTCTACATAAAGAGTGTTTCAAAGCTGCTATGTCAAAAGAAAGATTCAACTCTATGAGTTGAATGCACACATCACAAAGATGTTTCAGAGAAATCTTCTGTCTAGATTTTATGTGAAGATATTTCCTTTTGTAGCATAGGCCTCAAAGCACACAAAATATCAACTTGCAGATTCTACCAAAAGAGTGTTTTCAACTGCTCTATCAAAAGGACGGTTCAACTGTGTGACTTGAGTGCACACATCAAAAAGAAGTTTCTGAGAATGCTTCTGTCTAGTTTTTCAGTGAAGATATATCCTTTTCCAGCATAGGCCTCAAAGCGCTCCAAATATCCACTTGCACATTCTACCAAAATAGTGTCTCAAAACTGTTCTAACAAAAGGAAGGGTCAAATTTGTGAGTAGAATGCCCACATCACAAAGAAGTTTCTGAGAATGTTTCCATCTAGTTTTTATGTGAAGATATTACATCTTCCAGCATAGGACTAAAAGTGCTCCAAGTATCCACCTGCATATTCTACGAAAAGAGTGTTTCAAATCTGCTCTATCAAAAGGTAGGTATAATTCTGTGAGTTGAATGCACACATTGCAAAGAAGTTTCTGAGAATGCTTCTGTCTTGTTTTTATGTGAAGATATTTCTATTTCCAGAATAGGCCTCAAAGTGCTCCGAATATCCACTTTCAGATTCTACAAAAAGAGTGTTTCAAAACTGCTGTAAAAAAAGGAAGATTCAACTCTGGGAGTTGAATGCACACATCACAAAGAAGATTCAGAGAATGCTTCTGTCTAGTTTACATATGAAGATATTTCCTTTTCCAGTAAAGCCCTCAAAATGCTCCAAATATCCACTTGCAGATTCTATAAACAGAGTGTTTTGAAACTTCTCTATCAAAAGGAAGCTTCAACTCTGTGAGTTGAATGCCCACATCACAAAGAAGTTTCTGAGAATGCTTCTGTCTATATTTTATGTGAAGATATATCCTTTTCCAGCCTAGGCCACAAAGCGTTCCAAATATCCAACTTCAGATACTACAAAAAGAGTTTTTCAAAACTGCTCTTTCAAAAGGAAGGTTCAACTCTGTGAGTTGAGTGCACATATTACAAAGTAGTTTCAGAGAATGCTTCTGTGTAGTGTTTATCTGAAGATATATTTTTGGAAATATATGCCTCAAAGAGCTCCAAATATCCACCTGCAGATTCTACAAAAAGAGGGTTTCAAAACTGCTCCATCAAAAGGAAGGTTCAACACTGTGAATTGAATGCACACATCATAAAGTAGTTTCTGAGAATGCTTCTGTCTAGTTTTCATGTGAAGATATTTCCTTTTCAAGCTTAGGCCACAAAGCGCTCCAAATATCCAATTGCAGATTCTACAAAAAGAGTGTTTCAAATATAATCTAACAAAAGGAAAGTTCAACTCTCTGAGTTGAATGCACACATCCCAGAGTAGTTTCTGATAATGTTTCTGTGTAATTTTTATGTGAAGATATTCCTTTTTCCAGCGTTATACTCAAAGTGCTCCAAATAACCAAATGCAGATGCTACAAAAAGAGTGTTTAAAACTGGTCTACCTAAAGGAAGGTTCAACACTGTGAACTGAATGCACAAACCAGAAAGAAGTTTCTGAGAATACCTCTGTCTAGTTTTTATGTGAAGATATTTCCTTTTCCATCATAGACCTCAAAGTGGTCCAAATATACAATTTGAGATTCTACAAAAAGAGTATTTCAAAACTACTCTATCAAAAGAAAGGTTCAACTCTGTGAGTTGAATGCCCACATCACAAAGAAGTTTCTGAGAATGCTTCTGTCTAGTTTTTATGTGAAGATATTTCCTTTTCCAGCAAATGCCTCAAAGACTTCCAAATATACACTTACAGGTTCTCCAACAGAGGGTTTCAAAACTGCTCTGTAAAAAGGAACTTCAACTCTGTGAGTTGAAAGTATTCTTCACAAAGAAGTTTCATACAATATTACTTTCTAATTTTTACGTTAAGATATTTCCTATTCCAGCACAGACCTCAAAGCACTCCGAATATACACTTGCAGATTCTACAAAAAGAGTGTTTTAAAACTGCTCTATCAAAAGGAAGGTTCCACATTGTGAGTTGAATTCACTGAACACAAAGAAGTTTTCGACAATGTTTCTGTCCAGTTTTTATGTGAAGATATTTCCTTTTCCACCATAGACCTCAAAGCACTCCAAATATCCACTTGCCCATTCTACAGAAAGAGTGTTTCAAAACTGCTCTATCAAAAGGAAAGTTCAGCTCTGTGAGTTGAATGCACACATCACAAAGGAATTTATACAAATGCTTCCTTGTAGTTTTTATGTAAAGATATTTCCTTTTCCAGCATAGGCCTCAAAGTACTCCAAATATCAACTTGCAGATTCTACAAAAAGAGTGTTTCAAAACTCCTCCATCAAAAGGAAGGTTCAACCCTGTGAGTTGAATGCAGATGTTACAAAGAATTTTCTAAGAATGCTTCTGTGGAGGTTTTATGTGAAGATATTTCCTTTTCCATTGTAGTCCTCAAAGCGCTCCAAATATCCACTTGCAGATACTACAAAAAGAGTGTTTTAAAACTGCTCTATCAAAGGGAAGATTCAAATCTGTGAGTTGAATGCACTCAACACAAAGTAGTTTCTGAGAATGTTTCTGTCTAGTTTTTATGTGAAGATATTTCCTTTTCCACCATAGGCCTCAATTTGCTCCAAATATCCACTTGCAGATTCTACAAAAAGAGTGTTTCATAACTGCTTCATCAAAAGGAAGGTTCAACTCTGTGAGTTGAATGCACACATCTCAAAGGAATTTCTGAGAATGTTTCTGTGTAGGTTTTATGTGAAGATATTCCTTTTTACAGCATAGGCCTCAAATCACTCCAAATATCAACTTTCAGATAATACAAACAGAGTATCACAAAACTGCACTATCAAAAGGACGGTTCAATACTGTGAGTTGAATGAACGCATCACAAAGAAGTTTCTGGGAATGCTTCCTTGTAGTTTTTATGTGAAAATATTTATTTTTTCAGCATAGGTCTCAAAGCACTCAAAATATCCACTTGCAGATTCTATCAAAAGAGTGTATCAAAACTCCTCTATCAAAAGCAATTTTCAACTGTGTAGGTTCAATGCCCTCATCACAAAGACGTTTCTCAGAATGTTTCTGTGTAGATTTTATGTGAAGATATTTCCTTTTCCAGCATAGGCCTCAAAGCGCTCAAAATCTCCAGTTGCAGGTATTACCAAAAGAGTGTTTCAGAACTGCTCTATCAAAAGCAATGTTCAATTCTGTGAGTTGAATGCACACATCGCAAACAAGTTTCTAATAATGCTTCTGTCTAGTTTTTAAGTGAAGACATTTCCTTTTCCAGCATAGGCCTCTATGAACCCCAAATATCTACTTTCAGATTATACAAAAAAAGTGTTTCAAACTACTCTAACAAAAGAAATGTTCAACTCTGTGAGTTGAATGCAAACATCACAAAGAAGTGTCTGGGAATGCATCTGTGTAATTTTAAAGTGAAGATATTTCCTTTTCCAGCATAGGCCTCAAAGCGCTCCAAATATCCACTTGCAGATTATACAAAAAGAGTGTTTCAAAACTGCTCTATCAAAAAGAAGGTTGACCAATGTTAGTTGAATCCATACTTCACAAAGAAGTTTCTGAGAATGCTTCTGTCTAATTTTCATGTGAAGACATTTCCTTTTCCAGCATAGCCCCCAAACCGCTCCAAATGTGCACTTCCAGATTCTACAAAAAGAGTGTTTCATAACGGCTCCATCAAAAAGAAGGTTCAGCTCTGTGAGTTGAATGCACACATCACAAAGTATTTTCTGAGAATGATTCTGTCAAGTTTTTATGTGAAGATTTTTCGTTTTCCAACATAAGCCTCAAATCCCTCCAAGTATCCAGTTTCATATTCTACCAAAAGAATGCTTCAAAACTGCTCTATCAAAAGATAGCTTCAACTCTGTGAGTTGAATGAACACATCAAAAAGTAGTTTCTGAAAATGCTTCTGTGTAGTGTTTATGTGAAGATATTTCCTTTTCCAGCATAGGCCTCAAAGCCCTCCAAATATCCACTTGCAGATTCTACAAAAAAAAGTGTTTAAAAACTGCTCTATGAAAAGGAAAGTTCAATTCTGTGTGTTGAACACACACATCACAAAAAGTTTCTGAGACTGATTCTGTGTAGTTTTCATGTGAAGATATTTCTGTTTCCAGCATAGGCCTCAAAGTGCTCCAAATATCCACTTGCAGATTACACAAAAAGAGTGTTTCCAAACTGCTCTACCAAAAGGAAGGTTCAACTCTGTGAGTTGAATGCCCACATCAAAAAACAGTTTCTCAGAATGCTTCTGTCTGGTTTTTATGTGAAGATACTTCCTTCTCAGGCATAGGCCTCAAAGTGCTAAAAATATCCACTTTCAGATTCTACAAAAAGAGTGATTCAATACTGATCTACCAAAAGGAAGGTTCAACTCTGTGAGTTGAATGCACACATCACAAAGAAATTTCTGAGAAGGCTTCTGTCTAGTATTTGTGTGAAGATATTTCCTTTTCGAGTATGGGCCCCAAACCGCTCCATATATCCAATTCCAGATTCTACAAAAAGGGTGTTTTAAAACTGCTGTATCAAAAGGAAGGTTCAACTCTGTTAGTTGAATGCACACAACACAAAGAAGTTTGTGACAATGCTTCTGTCTAGTTTTTATGTGAAGATATTTGCTTTTCCAGCTCAGGACTCAAAGCGCTCCAAATATCCACTTGCAGATACTTCTAAAAGTGTGTTTCAAAACTTCTCTATGAAAAGCAATTTTCAAATCTGTGAGTTGAATGCATACATCACAAAGAAGTTTCTGAGAATGCTTCACTCTGGTTTTTATGAGAAGATATTTCCTTTTCCAGCATAGGCCTCAAATAGCTCTAATTGTCCACTTGCAGATTCTACAAAAAACTAATTCGAAACTGCTCTATGAAAGAGAAAGTTCAAAACTGTGAGTTGAATGCACACACCACAAAGAAGTTTCTGAGAATGCTTTCGTCTGGTTTTTATGTAAAGATATTTCCTTTTCTAGCATAGGCCTTAAAGCCCTCCATATATCCAGTTGCAGATTCCAAAAAAAGAGTGTTTCAAAACTACTGTATCTAAAGGAACGTTCAATTCTGAGAGTGGAATGCACACATCACAAAGATGTTCCTGAAAATCCTTCTGTTTTGTTTTCATGTGAATATATTTTCTTTTCCAGCATAGGTCTTAAAGCCCTCCAAATATCCCCTTGCAGATACTTCTAAAAGGGTGTTTCAAAACTGTTCTATCAAAAGGAAGGTTCATCACTGTGAGTTGAATGCACACATCAGAGAGAAGTTTCTGAGAGTGCTTCTGCCTAGTTTTTATGTGAAGATATATCCTTTTCCAGCATAGACCTCAAAGCCCTCCAAATATCCACTTGCAGATTCTAAAAAAAGAATGTTTCAAAACTGCTGTATCTAAAGGAAGGTTCAACTCTGTGAGTTGAATGCACACATCACAAAGTTGTTCCTGAAAATGCTTCACTCTACTTTTTATGTGAATATATTTCCTTTTCCAGCATAGGCCTCAAAGCGCTCCAAATATCCCCTTGCAGATACTTCAAAAAGAGTGTTTCAAAACTGTTCTAACAAAAGGAAGGTTCATCACTGCGAGTTGGATGCACACATAAGAAAGGAGTTATGAGAATGCTTCTGTCTAGCTTTTACTTGAAGATATATTGTTTTCCAGCATAGGCCTAAAAGCTCTCCAAATATCCACTTGGAGAATCTTCAAAAAGAGTGTTTCTAAACTGTCCAACCAAAGGAAAATTCACCCCTGTGAGTTGAATGCACACATCGCAAAGAAGTTCCTGAGAATGCATCTGTCGAATTTTTATGTGAAGATGTTTCCTATTCCAGCATAGGTGTCAAAGAGCTCCAAATATCCACTGGCAGATTCTACAAAAAGAGTGTTTCATACTGATCTATCATAAAAGTGTTTCAACTCTATGAGCTGAATGCACACATCACAAATTAGTTTCTGAGAATGCTTCTTTCTAGTTTTTATGTGAAGGTACTTTCTTTTCCTGCATAGGCCTCAAATCACTCCAAATATTCACTTGCAGACTCTACAAAGAGTGTTTCGAAACTGCTCCATCAAAAGGAAGGTTCAAGTCTTTGAGTAGAATGCACACATCACAAAGAAGTTTCTGAGAGTGCTTCTGTCTAGTTTTTATGTGAAGATAATTCTTTTCCCGGTATAGGCCTCAAAGCACTCGAAACATCCACTTAAAGATTCTACAAAAAGAGTGTATGAAAGCTGCTCTATCAAAAACAAGGTTCAACTCTGTGAGTTGAATGCACACATCACAAAGAAATTTCTGAGAAGGCTTCTGTCTAGTATTTGTGTGAAGATATTTCCTTTTCCAGTATAGGCCTCAAACAGCTCCAAATATCCAATTCCAGATTCCACAAAAAGTGTGTTTGAAAACTGCTCTATCAAAAGGAACGTTCAATTCTGTGAGCTGAATGCACACATCACAAAGTAATTTCTGAGAATGCTTCTGTTAAGTTTTTATGTGAAGGTATTTCCTTTTCCAGCACAGGGCTGAAAGCGCTCCCATTATCCACTTGCAGATTCTACAAAAAGAGTGTTTCGAAACTGATCTATCAAAAGGAAGGTTCAACTCTGTGAGTTGAATGCACACTTCACAAAGGAGTTTCTGAGAATGCTTCTCTCTAGTTTTCATGTGAAGATATTTCCTTTTCCAGCATAGGCCTCAAAGCGCTCCAACTATCCACTTCCATATTCTACCAAAAGAGTGTTTCAAAACTCCTCTCTCAAAAGAAAGCTTCAACCCTGTGAGCTGAATGCACACATCACAAAGTAGTTTCTGAGAATCCTTCTGTCTAGTTTTCATGTGAAGATATTTCCTTTTCCATCATGGGCCTCAAACGGCTCCAAATATGCACTTCCAGATTCTACAAAAAGTGTGTTTGAAAACTGCTCTATCAAAAGGAAGGCTCACCAACTTAAGCTGAATGCACACATCACAAAGAAGTTTCTGAGAATTCTTCTGTCTAGTATTTATGTGAAGATATTTCCTTTTCCAGCATAGGCCTCAAAGCACTCCAAATATTCACTTGCATATTCTACGAAAAGAGTGTTTCATAACTGCTCTATTAAAAGATAGGTGCAACTCTATGAGTTGAATGCAGTCATCACAAAGGAGTTTCTGAGAATGCTTCATTCTAATGTTTATGTGAAGATATTTCTTTTTTCAGCATAGTCCTCACAGCCCTCCAAATATCCACTTGCAGATTCTACAAAAAAAACTGTTTGAAAACTGCTCTATCAAAAGAAATGTTCAACTATGTTTGTTGAACACACACATCAGGAAGAAGTTTCTGAGAATGCTTCTGTCTGGGTTTTATATGAAGATGTTTCCTTTTCTCATATAGGCCTCAAAGTGACCCACATATCCACTTGCAAATTCTACAAAAAGAGTGTTTCAAACTGCTATATCAAAAGGAAGGTTCAACTCTGTGGGTTGAATGCACACATCACAAATAGTTCCTGACAAAGCTTCTGTCTAGTTTTTATGTGAAGATATTTCCTTTAGCAGCATAGGCCTCAAAGTACACCAAATATCCATTGACAGATTGTACAAAAGGAGTGTTTCAAAACTCCTCTATCAAATGGAATGTTCCACTCTGTGTGTTGAATGGACACATAATGAAGACGTTTCTGATAATGTTTCTGTCTAATTTTTTTGTGATGATGTTACCTTTTCCAGCATAGTCCTCTAAGCACTCCAAAGGACCACTTGCAGATTCTACAAAAAGAGTGTTTCAAATCTTGTCTATCAAATGGAATGTTCAACTCTGTGAGTTTAATGCATACACCACAAAGTAGTTTCTGAGAATATTTCTGTCTAATTTTCATGTGAAGTTATTTTCTTTTACAACACAGGCCTCAAATCGCTCCAAATATCCACTTGCATATACTTCAAAAAGAGTGCATCAAAACTGCTCTATCAAAAGGAATGTTGAGCAATGTGATTTGAATGCACACATCACAAGTATGATTCTGAGAATTCTTCTGTCCAGTTTTTATGTGAAGATATTTCCTTTTCCAGCATTGGCCACTAAGCACTCCAAATGACCACTTGCAGATGCTACAAAAAGAGCTTTTCAAAACTGCCCTGTTAAAAGGAAGTTTCAACTACGTGAGTTGAAGCACACTTCACAAAGAAGTTTCTGAGAATGCTTCTGTCTGGTTTTTATGTGAAGATGTTTACTTTTCCAGCATTGGCCTCAAATCGCTCCCAATATCCACTTGCAGATTCTACAAAAAGTGTGTTTCAAAACTGCTCTTTCAAAAGTTAGGTTCAACTCTTTGAGTTGAATGCACACATCACAAAGGAGGTTCTGAGAATGCTTCTGTCCAGTTGTTATGTGAAGATATTTCCTTTTACAGAATAGGCCTCTGAGCGCTCCAAATATCCACTTGCAGAGCCTACAACAAGAGTTTTACGAAGCTGCTCTATCAAAAGGAATGTTCAACTCTGTGAGATCAATGTACACATCACAGAGAAGTTTCTGAGAATGCTTCTTTCTAGTTTCTTTCTTCCTTTTATGGAAAAGGAAGATATATCCTTTTCCAGCCTAGGTCTCAAAGCACTCCAAATATTCACTTGCAGACGCTACAAAAAGAGTGTTTCAAAACTGCTGTATCAAAAGGAAAGTTCAAGTCTTTGAGTAGAATGCACACACCACAAAGAAGTTTCTGAGAATGCTTCTGTCTAGTTTTTATGTGAAGATAATTATTTTTCTGGCATAGGCCTCAAAGCACTCGAAATATCCACTTGAAGATTCTACAAAAACAGTGTATCAAAAGTGATCTATCAAAAGGAAGGTTCATCTCTGTGAGTTGAATGCACACATCACAACGAAGTTTCTGAGAAGGCTTCTGTCTAATTTTTGAGTGAAGATATTTCCTTTTAGGTTATAGGCCTCAAACCACTCCAAATATTCAATTCCAGAGTCCACAAAAAGATGATTTGAAAACTGTTCTATGAAAAGGAAGGTTCAATTCTTTGAACTGAATGCACACATCACAAAGAAGTTTCTGAGAATGCTTCTGTCAAGTTTTTATTTGAAGATATTTCCTTTTCCAGCATAAGGCTCAAAGCGCTCCAAATATCCAGTTGCATATTCTACCAAAAGAGTGTTTAAAAACTGCTCTATCAAAAGGTAGGTTCAACTCTGACTTGAATGCACACATCACAAAGGAGCTTCTGATAATGCTTCTGTCTAGTTTTTATTTGAAGATATTTGATTTTCCAGCATAGACCTTAAGGCACTCCAAACATCCACTTGCAGATTTCACAAAAAAGAGTGTTTAAAATCTGCTCTATCAAAAGGAAGGTTCAACTCTGTGTGTTCAATTCATACATCACAACAAGATTCTAAGAATGCTTCTGTCTAGTTTTTATGTGAAGATAATTCCAATTCCAGCATAGGCCCCTATGCACTCCAAATATCCACTTGCAGATTATAAAAAAAGGGTGTTTCATTACTGCTCTATCAAGAGGAAGATTCAACTATGTGATTTGAATGTACTCTTCAGAAAGAATGTTTCTGACAGTGCTTCTCTGTAGTTTATATGTGAAGATATTTCCTTTTCCGTAACAGGCCTCATACTGTTCCAAATATCCACTTGAAGATTCTACAAATGACTGTTTCATACTACTCTATCAAAAAGAAGGTTCAACTCCCTGAGATGAATGCACACATCACAAAGAAGTTTCTGAGAATGCTTCTGTCTTGTTTTTATGTGAAGATATTTCCTTTTCCAGCATACGCCTCAAAGGGCTCCAAATATCCACTTGCAGATTATACAAAAAGAGTGTTTCAAAACTGCTATATCAAAAGGAAGGTTCAATACTGTGAGTTGAATGCACACATCGCAAAGGAATTTCTGAGAATGCTTCTGTGTAGTTTTTATGTGAAGATATTTCCTTTTCCAGCATAGGCCTCAAAGCGCTCTAAATATCCACTTGCAGATTCTACAAAAATGGTGTATTAAAACTCCTCAATCAAAAAGAAGGATCAACTCTGTTAGTTGAATGCACACAACACAAAGAAGTTTCTGACAACGCTTCTGTCTGGTTTTTATGTGAAGATATTTCCTTTTCCAGCACAGGACTCAGAGTGCTCCAAATATCCACTTGCAGATCCTACTAAAAGAGTGTTTCAAAACTGCTCTATCAAAAGCAATTTTGAAATCTGTGAGTTGAATGCATACATCACGAAGAAGTTTCTGAGAATGCTTCAGTCTGGTTTTTATGAGAAGATATTTCCTTTTCCAGCATAGGCCTCAAATAACTCTAAACGTCCACTTGCAGATAAATTAATTTGAAACTGCTCTATCAAAACGAAAGTTCAACACTGTGAGTTGAAGGCACACATCAAAAAGAAGTTTCTGAGAATGCTTCTGCCTAGTTTTTATGTGAAGATATTTCCTTTTCCAGCATAGACCTCAAAGCCTTCCAAATATCCACTTGCAGATTCTAAAAAAATAATGTTTCAAAACTCCTATATCTGAAAGTTCAGCGACGTGAGTTGAATGCACACATCACAAACATGTTCCTGAAAATGCTTCTCTCTAGTTTTTATGTGAATATATTTCCTTTTCCAGCATAGGCCTCAAAGCGCTCCAAATATCCCCTTGCAGATACTTCAAAAAGAGTGTTTCAAAACTGTTCTATCGAAAGGAAGGTTCATCACTGTGAGTTGAATGTACACATAAGAAAGAAGTTCTGAGAATGCTTCTGTCTTGTTTTTATTTGAAGATATATTGTTTTCCAGCATATGCCTAAAAGCTCTCCCAATATCCACTTGCAGAATCTTCAAAAAGAGTGTTTCTAAACTGTTCTACCAAAAGGAATGTTCACCTCTGTGAGTTGAATGCACACATCACAAAGAAGTTCCTGAGAATGCGTCTGTCGAATTTTTATGTGAAGATGTTTCCTATTCCAGCATAGGTGTCAAAAAGGTCCAAATATCCACTTGCAGATTCTACAAAAAGGGTGTTTCATACTGATCTATCATAAAAAGGTTTCAACTCTGTGAGCTGCATGAACGCATCACAAGTTAGTTTCTGAGAATGCCTCTGTCAAGTTTTTAAGTGAAGATATTTGCTTTTCAAGCGTAGGCCTCAAAGCGCTCCAAATATACACTTGCAGATTCTACAAAAAGAATGTTTCAAAACTGATCTGTCAAGAGGAAGTTTCAACCATGTGAGTTGAATGCACAAGTCACAAAGGTGTTTCTGAGAATGCTTCTGTCTAGTTTTCATGTGAAGATATTTCCTTTTCCAATGTAGGCCTCAAAGCGCTCCAAATATCCACTTCAATATTCTACAAAAAGTGTGTTTCAAAACTCCTCTCTCAAAAGAAAGCTTCAACTCTGTGAGCTGAATGCAAACATCAGAAAGTAGTTTCTGAAAATCCTTCTTTCTAGATTTCATGTGAAGATATTTCCTTTTCCAGTATAGGCCTCAAACCACTCTAAATATGGACTTCTATATTCTACAAAGAGTGTGTTTGAAAACTCCTGTATCAAAAGGAAGGTTCACCCCCTTAAGCTGAATGCATACATCACAAAGGAGTTTCTGAGAATTCTTCTGTCTAGTTTTTATGTGAAGATACTTCCTTTTCAAGCGTAGGCCTCAAACCACTCCAAATATGCACTTCCATATTCTAGAAAAAGTGTGTTTGAAAACTTTTCTATCAAAAGGAAGGTTCACCAATTAACCTGAATGCACACATTGCAAAGGAGTTTCTCAGAATTCTTCTGTCTAGTTTTTATGTGAAGGTATTTCCTTTTCCATCATAGGCCTCAATGTGCTCCAAATATCCACTTGCAGATTCTCCAAAAAGGGTGTTAAGAAACTGCTCTATCAAAAGAAATGTTCAACTGTGTTAGTTGAATGCACACATCACAAAGGAGTTTCTGACAATGCCTCTATCTAGGTTTTATGTGAAGATGTTTCCTTTTCCTGTGTGGGCCTCAAATCGACCCAAATATCCACTTGCAGATTCTACAAAAAGAGTGTTTCAAACTGCTCTATGAAAAGGAAGGTTCAACTCTTTGATTTGAATGCACACATCACAAAGTAGTTCCTGACAATGCTTCCGTCTAGTTTTTATGTGAAGATGTTTCCTTTACCAACATAGGCCTCAAAGCGCTCCAAATATCCATTGGCAGATTGTACAAAAAGAGTGTTTCAAAACCGCTCTATCAAAAGGAAAGTTCAATTCTATGAGCTCAATGCACACATCAGAAAGTAGTTCCTGACAATGTTTCTGTGTAATTTTTATGTGAAGATATTTCCTTTAGCGGCATAGTCCTCAAAGCGCTCAATATATCCATTGCAGATACTACAAAAAGAGTGCTTCAAAACTCCTCTATCAAACAGAATGTTCAACTCTGTGAGTTGAATGGACACATCACAAAGAAGTTTCTCAGAATGCTTCCATCTAATTTTTTTGCAAAGATATTTCCTTTTCCAGCCTAGGCCTCAAATCTCTCCAAATATCCACTTGTAGATCCTAAAAAATGAGTGTTTCTAAACTGCTCTATCAAAAGGAAGTTTCCATCCTGTGAGTTGAGTACACACATCTCAAAGAAGTTTCTGAGAAAGCTTCTCTCTGGTTTTTATGTGAAGATATTTCCTTTTCCAGCATATACCTCAAAGCCCTCCAAATATCCACTTGGAGATGCTACAAAAAGTGTGTTTCAAAACTGCTGTATGAAGAGGAAGTTTCAACACTGTGAGTTGAATGCACACATCACAAAGCAGTTCCTGAAAATGCTTCTGTGTAGTTTTTATGTGAATATATTTCCTTTTTCAGAATAGGCCTCAATGCTCTCTAAATATCCACTTGCAGATCCCACAAAAAGAGCGTTTCAAAACTGCCCTATCAAAAGGAAATTTCTACTCTGTGATTTGAATGCACACATCACAAAGAAGTTTCTGAGAATGCTTCTCTCTGGTTTTTATGTGAAGATATTTCCTTTTCCAGCATAAGCCTCAAGTCGCTAGCAATATCCACTTGCAGATTCTACAAAAGAGTGTTTCGAAACTGCTAGTTCAAAAGGAAGGTTCAACTCTGTGACTTGAATGCACACATCACAGAGAAATTTCTGAGAATGCTTCTGTCTAGTTTTTATGTGAAGATATTTCCTTTTCCACCATAGGCCTCAAAGCGCTCCAATTATTGACTTGCAGAGTCTACAAAAAGAGTGTTTCAAAACTGTTCTATCAAAAGATAGATTCAACTCTGTGAGTTGAATGCACACATCACAAAGAAGTTTCTGAGGATGCTTCTGTTTGGTTTTTATGTGAAGATATTTCCTTTTCCAGCATAGGCCTCAAAGCACTCCATTATCCACTTGCAGATTCTACAAATGAGTGCTTCAAAACTGCTCTATCAAAAGTAAGGTTCAACTCTGTGTGTTGAATGCCCACTTCACAAAGAGGTTTCTGTGAATGCTTCTTTCTAGTTTTTATGTGAAGATATTTCCCTTTCCAGCAAAGGCCTCAAACCGCTCCAAATATCCACTTACAGACTCTACAAAAAGCATATTTCGAAACTGCTCTATCAAAAGAAATGTTCAACACTTTGAGTAGAATGCACACATCACAAAGAAGTTCCTGAGAATGCTTCTGTCTATTTTTTAGGTGAAGATATTTCCTTTTCCACATAGGCTCAATGTGCTCCAAATATCCAGTTGCAGATTCTACAAAAAGTGTGTTTCAATAATGCTCTATCAAAAGGAAAGTTCATCGCTGTGAGCTGAATGCACACATCAGAAAGAAGTTTCTGAGAATGCTTCTGTCTAGGTTTTATGTGATCATTCTTCGTTTTCCACCTTAGGCCTCAAACCACTCCAAATATCCACTAGCGGCCTCCACATAAGAGTGTTTTGATACTGCTCTATAAAAAGCAAGGTTCAAATCCGTGAGTTGAATGCCCACATCACAAAGAAGTTTCTGATTTTCTTGTAAATTTGTTTGAGTTAATTGTATGTTCTGGATATTAGCCATTTTTCATATGAGTAGATTTCGAAAATTTTCTCCCAATTTACAGGTTGCCTGTTCACTCTGGTTGTTGTTTCTTTTGCTGTGTAGGAGCTCTTTCGTTTTATTAGATCCCATTTGACAAGTTTGGCTTTTGTTGCCATTGCTTTTGGTGTTTTACACATGAAGTCCTTGCCCATGCCTATGTCCTGAATGGCAATGCCTAGGTTTTCCTCTAGGGTTTTTGTGGTTTTAGGTCTTACGTTTAAGTCTTTAATCCATCGTGAATTGATTTTTGTATAAGATGTAAGGAAGCGATCCAATTTCAGCTTTCTACATTTGACTAGCCAGTATTCCCAGCACCATTTATTAAATAGGGAATCCTTTCCCCATTGCTTGTTTTTCTAAGGTTTGTCAAAGATCAGATAGTTGTAGATGTGCAGTTTTATTTCTGACGGCTCTGTTCTGTTCCATTGATCTATATCTATGTTTTGCTAGCAGTACCATGCTGTTTTGGTTACTGTAACCTTGTAGCATTGTTTGAAGTCAGGTAGTGTGATGCCTCCAGCTTTCTTCTTTTGGCTTAGGCGTGACTTGGTGATGAAGGCTCTTTTTTGGTTCCATATGAACTTTAAAGTAGTTTTTTCCAATTCTGTGAAGAAAGTCATTGGTAACTTGATGGGGATGGCATTTAATCTGTAAATTACCTTGGACAGTATAGCCATTTTCACGATATTGATTCTTTCTACCCATGAGCATGGAATGTTCTTCCATTTGTTTGTATCCTTTTGTATTTCCTTGAGCAGTGGTTTGTAGTTCTCTTTGAAGATGTCCTTCATGTCCCTTATAAGTTGGATCCCTAAGTATTTTATTCTCTTTGAAGCAATTGTGAATGGGAGTTCACTCATGATTTGGCTCTCTGTTTGTCTGTTGCTGGTGTATAAAAATGCTTGTGATTTTTGTACATTGATTTTGTATTCTAAGACTTTGCTGAAGTTGCTTATCAGCTTAAGGAGATTTTGGGCTGAGTTGATGGGATTTTCTAGATATATAATCATATCATCTACAAACGGGGACAATTTGACTTCCTCTTTTCCTAATTGAATTCCCATTATTTCCTTCTCCTGCCTAATTGCCCTGGCCAGAACTTCCAACACTATGTTGAATAGGAGTGGTGAGAGAGGGCATCCCTGTCTTGTGCCAGTTTTCAAAGGGAATGCTTCCAGTATTTGCCCATTCAGTATAATATTGGCTGTGGGTTTGTCATAGAAAGCTCTCATTATTTTGAGATATGTCCCATCAGTAACTAATTTATTGAGAGTTTTTAGCATGAAGAGTTGTTGAATTTTGTCAAAGGCCTTTTCTGCATCTATTAAGATAATCATGTGGTTTTTGTCTTTGGTTCTGTTTATATGCTGGATTACATTTATTGATTTGCATATATTGAACAAGCCTTGCATCCCAGAGATGAAGCCCACTTGATCATGGTGGATAAGATTTTTGATGTGCTGCTGGATTCTCTTTGCCAGTATTTTATTGAGGATATTTGCCTCAATGTTCATCAAATATATTGGTCTCAAATTCTCTTTTTTTGGTTGTGTCTCTGCTCAGCTTTGGTATCAGGATGATGCTGGCCTCGTAAAATGAGTTAGAGAGGATTCCCTCTTTTTCTATTGATTGGAATAGTTTCAGAAGGAATGGTACCAGTTCCTCCTTCTACCTCTAGTAGAATTTGGCTGTGAATGCATCTGGTCCTGGACTCTTTTTGGTTGGTAAGCTATTGATTATTGCCAGAATTTCAGAGCCTGTTATTGGTCTATTCAGAGATTCAACTTCTTCCTGGTTTAGTCTTGGGAGAGTGTATGTGTCATGGAATTTACCCATTTCTTCTAGATTTTCTAGTTTATTTTCAAAAGGTATTTTTTGTATTCTCTGATGGTAGTTTGTATTTCTGTGGGATCCGTGGTAAAATCCCCTTTATCATTTTTTATTGCATCTATCTTATTCTTCTCTCTTTTTTTCTTTATTAGTCTTGCTAGCGGTCTATCAATTTTGTTGATCCTTTCAAAAAACCAGCTCCTGGATTCCTTAAATTTTTGAAGTGTTTTTTGTGTCTCTATTTCCTTCAGTTCTGCTCTGATTTTAGTTATTTCTTTCCTTCTGCTAGCTTTTGAATGTGTTTGCTCTTGCTTTTCTAGTTCTTTTAATTGTGATGTTAGGGTCTCAATTTTGGATCTTTCCTGCTTTCTCTTATGGGCATTTAGCGCTATAAATTTCCCTCTACCCACTGCTTTGAATGCATCTCAGAGATTCTGGTATGTTGTGTCTTTGTTCTTGTTGGTTTCAAATAACACCTTTATTTCTGCCTTCATTTTGTTATGTACCCAAGTCATTCAGGAGCAGGTTGTTCAGTTTCCATGTAGTTGAGCAGTTTTGAGTGAGATTCTTAATCCTGAGTTCTAGTTTGATTGCAGTGTGATCTGAGAGATAGTTTGTTATAATTTCTGTTCTTTTACATTTGCTGAGGAGAGCTTTACTTCCAAGTTTGTGGTCAATTTTGAAATAGGTGTGGTGTAGTGCTAAAAATATGTATACTCTGTTGATTTGGGGTGGAGTGTTCTGTAGATGTCTATTAAGTCTGCTTGGTGCAGAGCTGAGTTCAATTCCTGGGTATCCTGGTTGAGTTTCTGTCTCATTGATCTGTCTAATGTTGACAGTGAGATGTTAAAGTCTCCCATTATTAATGTGTGGGAGTCTAAGTCTCTTTGTAGGTCCCTCAGGACTTGCTTTATGAATCTGGGTGCCCCTGTATTAGGTGCTGATATATTTAGGATAATTAGCTCCTCTTGTTGAATTGATCCCTTTACCATTATGCAAAGGTTTTTGTATCTTTTGACCTTCATTGGTTTAAAGTCTGATTTTTCAGAGACTGGGATTGCAACCCCTGCCTTTTTTTGCTTTCCATTTGCTTGGTAGATTTTCCTCCATCCTTCTTTTTTGAGCCTTTGTGTGTCTCTGCACATGAGATTTGTTTCCAGAATACAGCACACTGATGGGTCTTGACTCTTTATCCAATTTACCAGTCTGCATCTTTTAATTGGAGCATTTAGTCACCCATCAAAAAAGAGTGGGCAAAGGACATGAACTGACACTTCTCAAAAGTAGACTTTTATGCAGCCAAAAAACCCATGAAAAAATGTTCACCATCACTGGCCATCAGAGAAAAGCAAATCAAAACCAAAATGAGATATCATCTCACACCAGTTAGAATGGCAATCATTAAAAAGTCAGGAAACAAATGGTGCTGGAGAGGATGTGGAGAAATAGGAGCACTTTTACACTGTTGTTGGGACTGTAAACAAGTTCAACCATCGTGGAAGTCAGTGTGGGGATTCCTCAGGGATCTAGAACCAGAAATACCATTTGATGCAGCTATCAAATTGCTGGGTGTATACACAAAGGACTATAAATCATGCTGCTATAAAAACACATGCACAGATAGGTTTATTGTGGCATTATTCACAATAGGAAAGATTTGGAACCAACCCAAATGTCCAACAATGATAGATTGGATTAAGAAAATTTGGCACATATACACCATGGAATACTATGCATCCATGAAAAATGATGAGTTCATGTCCTTTGTAGGGACATGGGTGAAATTGGAAATCATTATTCTCAGTAAACTATCACAAGAACAAAAACTAAAACAACACATATTCACACTCATGGGTGGGAATTGAACAGTGAGAACACATGGACACAGGAAGGGGAACATCACACTCTGGGGACTGTTGTGTGGTGGGGGGAGGGGGATGTGATAGCATTGGGAGATATACCTAAAGCCAGATGAAGATTTAATGGGTGCAGCACACCAGGATGGGACGTGTATACATATGCAACTAACATGCACATTGTGCACATGTACCCTAAAACTTAAAGTATCATAATAATAAATAAAAAAGAGAAGTTTCTGAGAATGCTTCTGACTAGTTTTTATGTGAAGATATTTCCTTTTCCAGCATAGGCTTCAAACGGCTCGAAATATCCAACTGCAGATTCTACAAACATAGTGTTTCAAAACTGCTCTATCAAAAGGAAGGTTCAACTCTGTGAATTGAATGCACACATCAAATAGAAGTTTCTGGGAATGCTTCTGTCTAGGTTTTATGTGAACATATTTCCTATTCCAGCATAGGCCTCAAAGCACTCCAAATATCCACTTGCAGATTCTACAAAAAGAGTGCTTCAAAACTGCTCTATCAAAACGAAGGTTCAACCCTGTGAGCTGAGTGCACATATCAAAAACAAGTTTCTGAGAATGCGTCTGTCTAATTTTTATGCTAGATATTTCCTTTTACAGCATAGGCCTCAAAGCGCTCCAGATATCCACTTTCATATTCTACAGAGTGTTTCAAAACTGCTCTATCATAAGGAAGGTTCAACCCTGTGAGTTGAACGCACACATCACAAATAAGTTTCTCAGAATGATTCTGTCTAGTTTTTATGTAAAGATATTTCCTTTTCCACCATAGGCCTCAAAGCGCTCCAAATATCAACATGCAGATTCTACAAAAAGAGTGTTTCAAAACTGCTGTAACAAAAGAAAGGCTCAAGTCTGTGAGTTGAATGCACACGCAACAAAGAAGTTTCTGAGAATGCTTCTGACTAGTTTTTATGTGAAGATATTTCCTTTTCCAACATAAGCATTCAAACGGTCCAAATATCCACTTGCACATACTTCAAAAAAAGTGTTTCAAAACTGCTCTATCAAAAGGAAGGTTGAACAATGAGAGTTGAATGCACACCTCACAGAGAAGCTCCTGAGAATGCTTCTGTCTAGTTTTTATGTGAAAATATTTCCTTTTCCATCATAGGCCTCAAAGAGCTCCAAATATCCACTTGCAGATGCTACAAATGAGTTTTTCAAAAGTGCTCTATCAAAAGGAAGGTTCAACTCTGTGAGTTGAATGCACACATCACAAAGAAGTTTCTGAGTATGCTTCTGTCTAGTTTTTATGTGAAGATATTTCCTTTTCCAGCATAGGCCTCAAAGCGCTCCAAATATTCACTGGCAGATTCTACAAAAAGAGTGTTTCAAAACTGTTCTATCAATAGGAAGGATCAACTCTGTGTGCTCAATGCACACATCAAAAAGAAGATCCTCAGAATGCTTCAGTCTAGTTTTTATATGAAGATATTTCCTTTTTCAGCATAGGCCTCAAAATGCTCCAAAATACCCACTTGTAGATACTACAAAAAGAGTGTTTCAAAACTAGTCGATCAAAAGGAAGGTTCAACTCTGTGAGGTGAAGGCACATATCACAAAGAAGTTTCTGAGAATGCCTTTGTCTAATTTTTATGTGAAGATATTTCCTTTTCCAGCATAGGAATGAAAGCGGTCAAAATACCAAATTGCAGATTCTACAAAAAGAGTGTTTCAAAACTGATCTATCAAAAGGAAGGTTTAACTGTCTGAGTTGAAAGCACGTATCACAAAGAAGTTCCTGAAAATGTTTCTGTCTAATTTTTATGTGAAGATATGTCCTTTTAAACCATAGGCCACAATGCACTCAAAATATCCACTTGCATATTCTACAAAAAGATTGTTTCAAAATTGTTCTATCAAAAGGAAAGTTCAATTCTGTGAGTTCAATGCGCACATCACAAATAAGTTTCTGAGGATGCTTCTGTCTAGTTTTTATGTGAAGATATTTACTTTTCCAGCATAGGCCTGAAAGGGCTCTAAATATACATTTTCCGATTCTTCAAAAAGAATGTTTCAAGACTGCCCTATAAAAAGGAAGGTTTAAGTCTGTGAGTTGAATGCACACATCACAAAGAAGTTACTGACAATGCTTCTGTCTCGTTTTTATGTGAAGATATTTCCTTTTCCAGTACAGGCCTCAAAGCACTCCAAATATCTACTGGCAGATTCTACAAAAAGAGTGATTCAAAACTGCTCTATGAAAAGGAAGTTCCAGCTCTGTGAGTTGAATGCACACATCACAAAGAAGTTCCTGAGAATGTTTCTATCTAGTTTTTCTGTGAAGATATTTCCTTTTACAGCATAGCCCTCAAAGCGATCTAAATATCCACTTGAAGATTCTACAAAAAGAGTATTTCAAAACTGCTCTATAAAAAGGAAGGTTCAACTCTGTGAGGTGAATGCACACATCACAAGAAGTTTCTCAGAATTATTCTGTCTAGTTTTTATGTGAAGATATTTCCTTTTCCAGCATGGGCCTCAAAGCTCCAAAAATATCCACTGGCAGATTCTACAAAAAGAATGATACAAAACTGCACTATCAAAACAAAAGTTCAACTCTGTGAGTTAAATGCACACATCACAAAAAAGTTTCAGAAAATGCTTCTGTCTAGTATTTATGTGAAGATATTTCCTTTTCCAGCATAGGTGTCAAAGCGCTCCAAATATCCACTGGCAGATTCTACAAAAAGAGTGCTTCAAAACTGCTTTATCAAAAGGAAGGTTCAACTCTGTGAGTTGAATGCCCACATCACAAAGATGTTCCTGAGAATACTTCCGTGTAGTTTTTATGTGAGGAAATTTCCTTTTCCAGCATAGTCCTCAAAGTGCTCCAAATATACACTTGCAGTTTCTCCAAAAAGAATGTTTCGAAACTGCTCTATCGAAAGGAAAGTTCACCTCTGTGAGTTGAATGCACACCTCCCAAAGAATTTTGTAAGGATACTTCTGTCTAGGTTTTAGGTAAAGATATATCTTTTTCCAGCACAGGCCTCAAAGTGCTCAAATATCCATTGGCAGATTCTACAAAAAGGGTGAACAAAAGGAAGGTAACAAAAGGAAGGTTCAAGTTTGTGTGTTAAGTGCACAGATCACAAAGAAGCTTCTGAGAATGCCTCTGTCTGGTTTTTATGTGAAGATAATTTCTTTTCCAGCAGAGGCCTCAAAGCGTTCCAGATATCCACTTGCAGATTCCAGAAAAAGAGTGTTTCAAAACTGCTCTATCAAAAAGAATGTTCAATTCCGTGAGTTGAATACAAACATCACAAAGATGTTTCTGAGAATGCTTCTGTCTGGTTTTTATGTGAAAATATTTCCTTTTCCAGTATAGACCTCAAAGCACTCCAAATACCAACTGGCAGATTCTACAAAAAGAGGGATTCAAAAATGCTCTATCAAAAGGAAGGTCCAACTCTGTGAGATGGATGCACACATCACAAAAAAGTTTCTCAGAATTATTCTATCTAGTTTTTATGTGAAGATATTTCCTTTTCCAGCATGGGCCTCAAAGCTCCCAAATATTCACTGGAAGATTCTACAAAAAGAGTGATTCAAAACAGCGCTATCAAAACAAAGGTACAAATCTGTGAGTTAAATGCACACATCACAAAGAAGTTTTTGAGAGTGCTTCTGTCTAATTTTTATGTGAAGACATTTCCTTTTCCAGCCTAGGCATCAACACTCTCCAAATGTCCACTTGCAGATTCTACAAAAAATTGTTTCAAAACTGCTCTATCTAAAGGAAGTTTCAACTCTGTGAGTTAAATGCACACATCACAAAGAAGTGTCTGAGAATGCTTCTGTCTAGTTTTTATGTGAAGATTTTTTCTTTTCCAGCATATGCCACAAAGCTTTCCAAATATCCACTTGCCGATTCTACAAAAAGATTGTTTCAAAATTGCTCTATCAAAAGGAAGGTTCAACTCTATGAGTTGAATGTGCACATCACATAGAAGTTTCTGACAGTCCTTCTGTCTAGTTTTTACGTGAAGATATTTCCTTTTCCAGCATAGACCTGAAAGAGCTCCAAATATCCAGTGGCAGATTCTAGAAAAAGGGTGTTTCAAAAATGCTCTGTGAAAAAGAAAGTTCAACTCTGTTAATTGAATGCACTCATCACAAATTAGTTTCTGAGAATGCTTCTGTCTTGTTTTTATTTGAACATATTTCCTTTTCCAGCATATGCCTCAAAGCGCTACAAATATCCACTGGCAGATTCCACAAAAAGATTGTTTCACACCTGCTCTATCAAAGGGAAGGTTCAACTCTGTGAGATGAAGGTGTGCATCACATAGAAGTGTCTGAGAATGCTTCTGTCTAGTTTTTATGTTTAGATATTTCCTTTTCCAGCATAGACCTCAAAGTGCTCCAAGTATCCAATTGCAGATTCTCCAAAAAGACTGTTTCAAAACTGCTCTATCAAAAGAAAGCTTCAACCCTGTGAGTTGAGTGTGCACAACACAAAGAAGTTTCAGAGCATGGTTCTGTCTAATTTTTATGTGAAGACATTTTCTTATCCAGTGTAGGCCTCAAAGTGCTCCAAATATCCACTTGCAGATCCTACAAAAACAGTGTTTCAAAACTGCTCTATCAAAAGGAAGGTTCATCTCTGTGGGATGAATGCACCCATCACAAAGAAGTTTCTTATAATTCTTCTGTCTCATATTTATGTGAAGATATTTCCTTTTCAAGAATTGGCCTCAAAGAGTTCCAAATATCCACTTGCAGGTTCTACAAAGAGAGAGTTTCAAAAGTGCTGTATCAAAAGATAGGTTCAATTGTGTGAGTTGAATTCACACATTACAAAGAAGTTTCTCAGAATGCTTCGGTTTAGTTTTTATGTGAATATATTTCCTTTTCCACCGTAGGCAGCAAAGGCCTCCAAATATCCACTTGCAGATTCTATAAAAAGAGGCTTTCAAAACTGCTCTATCAAAAGATAGGTTGAAGTCTGTGAAAAGAATGCACAGAACACAAATAAGTTTCTCGGAATGTTTTTGTGTAGTTTTAATGTGAAGATTTTTTTTTCCTCAATTGGTCTCAAAGAGCTCCAATTATTCACTTTCATATTCTACAAAATGTGTATTTACAAACTGCTCAGTCAAAAGAGAGTTTCAACTCTATGAGCTAAATGCACACATCACAAAGAAGTTTCTAAGAGTACTTCTGTGTATGTTTTCTGTGAAGATATTACCTTTTCCAGCATAGGCCTCAAAGCGATCCAAATATTCAATTGCAGATTCTACAAAAAGAGTGTTTCAAAACTGCTCCATAAAATGAAATGTTCAACTAGGTGAAATGAATGCACATATCACAAAGAAGTTTCTCAGAATGCTTCTGTGTAGTTTTTACGTGAAGATATTTCCTTTTACTCCGTCGGCCACAAAGGACTCCACCTAAACACTTGCCTATTCTACATAAAGAGAGTTTCAAAATTGCTCTAACAAGAGATTTGTTCGACTCTGTGAGGTGAATGCCCACATCACAAATAAGTTTCTCAGAATACTTCTGTGTAGCTTTTAGGTGAAGATATTTCCTTTTCCACCGTAGGCTGCAAAGGCCTCCAAATATCCACCTGCAGATTCTTCAAATAGACTGTTTCAAAACTGCTCTCTCAAAAGATAGGTTCAACTCTGTAAGTTGAATGCGCATTTCAAAAAGAAGTTTCACAGAGTGCTTCTGTGAATTTTTTATGTGAGAATATTTCCTTTTCCACCATAAGTTACTAAGGGCCCCAAATATCCACTTGCTGTTTCTACAAGAGAGTTTCAACACTCCTCTGTCAAAATATATGTTGAATTCTTTGAGATGAATGCACACATTACAAAGTAGTTTCTCAGAATGTTTCTGTGTAGTTTTTATGTGAAGATATTTCTTTTTCCACCATTGGCCAAAAAGTGCTCCAAGTATCCACTTGCAGATACTGCAAAAAGAGTATTTCAGAACTGCTCAATCAAAAGAAAGTTTCAACTCTGTGAGGTGAATGCACACATCACAAAGAAGTTTCTCAGAATGCTTCTGTGCAGTTTTTATGTGAAGATATTTAGTTTTCCACAATAGGCCTCCTAGGGTTTCCAATATCAACCTGCAGATTCTACTAAAAGAGTTGTTTCCATACTTCTCAATCAAAAGAAACTTCAACTCCATGAGATGAATGCATATATCACAAAGAAGTTACTCAGAATGCTTCTGAATAGTTTTTATGTGAAGATATTTCCTTTTCCAGTATAGGCCTCAAAGCGCTCCAAATATCGACTTGCAGATCCTATGCAAAGAGTGGTTCAAAACTGCTCAATCACAAGAAAGGTTCTACTCCGTGAGATGAATGCACACATCACAAAGAAGATTATAAGAATGTTTCTGTGTAGTTTTTAAGGGATGATATTTCTTTTTCCACCATCGGCCACAAAAGGCTCCAAATACCCTCTTGCAGATTCTACCAAAAGGGAGTTTCAAACTGCACAGTGAAAAAGTAGGTTCAATTCTGGAGTTGAATGCACACATCAAAAAGAAGTTTCTCAGAATGCTTCCGTGTAGTTTTTATGTGAAGATATTTCCTTTTCCACCATAGGTCTCAAAGCGCTCCAAATATCCACTTGCAGATTATACAAAAAGAGTGTTTCTCTACAGGTACTGGAGAGGATGTGGAGAAATAGGAACAGTTTTACACTGTTGGTGGGAGTGAAAACTAGTTCAACCATTTTGGAAGTCAGTGTGTTGATTGCTCAGGTATCTAGAACTAGGAATACTATTTGACCCAGTCATTCCATTACTGGGTATATACCCAAAGGACTATAAATCATGCTGCTATAAAGACACATGCACACGTATGTTTATTGCTGCACTATTCACAATAGGAAAGACTTGGAACCAACCCAAATGTCCAACAATGATAGGCTGGATTAAGAAAATGTGGCATATATACACCATGGAATAACTCTGCAGCCATAAAAAAAGAAGAGTTCATGTCCTTTGTAGGGACATGGTTTAAACTGGAAATCATCATTCTCAGTAAACTATCACAAGGACAGAAAACCAAACAACTCATGTTCTCACTCATAGATGGGAATTGAAAAATGAGAACACATGTACACAGGAAGGGGAACATCACACTCTGGGGACGGTTGTGGGCTGGTCAGAGGAGAGAGGGCTAGCATTAGGAGATATTCCTAATGCTAAATGATGGGTTAATGTGGGCAGCACACCAGCATGGCACATGTATACTTATGCAACTAACCTGCACATTGTGCACAGGTACCCTAAAACTTAAAGTATAATAACAATAAAAATAATAATAATAAATAAAAAAGAGAGATAAAAAAAGAGCATGTAAAAACTGCTCAATCAAAAGAAAGGTTCAACTCTGTGAAATGAATGCACACATCACAATGTAGTTTCTCAGAGTGCTTCTATGTAGTTTTTATGTGAAGATGTTTCCTTTTCCACCATAGGTTGCAAAGGGCTCCAAATATCCACCTGAAGATTCTACAAAAAGAGAGTTTCAGAACAATCAAAATATTTGTTCAACACTGAGAGATGAATGCACACATCACAAAGAAGTTTCTCAGAATGCGTCTGTGTAGTTTATATGTAAGATATTTCCGTTTCCACCATAGGATGCAAAAGCCTCCAAATATCCACTTGCTGATTCTACACAAAGACAGTTTCAAAACTGCTCTCTCAAAAGATATGTTGAAATCTGTGTGTCGAATGCACACATCAGAAAGTTGTTTCTCAGAGTGCTTCTGTTTAGTTTTTATGTGAAGATATTCTCTTTTCCACCAGAGTTTGCAAAGGGCTCCAAATATCTGCTTGCAGATTCTACAAAAAGAGAGTTTCAAAACTGCTCTATCAAAAGATAGGTTCAACTCTGTGAGTTGAATGCACTCATCACAAAGAAGTTTCTCAGAATGCTTCCATGTAGATTTTATGTGAAGATATTTCCTTTTCCACCATAGGTCACAAAGCACTCCAAATATCCACTTGCAGATTCTACAAAAAGAGTGTTTCAGAACGGCTATTTCAAAAGATAACTTCAACTCGGTGAGATTAATGCACACATCAGAAAGAAGTTTCTCCTAATGCTTCCGTGTAGTTTTTATGTGAAGATATTTCCCTTTCCACCATAGGCCTCAAAACCCTCCAAATATCCACTTTCAGATTCGCCAAAAAGTTTGTTTCAAAACTGCTCAATCAGAAGAAAGGTTAAACTCTGTTAGATGAATGCACACATCATAAAGAAGTTTCCCCAAATGCTTCTGTGTAGTTTTTATGTGCAGATATTTCCTTTTCCTCTGTAGGGCTCAACGTGCTCCAAATATCCACCAGCAGATTCTACAAAAAGAGAGTTTCAAAACTGCTCAATCAAAACAAAGGTCCAACTCTGTGAGATGAATACACACATCACAGAGAAGTTTCTCAGAATGCTTCTGTGTAGTTCTTGTGTGAAGATATTCCCTTTTCCACAAAAGCCCTCCAAGTTTTCCAAACATCCACTTGCATATTCTACTAAAAGAATGTTTCCAAACTGCTCAATCAAAGAAAGGTTCAACTCTGTGAGATGAATGCACTTAAAACAAAGAAGTTTCTCAGAATGCTTCTTTGTATTGTTTAGGTGAAGATATTTCCTTTTCCACAATAGGCCTCAAAGCGCTCCAAATATCCACTTGCAGATTCGACAAAAAGAGTGTTTCCAAACTGCTCAATCAAATGAAATATTCCACTCTGTGAGATAAATGCACACATCACAAGGAAGGATCTCAGAATGCTTCTGTGCAGTTTTGAGGGAAGAAATTTCCTTTTCCATCATCAGCAACAAACGACACCAAATAACCACATGCAGATACTGCAAAAAGAGAATTTTGAAACAGCTCTATCAAAAAATAGGTACAACTCTGCGAGTTGAATGCACACATCATAAAGAAGTTCCTCCAAATACTTCTGTGTAGTTTTTATGTGAACATATTTCCTTTTCAACCATTAGCCTCAAGGCACTCCAAATATGCACTTGCAGATTCTACAAAAAGAGTGTTTCCAAACTCCTCAATCAAAAGAAAGGTTCAACTCTGTGAGATGAATGCACACAAAACAAATAAGTTTCTGAGAATGCTTCTGTGTAGTTATTATGTGAAGATATTTACTTTTCCAGAATAGTCACAAAAGCGCTCAAATATCAACTTACCGATTCGACAAGAAGAGTGTTTCGAAGCTGCTCAATCAAATGAAAGTTAACTCTGTGAGATGAATGCACACATAAAAAAGTAGTTTCTGAGAATTCTTCTGTATAGTTTTCATGGGAAGATATTTCCTCTTTCACCATTGGCCACAACGGGCTCCAAATAACCAGTTGCCGATTCTACAAAAAAGTGTCTGAAAACCTCTATCAAAAGACAGGTTCAAGTCTGCAAGTTCGATGCACACATTACAAAGAAGATTCTCAGAATGCTCCTGTGTAGTTTTTATGTGAAGATATTTCCTTTTCCACCATAGGCCTAAAGTGCTCCAAATATCCATTTGCAGAATCTGCAAGAAGAGTGCTTCAAAACTGATCAATCAAAACAAAGTTTCAAATCGTGAGATAAATGCATGCAAAACAAAGAATTGTCTCAGAATGCTTCAGTGTAGTTTCTATATGAAGATATTTCCTTTTCCACACTAGGCCTCAAAGGGCTCCAAATATCCAAGTGCAGATTCTACAAAAAGATTGTTTCAAAACTGCACAATCAAATGAAATGTTCAACTATGTTAGATGAATTCACACATCACAAGGAGTTTCTCAGAGTGCTTCTGTGTAGTTTTTATGTGAAGATATTTCATTTTCCACCATTGGCCTCAAAGCACTCCAAATATCCACTTGCAGATTCTACAAAAAGCGTGTTTCAAAACTGCCCAATCAAAAGAAAGGTTCAACTCTGTGAGATGAATACTCACAACACCAAGAAGTTTCTGAGAATGCTTCTGTGTAGTTTTTATGAGATTCAAATATCCATTTGCAGATTCTACTAAAAGAGTGTTTCCTAACTGTTCAAAGAAAAGAAAGTTTCAAATGAGTGATATGAATGCACACATCACAAAAAAGTTTCTGAGAATGCTTCTGTGTAGATTTTTTGTGAAGATATTTCCTTTTCCACAATAAGCCTCAAAGCACTCCAAAGATCCAATTGTAGATACTACAAAGGAGTGTTTCAAAACTGGTAAATCAAGTGAAATGTTCAACTCTGTGAGATGAATGGAGACATCAGAAAGTAGTTTCTCAGAATGCTTCTTTGTAGTTTTTATGGGAAGATTATTTGTTTTCCACCATCAGCCACAAAGGGATCCAAATAACCACTTGCAGATCGTACAAAAAGAGAGTTACAAAACTGCTCTATCAAAAGAAAGCTACAACAATGTGAGATGAATGCACACGTCACAAGGAAGTTTCTTTGAGTGTTTCTGTGTAGTTTTTATGTGAAGATATTTCCTTTTCCCTAAAAGAACTCAAAGCGCTCAAAATATCCCTTGCAGATTCTACCAAAAGAGTGTTTCACAACTGCTCAATCAAATGAAAGTTTCAACTTGGTGACATGAATACACAAGTCACAAAGTAGTTTCTAAGAATGCTTCCATGTAGTTTTTATGGGAAGATATTTCCTTTTCCACAATCGGCCATAAAGGGCTCCAAATAAACACATGCAGATTCTACAAAAACAGAGTTTCAAAACTGCTCTATCAAAAGATAGGTTCAACTCTGCTAGTTGAATGCACACATCACAAAGAAGTTTCTCAGAATTCTTCGGTGTAGTTGTTATGTGAAGATATTTGCTTTTCCACCATAGGCCTCAAAGCGCTCCAAATATCCACTTACAGATTCTACGAAAAGAGAGTTTCAAAACTGCTTAATCAAAAGAAAGTACAACTCTGTGAAATGAATTCACACATCACAAAGATGTTTCTCAGAATGCTTTTGTGTAGTTTATATGTGAAGATATTTCATTTTCCACAATAGTCATGAAAGCGCTCTAATATCAACTTGCAGATTCTACAAAAAGAGACTTTCAAAATTGCCCAATCAAAAGCAAGGTTCAACTCGGTTAGATGAATGCACACATCTCAAAGAAGTTTCTGAGAATGCTTCTGTGGGGTTTTTGTGATGATATTTCCATTTCCACAATAGGCCTCAAAGGGCTCCAAATATAAACTTGCAGATTCTATAAAAAGTGTGTTTCAAAACAGCTCAATGAAATGAAATGTTCAAATCTGTGAGATAAATGCACACATCCAAAAGAAGTTTGTCAGAATGTTTCTGTGTAGTTTTTATGTGAAGATATTTCCTTTTCCATAACAGGCCTGAAAGTGCTCCAAATATCCATTGCAGATTCTACAAAAAGAGTGTTTCAAAACTCCTCTATCAAAAGGAAGGTTCAACTCCTTGAGATGAATGCAAATGTCACAAAGAAGTTTCTCAGAATGCTTCTGTGTAGTTTTTCCTTTTCTACCATAGGCACCCAAGGACTCCAAATATCGACTTGCAGATTCTACTATATGAGTGTTTCCAAAGTGCTTAATCAAGAGAAAGGTTTATCTCTGTGAGATGAATATTCACATCACTAAAGACTTTCTCAGAACGCTTCTGTGTACATTTTATGTGAAGATATTTCCTTTTCCACCATAGGCGTCAAAGGTCTCCTAATATCCACTTGCATATTCTACAAAAAGAGTTTCAAAACTGATCTATCAAAATTTAGGTTCAACTCATTGAGACGAATGAACACATCACAAGGTATTTTCCCATAATGATTCTGTGTAGTTTCTCTGTGAAGATATTCCCCTTTCCAAAATGGGCCTCCAAGAGCTACAAATGTACACTTGCAGATACTACAAAAAGTGTGTTTCAAAACTGCTCAATGAAAAGAAAAGTTCAACTCTATCAGATGAATGCACACATCACAAAGCAGTTTGTCAGAATGTTTCTGTATAGTTTTTATTTTAAGAAATTTCCTTTTCCACCATTGGCCTCAAAGCATTCGAAATGTACAATTGCAGATTCTACAAAAAGAGTGGATCAAAGCTGCTCAATCAAGAGAAATGTTCAAATCTGTGAGATAAATGCGCACATTACAAAGAAGTTCCAGAATCCTTCTGCTAGTTATTTTGTGAAGATATTTCTTTTTCCACCATATGCCTCAAAGTGATCCAAGTATCCACTTGCAAATTCTACAGAAAGAGTGTTTCAAAGCTGCTCAAGCGAAAGTCAGGTTCAACTCTGTGAGATGAATGCACACATCATGAAGATATTTGTCAGAATGTTTCCGTCTAGTTTTTATGTAAAGATATTTCCTTTTCCAGCAAAGACCTCAAAGCGCTCCAAATGTCCACTTGCAGATTCTATAAAAGGAGAGTTTCCAAACTGTTCAACCAAAGAAAGGTTCCACTCTGTCATTTGAATTCACACATTGCAAAGAAGTTTCTCAGAATGCTTCTGTCTACTTTTTATGTGAAGATATTTCCTTTCCCACCATAGGCCTTAAAGTGCTCCAAATGTCCACTTGCAGATTCTACAAAAAGAGTGTTTCCAAACTGCTCAATCAAAAGAAGGTTTCAACTCTGTGAGATGATTAAACACATCACAAAGAATTTTCTCAGAATGATTCTCTCTAGTTTTTATGTGAAGATATTTCCTTTTCCACTATAGGCCTCAAAGTGCTCCAAATGTACAATTGCAGATTCTTCAAAAATGGTGTTTCAAAATTGTTCATTGAAAAGAAAGATTCAACTCTGTAGATGAATTCACGTCACAGAGTAGCTTGTCAGAATGTTTCTGTATAGATTTTAGAGAAGGTAATTCCTTTTACACCATAGTCCTCGAATCGTTCCAAATGTCCAATTGCAGATTCTACAAAATGTGTATTTCAAAGCTGCTCAATAAAAAGGAATTTTCAACTCTGTGAGATGAAAGCACACAGGACAGAGAAGTGTCTCAGAATACTTCCGTGTAGTTTTTATGGGAAGATAATTCATTATCCACCATCAGCCACAAAGGGCTCCAAATAACCACTTGCAGATTCTACTAAAAAGGTGTTTCAAAACTGCTCAATCAAAAGAAAGCTTCAACTCCGTTAGATGAATGCACACATCACAAATAAGTTTCTGAGAAAGCTTCAGTGTAGTTTTTGTGAAGATATTTCCTCTTCCACAAAAGGCCTCAAAGCGCTCCAAATATGAAATTGCAGATTCTGTAAAAAGAGTATTTCAAAACAGCTCAATGAAATGAAATGTTCAGCTCTGTGAGATGAATTCACACATCACAAAGAAGTTTGTCAGAATGCTTCTGTGTAGTTTTTATGTGAAGGTATTTCCTTTTCCACAATAGGTCTCCAAGGGCTCCAAATACCCACTTGCAGATTCTACAAAAAGATTGTTTCCAACCTGCTCAATCAAAAGAAATGTTCAACTCTGTGAGATGAGTGCACAAATAACAAAGAATTTTCTCAGAATGATTCTGTCTAGTTTTTATGTGAAGATATTTCCTTTTCCACCATAGGACACAAAGCGCTCCAAATGTCCACTTGCAGATTCTACAAAAACAATGTTTCACAACTACTCAATGAAAAGAAAGGTTCAACTCTGTGAGATGAATGAACACATCACAGATAATTTTCTCAGAATGATTCTGTCAAGTTTTTATGTGAAGATATTTCCTTTTCCACCATAGGCCTCAAAGAGCTCCAGATGTCCACTTGCAGATTCTACAAAAAGAGGGTTTCAAAACTACTCAATCGAAAGTAAGGTTCAACTCTGTGAGACGAATGCACACATCACAAAGAATGCTTTGTGTCTAGTCAGAATGCTTCAGTCTAGTTTTTATGTGAAGATATTTCCTTTTCCACCATAGGCCACAAAGCGCTCCAAATGTCCAATTGTAGATTCTATAAAAAGATTGTTTCAAACAGCTCAATCAAAACAAAGGTTCAACTCTGTGAGATGAATGCACACATCACAAAAAGTTTCTCAGAATATTTCTGTCTAGTTCTTAAGTGAAGATATTTCTCTTTCCACCATAGGCCTCAAAGAGCTCCAAAAGTCCACTTCCAGATTCTACAAAAAGAGAGTTTCCAAACTATTCAATCAAAACAAAGCTGAAACTCTGTGAGATGAATGCACACATCACAAAAGAATTTATAAGAATGCTTCTGTCCAGTTATTATGTGAAGATATTTCCTTTCCCACCATTGCAATCAAGGCACTCTCAATGTACACTTGCAGATAGTAAATAAAGGGTGCTTCAAAACTGCTGAATTAAAAGTAAGGTTCAACTCTGTGAGATGAATGCACATATCACAAAGAGGTTTATCAGAAAGCTTCTGTCTATTTATTATGTGAAGATATTTCTTTTTACACAATAGGCCTCAAAGCCCTCCATATAGTCACTTGCATATACTACAAAAAGTGTGTTTCAGCTCAATGGAAAGTAATTTTCTACACTGTGAGATGAATGCACTTGTCACAAAGAAGTTTTTGAGAAGGCTTCTGTCTAGTTTTTAAGTGAAGGTATTTCCTTTTCCACCATAGGCCTCAAAGCGCTCCAAATGTCCACTTGCAGATTCTACAAAAAGAGTGTTTGCAAGCTGCCAAATCAAAACAAAGTTTCATCTCAGTGAGATGAATGCACACATCACAAAGAAGTTTCTCAGAATGCTTCTGTATAGTTATTTTGTGAAGATATTTTGTTTTCCACCATAGAACCCAAAGCGCTCGAAATGTCCACTTGCAGATATTACAAAAACAGTGCTTCAAAACTGCTCAATGAAAAATAGGTTCAACTCTGTGAGATGAATGCACACATCATAAAGTAGTTTCTCAGAATCCTTCTATCTAGTTTTTATGTGAAGATATTTCCTTTTCCAAAATAGGCCTCAAAGTTCTCCAAATGTCAAGTTGTAGTTTCTACAAAAACAGTGTTTCAAAACTCCTCAATGAAAAGAAATGTTCAGCTCTCTGAGATGAATGCACACATCACAAAGCAGTTTGTCAGAATGTTTCTGTATAGTTTTTATGTTAAGATACTTCCTTTTCCACCATAGGCCTCAAAGAGCTCCAAATGTACACTTGCAGATTCTACATAAAGCGTGTTTCAATGCTGCTCAATCAAAAGAAATTTTCAACTCTGTGAGATAAATGCACGCATAACAAAGAAGTTTCCAGAATCCTTCTGTCTAGTTATTATGTGAAGATATTTCCTTTTCCACCATAGGCCTCAAAGTGCTCCAATTGTCAACTTGTAGATTCTACAAAAAGAGTGTTTCCAAACTGGTCAATCAAAGAAAAGTTCAACTCTCTCAGATGAATGCACACACCACGAAGAAGTTTCACAGAATGCTTCTATCTAGTTTTTATGTAAAGATATTTCCTTTTCCACCATAGGCCTCAAAGCGTTCCAAATGTCCCCTTGCAGATTCTACAAAAAAGAGTGTTTCAAAACTCAACCAAAAGAAATGTTCAACTCTGTGAGATGAATGAACACATCAAAGAGAATGTTCTCAAAATGATTCTGTCTCGTTTTTATGTGAAGATATTTCCTTTTCCACCATAGGCCTCGAAGCACTCCAAATATCCAATTGCACATTCTACAAAAAGTGTGTTTCAAAGCTGCTCCATCAAAAGAAATTTTCAACTCTGTGAGATGAATGCACACAGCACAAATAAGTTTCCCAGAATCCTTCTGTCTAGTTATTATGTGAAGATATTTCATTTTCCACCATAGCCCACAAAGCAGTCCAAAATTCCCCTTGCAATTTCTACAAAAAGTTTGTTTCAAAACTGCTCAATCAAAAGAAAGGTTCAACCCTGTGAGACGAATGCACACCTCACAAAGAAGTTTATCAGAATGCTTCTGTCTAGTTCTTAAGTGAAGATCTCTCCTTTTCACGATAGACCTCAAAGTGCTCCAAATGTCCACTTGCAGTTTCTACCAAAAGAGACTTTCTTAACTGCTCAATCAAAAGAAAGTTTCAACTCTTTGAGATGAATGCACACATCACAG
The DNA here is from genome assembly GCF_028885655.2 of Pongo abelii. Taxonomy (NCBI): domain Eukaryota; kingdom Metazoa; phylum Chordata; class Mammalia; order Primates; family Hominidae; genus Pongo; species Pongo abelii. Next base: position 14,873,681 of record NC_071998.2, on the reverse strand, counting down.
AGAATTTTGTAAGAATGCTTCTGTCTAGTTTTCATTTGAAGATATTTCTTTTACTACCCTAGGCCTCAAGGCACTCCAAATGTCCACTTTCAGATAGTACAAACAGGCTGTTCCCAAACTTCTCAATCAAAATAAGTTTCAACTCTCTGAGACGAATGGGCATATCACAAAGAAATTTGTCAGAATGCTTCTGTCTAGTTTTTTATGTGAAGATTTTTCCTTTTCCACCATAGGCCACAAAGCCTTCAAAATGTCCATTTGCAGATAGTATAAAAAGGTTGTTTGAAAACTGCTCAATCAGAAGTAAGGTTCAACTCTGTGAGATGAATGCATATATCACAAAGAAGTTTGTCAGAATGCTTCTGACTAGTTTTTTTATGAAGATATTTCATTTTCCACCATTGACCTCAAAGCGCTCCGAATGTCCATATGCAGATTCTACAAAAGGAGTGTTTCCAAACTGCTCAATCTAAAGAAAGTTTCAACTCTGTGAGACTAATGGAAACATCACAAAGAAGTTTCTCAAAAAGCTTCTGTCTAATTTTTATGTGGAAATATTTCCTTTTCCACCACAGGCCTCACAGCGTTCCAAATGTCCACTTGCAGATTCTACAAAAAGAGAGTTTCAAAGCTGCTCAATATAAGAAAGTTTCAACTCTGTGAGATGAAAGCACACATTACAAAGAAGTTTCTCAGAATGCTTCTTTTAATAATTATGTGAAGCTATTTTGATTTCCACTTTAGGCCTCAAAGCGTTCCAAATGTCCACCTGCATATTCTACAAAAAGAGATTTTCAAAACTGCTAAATCAAAAGTAAGCATCAACTCTGTGAGATGAATAAGCATATTACAAAGAAGTTTGTCAGAATGCTTCTGTCTAGTTTTTATGTGAAGATATTTCCTCTTCCACCATGGGCTGCAAAGCGCTCCAAATGTCCACTTCCAGATTCTTCAAAAAGAGTGTTTCAAAACTTCTTAGAGAAACGAAAGGTTCAGCTCTATGAGATGAATGCAGACATCACAAAACATTTTCTCAGAAAGCTTCTGTCTAGTTTTTATGTGAACATATTTCCTTTTCCACCATAGGATTCAAAGCGCTCCAAATGTACACTTGCAGTTTCTACAAAAAGAGTGTTTGAAAACTGCTCGATCAAAAGAAAGTTTCAACTCCTTGAGATGAATGCACACATCACGGAGAATTTTCTCAGCATGATTCTGTACAGTTTTTATGTGAAGATATTTCCTTTTTCACAGTAGGCCTCAAAGCACTCCAAACGTCCACTTGCAGATTCTACAAAAAGAATGTTTCAAAACTCTTCAGTCGAAAGTTAAGGTTGAACTCTATGAGATGAATGCACATTTCACAGAGAATTGTGTCAGAATGCTTCTGTCTAGTTTTTATGTGAAGATATTTCCTTTTAAACCATAGGTCATAAAGTGCTCTGAATGTCCACATGCAGTTTCTTCAAGAAGAGTGTTTCTAAACTGCTCAATCAAAAGAAACGTTCTACTCTGTGAGATGAATGAACACATCACAAAGAAGTTTCTCAGAATGCTTCTGTCTTGTTCTTAAGTGAAGATATCTCCTTTTCCACCATAGGCCACACAGCCCTCCATATCTCTACTTGCAGATTCTACAAAAACAGAGTTTCTGAACTACTCAATCAAAAGAAAGGTTCAACTCTGTGAGATGAATGCACACATCACAAAGAAATTTGTCAGAATGTTTCTGTGTAGTTTTTATGTGAAGATATTTCCTTTTCCACCATCAGCCACAATGCACTCCAAATGTTCCCTTGCAGAGAGTACAAAAAGGGTGTTTAAAACTTCTCAATCAAAAGTAAGGTTCAACTCTGTGAGATGAATGCACACATCACAAAGACGTTTGTCAGAATACTTCTGTGTAGTTTTTATGGGAAGATATTTCCTTTTCAACCATGGGCATCAAAGCGCTACAAATGTACACTTGCAGATTCTACAAAAAGAGTTATTCCAAACTACTGAATCAAAAGAAAGTTCAACTCTGTGATATGAATGCACACATAACAAAGAAGTTACTCAGATGCTTCTGTCTAGTTTTTATGTGGAGATATTTCCTTTTCTGTGAGATGTGAGATGAATGCACACATCACAAAGACGTTTGTCAGAATACTTCTGTGTAGTTTTTATGGGAAGATATTTCCTTTTCAACCATGGGCATCAAAGCGCTACAAATGTACACTTGCAGATTCTACAAAAAGAGTTATTCCAAACTACTGAATCAAAAGAAAGTTCAACTCTGTGATATGAATGCACACATAACAAAGAAGTTACTCAGATGCTTCTGTCTAGTTTTTATGTGGAGATATTTCCTTTTCCACCATAGACCTCAAAGCGCTCCAAATGGCCACTTGCAGATTCTACAAAAAGAGTGTTTCCAAACTTCTCAATCAAAAGGAAGGTTCAACTCTGTGAGATGAATATACACATCACAAAGGAGTTTGTCAGAATGCTTCTCTCTAATTTTTAGGTGAAGATATTTCCTTTTCCACCATAAGCCAAAAAAGCACTCCAATTGTCCATTTGCAGATAGGATAAAAAGCTTGTTTGAAAACTGCCCAATCAGAATTAAAGTTCAACTCTGTGAGATGAATGCACATATCACAAAGAAGTTTGTCAGGATGCTTCTGACTCGTTTTTATGTGAAGACATTTTCTTTACCACCGTAGGCCTCAAAGTGCTCCAAATGTCCATATACAGATTCTACAAAAGGAGTGTTTCCAAACAGCTCAATCCAAAGAAAAGTTCAAGTATGTGAGATGATTGAACACATCACAAAGAAGTTTCTCAGAAAACTTCTGTCTAGTTTTTATGTGAAAATATTCCCTTTTCCACTGTAGGCCACAAATCATCCCAAATGTCCCCTTGCAGTTCCCATAAAAAGAGTGTTTCAAAGCTGCTCAATGAAAAGAAAGGTTCAACTCTGTGAGATGAACACAGACATCACAAAAATAGTTTCTCTTAATGTTTCCTTTTAATTATTATGCGATGATATTTTTATTTCCACCTTAGTCCTCAAAGCACTCCAAATGTCCACATGCAGATTCTAAAAACATAATGTTTCAAAACCGCTCAATCAAAAGAGAGATTCAACTATGGGAGATGAATGCACACATCACAAAATATTACTCAGAATGCTTCTGTCCTGTTCTTAAGTGAAGATATTTCGTTTTCCACCATAGGCCTCAAATCGCTCCAAATGTCCACTTGAAGATTCCAGAAAAAGCGTGTTTCAAAACCGCTCATTCAAAACTAAGGTTCAACTCTGTGAGATGAATGCACACATCAAAAAGTAGTTTGTCAGAATGTTTCTATCTATTTTTTATGTGAAGATATTTGCTTTTCCACCATAGCCCAAAAGCGGTACAAATGTCCCTTTGCAGATTCTCCAAAAGGAGTGTTTCAAAACTGCTCAATCAAAAGAAATGTTCAACTCGAGAAATGAATGCACACATCACAAAGGACTTTCTCAGAATGTTTCTGTCTAGTTTTTAATTCAAGATATTTCCTTTTCCACCATAGGCCTCAAAGAACTCCAAATGTCCACTTGCAGATTCTACAAACAAGTGTATCAAAACTGCTCAATCAAAAGTAAGTTTCAACTCTGTGAGATGAATGCACACATCACATAGAAGTTTTTCAGAATGCTTATGTGTAGTTTTCATGTGAAGATATTACCTTTTCCACCATAGGCCTCAAAGCGCTCTAAATGTCCACTTGCAGATTCTACAAAAAGAGTGTTTCAAAGCTGCTCAATCAAAAGAAAGGTTCAATTCTGTGAGATGAATGCACATATCACAAAGAAGTTTGTCAGAATGCTTCTTTCTAGTTTTTCTTTGAAGATATTTCCCTTTCCACCATAGGCCTCAAAGCACTCCAAATGTTCACGTGCAGATTATACAAAAAGAGTGTTCCAAAGCTGCTCAATCCAAAGAAAGTTTCAACTCTGTGAGATGAATGCATACATCACAAAGAATTTTCTCAGAATGATTCTGCCTAATTTGTATGTGAAGATATTTCCTTTTCTACCATAGGCTTCAAAACGCTCCAAATGTACACATGCACATTCTAGAAAAAGTGTGTTTCAAAACTGCTCAGTGAAAAGAAAGGTTCAACTCTGTGAGATTAATGCACACATCTCAAAGATGTTTCTCAGAATGTTTCTGTATAGTTTTTTTGTGAAGATATTTCTATTTCCTCCATAGGCCTTAAGCGATCCAAATATCCACTTTCAGATTCTACAGAAAGAGTGATTCAAAGCTGCTCAATAAAAAGAAAGGTTCAACTCAGTGAAATGAATGCACACATCACAAAGTAGTTTCTCAGAATGATTCTGTCTAGTTCTTAAGTAAAGATATTTCCTTTTCCACCATGGGCCTCAAAGCGCTGCATATATCTACTTGCAGATTTTACACAAAGACTGTTTAAAACTGATCAATCAAAAGAAAGGTTCAACTATATGAGATGAATGCACACATCACAAAGAATTTTCTCAGAATGATTCTGTCTAGTTTTTATGTGAAGAAATTTCCTTTTACACCTTAGGCCTTAAACGTGCTAAATATACACTTGCAGATTATATAAAAGGGTGTTTCAAAACTGCTCAATCAAAACAAACTTTCAACTCTGTGAGATGAACGCACACATCAAGAAGAAGTTTCTCTGAATGATTCCTTCTAGTTCTTAAGTGAGGATATTTCCTTATCCACCATATGCCTCAAAGCACTCCAAATATCCACTTGCAGATTGTACAACGAAATATCTTCATATGATAACTAGACAGAAGCTTTATGAAAAACTTCTTTGTGATGTCTGCATTCATCTCACACTGACTAGAACCTTTCTTTTGATTGACCAGTTTTGAAATGCTCTTTTGGGTAATCTGCAAGTGGACATTTGGAAATCTTTGAGGCCTATGGTGGAAAAGGAAATATCTTCACACAAAAACCAGACAGAAGCATTCTGACGAACTTCTTTGTGATGGGCGCATTCATCTCAGAGAGTTGAACCTTTCTTTTCATGTATGCTTCTGTCTAGTTTTTATGTGAAGATATTTTCTTTTCCATCATAGGCCATAAAGCGCTCGAAATGTACACTTGCAGATGCTACAAAAAGCGAGTTTCAAAACTGCTTAACAAAAAGAAAGGTTCAACTCTGTGAGATGAATGCACACATCACAAAGAAGTGTGTCAGAATGCTTCTGTATAGTTTTTATGTGAAGATATTTCCTTTTCCATCATAGGCCATAAAGCGCTCCAAACGCACACATGCAGATAATTCAAAAAGGGTGTTTCAAAACTGCTCAATCAAAAGTAAGTTTCAACTCTTTGAGATCAATGCAGATATCACAAACTAGCTTGTCATAATGCTTGTGTCTAATATTTATGTGAAGATATTTCCTTTTTCACCATAGCCTCAAAGCACTCCAAATGTCTACTTGCAGATTCTACAAAAAGAGTGTTTCTAAACTGCTCTTTCAAAAGAAATGTTCAACTCCGTGAGATAAATGCACACATCACAAAGAAGTTTCTCAGAATGTTTCTGTCTCACTTTTATGTGAAGATATTTCCTTTTCCACCATGGGACTCAAAGTGCTCCAAATGTCCACTTGCAGATTCTACAAAAAGAGTGTTTGCAAACTCATCAATCGAAAGAAAGGTTCAAACCTGTGAGATGAATGCATGCATCACAAAGTATTTTCTCAGAATGATTCTGTCTAGTTTTCATGTGACGATATTTCCTTTTCCAGCATAGGCCTCAAAGCCCTCCAAATATCAACTTGCATGTTATACAAAAAGAGTGTTTCAAAACTGCTCAATGAAAAGAAACATTCAACTCTGTGAGATGAATGCACACATCACAAAGAAGTTTCTCAGAATGTTTCGGTATAGTTTTTAATTGAAGATATTTCATTTTGCAAAAGAGACCTCATGGCGCTCCAAATGTCCACATGCAGATACTACAGAAAGAGTGTTTCAAATCTCCTCCAGCAAAAGAGAGTTTAAACTCTGTGAGATGAAGGCACACATCACCAAAAAAAATTGTCAAAATGCTTCTGTCTAGTTTTTAAGTGAAGACACTTCCTTTTCTACCTTAGTCCTCAAAGCGCTCCAATTGTCCACTTGCCGATTCTACAAAAAGAGAGTTTCCAAACTATTCATTCAAAAGAAAGATTCAACCCTGTGAGATGAATGTACACATCGCAAGGAAATTTGTCACAATGCTTCTGTCTAGTTTTTATGTGAAGATATTTCCTTTCCTCCATAGACCTCAAAGCCCTCCAAATGTCCACTTCTGGACAGTTCAAAAACGGTGTTTTAAAACTGCTCTATCAAAATTAAGTTTCAAATCTGTGAGATGAATGCACATATAACAAAGAAGTTTGTCATAATGCTTCTGTCTAGTTTTTATGTGAAGATATTTCCTTTTCTCAATAGGCAACAAAGCTCTGAAAATGTTCTCTTGCAGATTCTGCAAAAAGAGTGTTTCAAGACTGCTCAATGAAAAGAAAGGTTCCTCTCTGTGAGATGAATGCACACATCACAAAGCAGTTTGTCAGAATGCTTCTGTCTGGTTCTTATGTGAAGATATTTCATTTTCCACCATAAGCCACAAGGGCTCCAAATGTCCACTTGCAGATTCTACAAAAAGAGTGTTACAAAGCTGCTCAATCAGAAGAAAATTTCAACTCAGTGAGATGAGTGCACACATCACAAAGAAGTTTCTCAGAATGCTTCTGTCTAGTTTTTTTGTGAAGATATTTTGTTTTCCACCATGGGCCTCCAAGCACTGCAAATGTCCACTTGCAGATTCTACAAAAAGTGTGTTTCAAATCTGTTCAATAGAAAGTAATTTTCCACTCTGTGAGAAGAATGTACACATCACAAAGAAGTTTGTGAGAATACATCTGTCTAGTTTTTATGTGAAGATATTTCCTTTTCCACAATAGGCCACAAAGGGCTCCAAATGTCCAGTTGCAGATTCTTCAAAAGGCGTGTTTCAAACCTGCTCAATTAAAATAAATATTCAAGTTTGTGAGATGAATGCACACTTTACAAATAAGTTTCTCAGAATGCTGCTGTCTAGTTCTTAAGGGAAGGTATTTCCTTTTCCACCATAGACATCAAAGCGTTCCAAATAATCACTTGCAGATTCTACAAAAAGTGAGTTTTCAAAGTACTCAGTCAAAGGAAAGGTTCAACTCTGTGAGATGAATGCTCACATCACAAAGAAATTTGTCAGAATGCTTGTGTGAAGATTTTTGTGTGAAGATATTTTTGTGTGAAGATATTTCCTTTTCCGTCATAGGCCTCAAAGCGCTCCAAAGGTACACTTGCAGATTATACAAAAAGAGGGTTTCAAACCTCCTCAATCAAAAGAAAGTTTCAAGTGTGTAAGATGAATGCACACATCACAAATAATTTTCTCTGAATGGTTCTGTCTAGTTTTTATGTGAAGATATTTCCTTTTCCACCATTGGCCCCAAAGCGCTCCAAATGAACAATTGCAGATACTACAAAAAGAGTGTTTTAAAACTGTTCAGCAATAGAAAGGTTCAACTCTGTGTGACGAATGCACACATCACAAAGAAGGTAATCAGAATGTTTCTGTCTAGTAATTAAGTGAAGATATTTTCTTTTCCTCTATAGTCCTCAAAGCGCTCTAAATGTCCACCAGCAGATTCTAAAAAAAGAGAGTTTCAAAACTCCTCAATCAAAATAAAGGTTCAATTCTGGGAGATGAATGCACACATCACATAGTAATTTGTCAGAATGCTTCTGTCTAGTTTTTATGTGAAGATATTTCCTTTTCCTCCATAGATGTCAAAGCACTCAAATATCCCATTTCAGATAGTACAAAAAGGATGTTTCAAAACTGTGCAAGCAAAAGTAAGTTCAACTCTGTGAGTTGAATCCACATATCACAAAGAAGTCTGTCAGAATGCTTCTGTCAAGATTTTATGTGAAGATATATCCTTTTCCACCATGGGCCTCAAAGTGCTACAAATGTCCACTTGCACATAGTAAAAAAAGGGTGTTTCAAAACTACTCAAAGATAAGAAAATTTCAAATCTCTGAGATGAATGCACACATCACAAAGAAGTTTCTCAGAATGCTTCTGTCTAGTTATTATGTGAAGATATTTCGTTTTCCAACATAGGCCTCAAAGCGTCCCAAATGTTCACTTGCAGATTCTACAAAAAGACTGTTTCCAAACTCCTCCATCCAAGAAAGGTTCAACTCTGTGAGATGAATGCATACATTGGAAAGAAGTTTCTAAGAATGCATCCGTGTTATTTTTATGTGAAGATATTTCCTTTTCCACCGTAGTTCTCAAAGCACTCCAAATGTCCACATGCAGATTCTACAAAAAGAGTGTTTCAAAACTGCTCAATCGATAGTGAGGTTCAACGCTGTGAGATGAACGCACACATCACAAGGTAGTTTGTCAGAATGCTTCTGTCTAATTTCTATGTGAAGATATTTCCTTTTCCACCATAGGCCTCAAGACGCTCCAAATGAACACTTGTAGATTCTACAAAAAAAAGTGTTTTAAAACTGCTCAATCAAAAGATATGTTCAACTCTGTGAGATGAAGGCACATATCACAAAGAAGTTTGTCAGAATGTTTCGGTCCAGTTTTGAAACACCCTTTTTTTACTATCTGCAAGTGTACTTTTGGAGTGCTTTGAAACCTATGGTGGAAAAGTAAATATCTTCACATAAAAACTAAACAGAAAAATTCTGACAAACTCCTTTGTGATGCTTTCATTAATCTCACAGAGTTGAAACTTTCTTTGCACTGAGCAGTTTTGAAACACCCTTTTTGTACTATCTGCAATAGGACGTTTGGAGTGCTTTGAGGCCTATGGTGCAAAAGGAAATATCTACACACAAAATCTAGACAGAAGCATACTGAGCAACTTCTTTGTGATGTGTGCATTCATCTCACGGAGTTGAACTTTTCTTTTGATTGAGCAGATTTGAAACACTCTTTTTGTAGAATCTGCAAGCGAACATTTGGAGCACTTTGAGGCCTATGGCGGAAAAGGAAATATCTTCACATAAAAACTATACAGAAATATTCTGATAAACTTCGTTTTGATGGGTCGATTCATCTCATTGAGTTGAACCTTAGCTTCATTGAGCAATTTTGAAACACTCTTTTTATAGAATCTGCAAGTGGACAATTGTAGTGCTTTGAGGCCTATGGTGGAAAATGAAATATCTTCACATAAAAACTAGACAGAATCAATCTGATAAAATTGTTTATGATGTGTGTATTTATCTCACAGAGTTTTACCCTTATTTTCATTGAGCAGTTTTGAAACACTGTTTTTGTAGAATCTGCAAGTGGACATTTGGAGGGCTTTGAGGCCTATGGTGGAAAAGGAAATATCTTCACAGAAAAATTAGACGGAAGCATTCTGAGAAACTTCTTTGTGATGTGTGAATTCCTCTCAAAGAGTTGAACCTTTGTTTTGATTGAACAGTTGGAAACATTCTTTTTGTAGAATGTGCAGGGGGACATTTGGAGTGTTTTGCGTCCTAAGGTGGAAAAGGAAATATCTTCACATAAAAACTGTACAGAAGCATTCTGACAAAATTCTTTGTGATATGTGCTTTCATCTCACAAAATAGAACCTTACTTTTGGTTGAACAGTTTTTCAACACCCTTTTTTTACTATCTGCAAGTGGACATTTGGAGTGCTTTGAGGCCTATGGTGGAAAAGGATGTATCTTCTCATAAAAACTAGACAGAAGAATTGTGCAAATTTCTTTGTGACGTGTGCATTCCTCTCACTGAGTTGAAACTTTCTTTGACGGAGATGTTTGGATACTCTCTTTTTGTAGAATCTGCAATTGGATGTATGGAGCGCTTTGAGGCCTATGGTGGAAAAGAAGGTATCTTCACCTAAGAACTAGACAAGCATTCTGAGAAACTTCATTGTGATGTGTGCATTCATCTCACAGACTTCAACCTTTCTTTTGATTGAGCAGTTTTGAAACACTTTTTGCAGAATCTGCAAGTGGATATTTAGAGCGCTTTGCAGCCTATGCTGGAAAAGGAAATATCTTCACATAAAAACTAGACAGAAGCATTCTCAGGAATTTCTTTGTGATGTGTGCATTCATCTCACAGAGTTGAATCTTACTTTCGATTCAGCTCTTTGGAAACACTCTTTTTGTGGAATCTGCAAGTGCTTTGAGGCCAACGTGGAAAACAAAATATCTTCACATAATAGCAAGACAAAAGAATTCGGAGAAACTTCTTCGAGATGTGTGCATTCATCTCACACACTTGAACTTTCTTTTTATTGAACAGCTTTGAAAAACTCTTTTTGTAGAATCTGCAATTGGACATTTGGAGTGCTTTGAGGCTGATGGTGGAAAAGGAAATATATTCAAATAAAAACTATACAGAAACTTTCTGACAAACTTCTTTGTGATGTTTGCATTCATCTCACAGCATTGAACCTTACTTTTGATTGAGCAGTTTGGAAACACTCTTTTTGTAGAATCTGCAAGTGTACATTTCGATCGTTTTGAGGCCCATGGTGCAAAAGGATCTATCTTCACTTGAAACCTAGACAGAATCATTCAGAGAAAATTATTTGAGATTGGTGCATTCATCTCTCAGAGTTGAAACGTTCTTTCTATTAAGCAGTTTGGAAACACTCTTTTTCTAAAACCTGCAAGTGGGTATTTGGAGCACTTTGAAGCCTATTGTGGAAGAGGAAATATCTTGACTTACGAACTTGACAGAAGCATTCTGAGAAACTTCCTTGTGATGTGTGCATTTATCTCACAGAGTTGAAACTTTCTTTTGATTGAGCAGTTTTGAAACATTCTTTTTGTAGAATCTGGAAGTGGACATTTGGAGTGCTTTGAGGCCTATGGTGGAAATGGAAATATCTTCACTTAAGAAGTAGACAGAAGCATTCTGAGAAACTTCTTTGTGATGTGTGCATTCATCTCACAGATTTGAACCTTACTTATGAATGAGCAGTTTTGAAACCCTCTTTTTGCAGAATCTGCAAGTGGACAACTGGAGCATTTGAGGCCTATGGTGGGAAACGAAATATCTTCACATAATAACTAGACAGAAGCATTCTGAGAAACTACTTTGTGATGTGTGCACTCATCTCACAGATTTGAACTTTCTTTTGATTGAGTAGTTTGGAAACTATCTTTCTGTAGAATCTGGAAGTGGACATTCGGAGCGCTTTGAGGCCTATGGTGGAAAAGGAAATATCTTCATATAAAAACTAGACAGAAGCATTCAGACCAACTTCTTTGTGATATGTGCATTCGTCTCACAGAGTTGAACCTTACTTTTGATTGAGCAGTTTTGAATCACCCTTTTTGTACTGTCTGCAAGTGGACATTTGGAGTGCTTTGAGGCCAATGGTGGAAAAGGATATATGGTCATATAAACCTAGACAGAAGCAATCTGAGAAACTTCTTTGTGATGGGTGCATTCATCTCACAGAGTTGAAACTATCCTTTGATTGAGCAGTTTTAAACACTCTTTTTGTAGGATCTGCAAGTGGATATTTGGAGGCGTATGGTGGAAGAGGAAATATCTTCAATCAAGAAATAGACACAAGCGTTCTGGGAAACTTTTTGTGATGTGTGCATTCATCTCACAGATTTGACCTTTCTTTTGATTGTGCAGGTTGGAAACAATCTTTTGTAAAATCTGCAATCGGAGATCAGGAGTGCTTTGAGGCCTATGGTGGAAAACGAAATATCTTCACATAATAACTAGGCAGAAGCATTCTGAGAAACTTCCTTGTGATATGTGAGTTCATCTCATAGATTTTAAACATTCTTTTGAATGAGCAGGTTTGAAACACTCTTTTCGTAGATTCTGCAAGTGGATATTTGAAGTGCTATGAGGCCTATGGTGGAAAAGGAAATATTTTCACATAAAAAGTATACGGAAAAATTCTGACAAACTTCCTTGTGGTGAGTGCATTCATCTCATGGAGTTGAAACTTTATTTTCATTAAGCAGTTTGGAAACACTGTTTTTGTAGAATCTGCAACTGGACATAAGGAGTGCTTCGAGGTCAATGGTGGAAAAGTAAATATCTTCACCTAAAAACTGCACAGAATAATTCTGAGAACATTCTTTCTGATTTGTGCATTCATCTCCCAGAGTTGAACATTGTTCTTGTTTGAACAATTTTGGAACACTCTTTTTGTAGAATCTGCAAGAGGACATTTTGTGCGCTTAGAGGCTTATGTTGTAAAAGGTAGTATGTTCACATAAAAACTGGACAGAAGCATCCTGAGAAACTTCTTTGTGATGTGTGCATTCATCTCACAGAGTTGAAGCTTCCTTTTGATTGAGCAGTTTGGAAACCCTCTTTTTGTAGAATCTGCAGGGGAACATTTGGAGCACTTTGAGTCCTATCGTGGAAAAGGAAATATCTTCATATAAAAACTAGTCAGAAACATTCTGACAATCTTCTTTGTGATGTGTGCATTCACCTCACAGAGACGAACCTTACTATTCATTGAGCAGTTTTGAAACCCTCTTTTTGTAGAATCTGCAAGTGGACTTTTGGAGCTCTTGGAGGCCTGTAGTGGAAAAGGACATATCTTCACATTAAAACTATACAAAAGCATTCTCACAAACTTCTTTGTGTTGCGTGCATTCATCTCACAGAGTTGAACCTCAGTTGTCATTAAGCAGTTTTGAAACCTTCTTTTTATAGAATTTGCAGGTAGACATTTGGAGCACCTTGAGGCTTGTGGTGTATAATGAAATATCTTCATATGATAACTAGACAAAAGCATTCTGAGAAACTTCTTTGTGATGGGTGCACTCATCTCACGTAGATGAATCTTTCTTTTGATGGAGCAGCTTTGAAACACTCTTTTTGTAGAATCTGCAAGTGGACATTTGGAGCACTTTGAGGCCTATGGTGGGATAGGAAATATCTTCACATAAAAAACAGCCAGAGTTGAATCTTTCTTTTCATTGAACAGCTTTGAAAAACTCTTTTTGTAGAATCTGCAAGTGGGCATTTGGTGCACAATTAGGCCTATGGTGGAAAAGGAATTATCTTCATATAATAACTAGAAAGAAGCATTCTGACACACTTCTTTGTGACGTGTGTATTCATCTCACAGAGTTGAAACTTACTTTTCATTGAGCAGTTTTGAAACCCTATTTTTGTAGAATCTACAAGTGGACGTTTGGAGTGCTTTGAGGCCTATGTTGGAAAAGAAAATATCTTCACACAAAAAATAGACAGAAACATTCTGACAAACTTCTTTGGAATGTGTGCATTCATCGCACACAGTTGAACCTTTCTTTTGATTGAGCAGTTTGAAACACTCTTTTTGTAGAGTCTGCAAGTGGACATTTGAAGCGCTTTAAGGCCTATTGTGTAAAAGGAAATATCTTCACCAAAAAACCACCCAGAAGCATTCTGACAAAGTTCTTCGTGATGTGTGCATTCATCTCACAGAGTTGAAACTTTCTTTTGATTGAGCAGATTTGAAACACTATTTTTGTAGAATCTGAAAGTGGACATTTGGAGCGCATTTAGGCCTATGGTGGAAAAGGAAGTGTCTTCAAATAATAACTAGACAGAGGCATTCTGACACACTTCTTTGTGATGTGTGCATTCATCTCAAAGAGGTGTACCTTACTTTTCTTTGAGCTGTTTTGAAACACTCGTTTTGTTGAATCTGCAAGTGGTCATTTTGAGCGCTTTGAGGTCTATGGTGGAAAAGGAAATATCTTCACATGAAAACTAGACAGAACCATTCTGACAATCTTTTTTGTGATGTGTGCATTCATCTTACAGAGTTGAACCTTAGTTTTCATTTATCAGCCTTCAAACACCCTTTTGTAGAATCTGCATGTGGACATTTGGAGCGCTTTGAAGTCTATTGTGGAAAAGGAAATATCCTCACATAAAAACTAGGCAGAAGCATTCTGACAAACTTCTTTGTGATGCGTACATTCATCTTACGGAGTTGAACCTTAGTTTTCATTGAGCAGTTTTGAAACCTTCTTTTTGTAGAATCTACAAGTGGACATTTGGAGCGCTTTGATACCTGTGTTGGAAAAGGAAATATATTTACATAAATACTTGACAGAAGCATTCTGACAAACTTTTTTGTGATGAGTGCATTCATCTCACAGAGCTGAACATTTCTTTTGATTGAGCAGCTTTGAAACACTCTTTTTGTAGAATCTGCAAGTGGACATTTGAAGTGCTTTGAGGCCTATGGTGGAAAGGGAAATATCTTCATATAAAAACTAGACGGAAGCATTCTGAAAAACTTCTTTGTGATGTGTGCATTCGTCTCACAGAGTTGAACCTTTCTGTTGATTGAGCAGTCTTGAAACACTCTTTTTGTAGAATCTGCAAGTGGACATTTGGAGTGCTTTGGGGCCTATGGTGGAAAAGGAAAAACCTTCACGTAAAAGCTAGACAGAATCATTCTGACAAACTTCTTTATAATGTGTGCTTTCATCTCACACAGTTGGATTTGAACTTTACTTTTCATTGAGCAGTTTTGAAGCACTCTTTTTATATAATCTGCAAGTAGACATTTGGAGCGCCTTGAGGCCAATGGTGGAAAAGGAAATATCTTCATATAATAACTAGACAGAAGCATTCTGAGAAACTTCTTTGTGATGAGTTCATTCATCTCATGGAGCTCAACATTTCTTTTGATTGAGCAGCTTTGAATCACTCTTTTTGTAGAATCTTCAATTGTACATTTGGAGCACTTTGTGGCCTATGGTGGAAAAGCAAATATCTTCTCATAAAAACTAGACAGAAGCATTCTGAAAAACTTCTTTGTCATGTGTACCTTCATCTCAGAGAGTTGAACCTTACTTTTCATTGAGCAGTTTTGAAAAACTCTTTCTGTAGAATCTACAAGTGGCCATTTGGAGCACTTTGAGGCCTATGGTGGAAAAGGAAATATCTTCACATAAAAACCAGACAGAAGCATTCTGACAAACATTTTGTGATGTGTGCATTCATTTCACAGGGTTGTACATTTGTTTTGATTGAGCATCTTTGAAACACTCTTTTTGTAGAATCTGCAAGTGGACATTTGGAGTGCTTTGTGTCCTATGGTGGAAAAGGAATGATCTTCACATGAAAACTATACAGAAGCATTCTGACAAACTTCTTTGTGATGTGTGCATTCATCTCACAGAGCTGAACCTTACTTTTCATTGAGCAGTTTTGAAAATCTCTTTCTGTAGAATCTACAAGTGGACATTTGGAGCACTCTTAGGCCTATGGTGGAAAAGGAATTGTCTTAACAGAATAACGAGACAGAAGGATTCTGACAAATTCCTTTGTCATGTGTGCATTCATATTACAGAGTTGAACCTTACATTTGATGGAGCAGTTTTGAAAGACCCTTTTTGTACTATCTGCAAGCCAACGTTTGGAGTGATTTAATGCCTATGGTGGTGAAGGAAATAACTTCTCATAAGAACTAGAGAGAAGCATTATGAGAAATTTCTTTGTGATGTGTTCATTCATCTCACAGAGTTGAACCTTACTTTCGACAGATAAATTCTTAAACTCTCTTTTTATAGAATCTGCAAGTTGATCTTTGGAGCGCTTTGAGGTCTATGGTGGAAAAGCAAATATCTTCACATAAAGACTAGACAGAATCATTCTGACAAACTTCTTTGTGATGTGTGCATTCATATCACAGAGTTGAACCTTTATTTTGAGTGACTAGCTTTGAAACACTCTTTTTGTAGAATCTGCATGTGGACAATTGGAGCACTTTGAGGCCTACAGTGGAAGAAGAAATATATTCACAGAAAAGCTAGACAGAAGCATTCTGAAAAAGATCTCTCTGACGTTTGCATTCATCTCACAGAGTTAAAACTTTCTTTTGATTCAGCAGTCTTGAATCACTCTTTTTGTAGAATCTGCAAGTATACATTTGGAGCACCTTGAGCCCTATGGTGGATATTGAAATATCTTCATATAATAAATAGACAGAAGCATTCTGAGACACTTCTTTGTGATGTGTGTATTCATCTCACAGAGTAGAACCTTTCTTTTGATTTGTCACCTTTGAAACGTCTTTCTGTAGAATCTGCAAGTGGACATTTGGAGCGTTTTGAGGCCTATGGTGGAAAAGGAAATAACTTCGCATAAAAACTAGAGAGAAGCATTCTGACAATCTTCTTTGTGTTGTGTGCATTCATCTCACAGAGTAGAACCTTAGTTTTAAACGAGCAGTTTTGAAACACTCTTTCTGTAGAATCTGCAAGTGGACATTTGGAGCGCTTTGCGACCTATGGTGGAAAAGGAAATATCTTCGCATAAAAACTATACAGAAGCATTCCGGCAAACTTCTTTGTGACGTGTGCATTCATATCGCAGAGTTGAACCTTACTTTTGACTAAGCAGCTTTGAAACACTCTTTTTATAGAATCTGGTAGTGGACATTTGGTGCGCTTTTAGGCCTTTGGTGGAAAAGGAAACATCTTGGCATAAAAACTATGCAGAAGCATTCTGACAAACTTCTTTGGGATGTGTGCATTGATCTCACAGAGATGAAGCTTTCTTTTTATTGAGCAGCTTTGAAACACCCTTTTTGTATAATCTGCGAGTAGGCATTTGGAGCATTTTGAAGCCTGTGGTGGAAAAGGAAATATATTCACATATAAACCAGACAGAAGAATTCTGACAAACTTCTGTTTGATTTATGCATTCGTCTCACAGAGTTTAACCTTAGTTTTGATTGAGCAGCTTTGAAACACTCTTTTTGTAGAATCTGCAAGTGGATATTTGGAGTGCTTTGTGGCCTATGGTGGAAAAGGAAATATCTTCACCTAAAATTAGACAGAAGCATTCCGAAGAACTTCTTTGTGACGTGTGCATTCATCCAACAGAGTTGAATCTTTCTTGTGTTTGAGCAGCTCAGAAACCCTTCTTGTAGAATCTGTGAGTGGACATTTAGAGCGCTTTGAGGCCTATGGTGGAAAAGGAAATATCTTCACATAAAACGAGACAGAAGAATTCGTACAAACTTCTTTTTGATGTGTGCATTTGTCTCACAGAGTTAAACCTTACTTTTCATTGAGCAGTTTTACAACACTCTTTTTGTAGAATCTGCAAGTGGACATTTGTAGTGTTTTTTCAGGCCTACGGTGGAAAAGGAAATATCTTCACATAAAAACTAGACAGAGGCATTCTGACAATCTTCTTTGTGATGTGTGCATTCATCTCACTGAGATGAAACTTTCTTTTTCTTGAGAAGCTTTGAAACACTCTTTTTGTAGAAGCTGCAACTGGACGTTTGTTCCGCTTTGAGGCCTTTGTTGGAAAAGGAAATATCTTCCCATAAAAAATAGACAGAAGCATTCTGACAACTTTCTTTGTGATACATGCATTCAACTCACAGAGTTGAACCTTACTTTTGATTCAGCAGTTTTGGAAGACCATTTTGTCCTATCTGCAAGTGGACATTTGGAGTGATTTGATGCCTATGGTGGAAAAGGAAATATCTTCACAAAACAACTACACAGAGGCATTCTGGGAAACTTCTTTGTGATCTGTGCATTCATCTAACAGAATCGAACCTTAATTTTCATTAAATTCCAATAAATTCCATTTCATTAAATTCCATTCCCTTCCTCTCCATTCCACTCCTCTCCACCCCACTGCACTGCATTCCACTCCACTCCACTTCCGTCCAATCAACCCCTTTCCCCTCCACCACACTCCATTCTACTACATTCCACTTCATTCCTCTCCCCTCCATTTTACTTCATTCCTCTACACTCCATTCCTTTACATTCCATCCCATTCCATTCCACTCCATTCCACTCTACTCCACTCCACTCCACTGCATTCGATTCCATTCCATCCCATTCCTTTCCATTCCATTCCACTCCACACCACTCCACTCCACCCCATCCCACTCCACTCCATTCCATTCCATTCCACTCCTTTCCCTTTCAATTCTTTCTTTTGAGAGGATCTCACCCTGTCATGCAGGCTGGAGTGCAGTGGCACAATCTCAGCAAACGTTTCATTTAACCATTCCATTCCATTGCTTTCCACTCCATTCCATTCCATTCCAATCCGTTTCATTCCATTCCATTCCACTCCATTTCATTCCATTCCATTCCACTCCACTCCACTGGACTCCACTCCACTCCACTCCATTCCATCCCATTCAATTCTACTTCATTCCACTCCAATCCACTCCACTCTGCTCCACTAAACTCCACTCCATTCCATCCCATTTCACTCCACTCCAATTCACTCCACTCCACTCCACTGAATTTCTTTCCATTCCATCCCATTCCATTCCATTCCATTCCGTTCCATTCCATTCCAATATATTCCATTCCATTCCTTTCTTTTGACAGGATCTCACTCTGTCACACAGGCTAGAGTGCAGTGGCGCAATCTCAGCTCACATTTCATTTCACCATTCAATTACACTCCATTCCAAACAACTCCACTCCACTCCATTCCATCACACTCCATTCCATTCCACTCCATTACTTTCCAGTCTTTTCTTTCGAAAGGATCTCACTCTTTCACGCAGGGTGGAGTGCAGTGGCACAATCACAGCCTACATTTCATTTAAGCATTCTTTTCTATTCCATTCCATCGCATTCCATCCATTTACACTCCAATCGACTCCATTCCAATCCACTCCACATCATTCCATTCTGTGTCGCTCCACTCCACTCCATTCAACACCATTCCATTCCATCCCATTCCATTCCACTCTAATCCACCCTACTCCACTCCACTCCATTCCATTTCAATCAATCACATTCCATTCCACCTCATTCCAGTCCACTCCACACCATTCCACTCCAATCCACTACACTTCAATCCACTGCACTTCACTCCATTCCATTCCACTCTACTCCATTCCGTTCCATTACTTTCTTTCGACAGGATCTCATTCTTTCACCCAGGCTGGAGTGCAGTGGCACAATCTCAGCTCACATTTCAATTCACCATTCCGTTTCATTGCATTCCATTCCATTCCATTCCATTCCACTCCACCCGACCCCACTCCACTCCATTCCACTCCTTTCCATTCCATTCCTTTGCACTCGACTCAACTCCACTCCATTCCACTCCACTCCATTACATCCCATTCCGTTAAACTCCATTGCACTCCACTCCGGTACACCCCAATCCCCTCCACACTATTCCACTCCATCCCATTCTATTCCACTCCATTCCACTCCACTCTACTCAACTCCACTTCACTCCAATCCATTCCATTCCATTCTATTTCATTCCACTCCATTCCTTTCCATTCCTTTCTTTCGACAGGGTATCACTCAGTCACCCAGGATTGAGTGCAGTGGAACAATCTCAGATCACATTACATTTTACAACTCTGTTGCATTCCATTGCATTCCATTCCTTTCCATAACATTCAACTCCACTCCTCTCCACTAAACTCCAATAAACTACATTCTATTCCATTCCATTCCATTCCAGTCCACTCCACTCTAGTACAATCCACTTGATCCCATTCCATCCAATTCAATTCCACTCCCTTCCACTTCACTCCACTCCATTCCATTCCATTCCATTCCATTCCAATCCGTCCCATCCCATTCCACTCTGTTCCACTCTACTCCACTCCACTCCACTCCACTTCACTCCACTCCACTACAATTCACTCCATTCCATGCCATTCCGCTTCATTCCATTCAATTTCTTTCTTTCGACAGGATCTGTCTCTGTTAACCAAGCTGGACTGCAGCGGCACAATCTCAGCTCACATTTCATTTCACCATTCCATTCCATTACATTCCATCATATTCCATTCCATTCCATTATATTCCATTCCATTCCACTCCATCCCACACCACTCCACTCCACTCCAATACATTCCATTCCATTTCATTCTATTCCACTCCATTTCAGTCCACTCCACTTCACTACACTACATTCCACCCCATTAGATTCAATCCCATTCCATTCCACTACATTCCACTCCACTCCACTTCAATTCACTCTACTCCACTCCATTCCATTCCATTCAATCCCATTCCATTCCACTCCATTCCACTCCACTCCACTGCACTCCAGTTCACTCCACTCCACTCCACTCCACTCCATTCCATTCCATTCAATCCCATTCCATTCCACTCCACTGCACTCCACTCCACTCCAGTCCACTCCAATCCATTCCATTCCATTCCATTTAACTGCATTCCATTCCACACATTTCTTTCGACAGGTTCTCACTCTGTCAGAGTCTGGAGTGCAGAGACACAATCTCAGCTCACATTTCATTTCACCATTCCATTCCATTTCTTTATATTTCATTCCATTCCAATCCACTCCACTCCACTCAACTCCACTCCTCTCCACTACATTCCATTCCATTCCACTCAACTGGAGTTCACTCCACTCCACTCAACTCCAATCCATACCATCCCATTCCATTCCACTCCTTTCCACTCCTCACGACTCCATTCCACTCCACTCCATTCCATTCCATTCCATTCCATTCCATTCCACTCTATTCCACTCCACTGCACTTCACTCTACTCCACTTCACTCCATTCCATTCCATTCCATTCCCTTGCATTCCATTCCATTCCATTCAATTCCATTAAATTCCATTCCTTTCCTTCGACAGGATCTCACTCTGTCACCCAGGCTGGAGTGTAGTACAACAGTCTCAACTCACATTTCATTTTACCATTCTCTTCCATTCCATTCCATTCCATTGCATTCCACTCCACTCCACTACGATCCATTCCATTCTATCTCATTCAAATCCATTCCACTCCACTCTATTCCTCTCCATTACACTCTCCATTACACTCGATTCCGCTCCATTATAAGCCACTCCCTTCCATTCCATCCCATTCCATTCCACTCCACTCCATTCCACTCCATTCAAATCCACTCCCCTGAACTCCAGTCCATTCCACTCCATCCCATTCCATACCACTCCATTTCACTCCACTCCACTCCACTCCATTCCATTCTTTCCACTCCCTTCCATTCCATTCCTTTCTTTCGACAGGATCTCACGCTGTCACCCTGGCTGCATTGCAGTGTTGCAATCTCACCTTACATTTCATTTCACCATTCTATTCCATTGCATTCCATTCCATTCTTTTCCATTACATTACGTTCCATTCCGTTCCATTCCATTCCAATCCATTCAATTCCATTCGTTTCTTTTTACAGGATCTCACTCTGTCACACAAGCTGCAGTGCAGTGGGGCAATCTCAGTTCACATTTCATTACACCATTCAATTACACTCCATTCCACACAACTCCACTCCACTCCATTCCATCACACTCCATTCCACTCCACTCCATTACCTTCCATTCTTTTCTTTCGAAAGGATCTCCCTCTTTCACGCAGGGTGGAGTGCAGTGGCACAATCATAGCTCTCATTTCATTTAAGTCCTTTCCATTCCATTCCATTCCATCACATTCCATTCCTTTCCATTCCAATAGACTCCACACCAAACAACTCCACTCCATTATATTCCGTGTCGCTCCATTCCACTCCATTCAACACCATTCCATTCCATCCCATTCCATTCCACTCTAATCCACCCTACTCCACTCCACTCCACTCCACTCCATTCCATTCCAATCCATCACATTCCATTCCACATCATTCCAGTCTACTCCACACCACTCCACTCCAATCCACTACACTCCAATCCACTGCACTTCAATCCATTCAATTCCATTCCATTCCATTCCAATCCATTCCATTCCATTCCTTTCTTTCGACAGGATCTCACTCTTTCCCCCAGGCTGGAGTGCAGTGGCACAATCTCAGCTCACATTTCAATTCACCATTCCATTTCATTGCATTGCATTCCATTCCATTCCATTCCACTCCACCCCACCCCACTCCACTCCATTCCACTCCATTCCATTCCATTCCATGCTCTCCATTCCATTCCACTCCACTCCATTACATCCCATTCCTTTCCACTCCATTGCACTCCACCCCACTCCCCTCCACACCATTCCGTTCCATCCCATTCCACTCCACTCTACTCAACTCCACTTCACTCCATTCCATTCCATTCCATTCTATTCCATTGCACTCCATTCCATTCCATTCCTTGCTTTCGACAGGATATCACTCAGTCACCCAGGCTTGAGTGCAGTGGAACAATCTCAGCTCACATTACATTTCACAACTCTGTGGCATTCCATTGCGTTCCATTCCTTTCCATAACATTCGACTCCACTCCACTAAACTCCACTCAACTACATTGCATTCCATTCCATTCCATTCCAGTCCATTCCACTCCACTCAACTCCAGTACAATCCACTCGATGCCATTCCATCCCATTCAATTCCACTACTTTCCACTCCACTCCACTCCATTCCATTCCATTCCAATCCGTCCCATCCCATTCAACTCCATTCCACTCTACTCCACTCCACTCCACTTCTCTCCACTCCACTCCACTCCATTCCATTCTGCTTCATTCCATTCCATTCCTTTCTTTTGACAGGATCTCACTCTGTCAACCAAGCTGGAGTGCAGCAGCACAATCTCATCTCACATTTCATTTCACCATTCCATTCCATTCCATTCCATTCTATTCCATGCCATTACATTCCATTTCACTCCATTTCACACCACTCCACTTCACTCCACTCTACTCCACTCCATTCCATTCCATTTCATTCCATTCCACTCCATTCCAGTTCACTCCACTCCACTACACTACATTCCACTCCATTAGATTCAATCCCATTCCATTCCACTACATTCCACTCCACTCCACTCCACTCTACTACAGTCCATTCCATTCGATTCAACCCCATTCCTTTCCACTCCATTCCACTCCACTCTACTGCACTACAGTCCACTCCACTCCACTCCAATCCATTCCATTCCATTCCATTCCACACATTTCTTTCTACAGGTTCTCACTATATCACAGAGTCTGGAGTGCAGTGACACAATCCCAGCTCACATTTCATTTCACCATTTCATTCCATTCCATTCTAATTCATTCCATTCCAACCCACTCCACTCCACTCAACTCCACTCCTCTCCACTACATTCCATTCCATTCCACTCAATTGGAGTCCACTCCATTCCACTTGACTCCACTCCATACCATCCCATTCCATTCCACTCCATTCCACTCCTCTCGACTCCACTCCACTCCACTCCATTCCATTCCACTCCACTGCACTCCACTCCACTCCACTTCACTCCATTCCATTCCATTCCATTCCACTCAATTCAACTCCATTCCATTCCATTAATTTCTTTTGATAGGATCTCACTCTGTCACCCAACCTGGAGTGTAGTACAACAATCTCAGCTCACATTTCACTTCACCATTCCATTCCATTCCATTCCATTCCATACCATTAAATTCCATTCCATTCCATTCCTTTCCATTCCATTGCATTCCACTCCACTCCACTATAATCCATTCCATTCCATTCCATTCTATCTCATTCCAATCCATTCCACTCCACTCCACTCCATTCTACTCAATCCCATTCCATTCCACTCGATTCCACTCCACTCCACTCCACTCCCTTGCATTCCATTCCATTCCTTTCCACTCCACTCCACTCCACTCCATTCCATTCTTTACACTCCTTTACATTCCATTCCTTTCTTTCAACAGGATCTCTCTCTGTCACCCTGGCTGTAGTGCAGTGATGCAATCTCACCTCACATTTCATTTCACCATTCTATTCCATTGCATTCCATTCCATTCCATTCCTTTCCATTCCATTCCACTAAAATCCACTACATTCCACTCCACTACATTCCACTCCACTCCATTCCATTCCATTCCATTGCATTCCATTCCAATCCATTCCACTCCACTCCAGAGCACACCACTCAATTCCATTCCATCCCATTCCATTCCACTCCATTTAACACCAGTCCACTCGACTCCACTCCATTCCACTCCACTCCTTTCCATTCCACTGTATTCCATTTCACTCTGTTTCATTCCACTATATTCCATTCCACTACGTTCCATTCCATTCCTTTCTTTTGACAGGATCTCACTCTGACACCCAGGTTGGATTACAGTGCAATAATCTCACCTCACAATTTATTTCACCAGTCTATTCCATTCCATTCCAACCCATTCCCTTCCATTCCATTAAATTCCATTCCTTTCCATTCCACTCCACTCCACCCTACTCTGCTCTGCTGCACTCCATTCCATTCCATCCCATTCCATTGCACTCCATTCCACTCCACTCCTTTCCATCACATCCCATTACAGTCCACTCCACTCCACTCCATTCCATTCCATTCCATTTCACTCCTTTCCATTCCATTCCTTTCTTTCGACATGATCTAACTTTGTTACACAGGCTGGAGTGCAGTGGCACAATCTCAGCTCACATTTCACTTCACCATTCCATTTCATTGTATTGCATTCCATTCCATTCCACTCCACCCCACTCCACTCCACTCCAATCCACCCCTTTCCAATCCATTCTGTTACACTCCACTCAACTCCACTCCAATCCATTCCATTACATCCCCTTCCATTATACTCCATTGCACTCCACTCCACTCCCCTCCCCTCCACACCATTCCATTCCATCCCATTCCATTCCACTCCATTCCACTCCACTCCTATCCACTCCACTCCACTTCACTTAACTCCTATCCATTTCATTACATTACATTAAACTCCATTCCTATCAATTCCTTTCTTTCGACAGCATCTCACTCCATCACGCAGGCTGCAGTGCAGTGGAACAATCTCAGCTCACATGTCATTTCACCATTCTGTTGCATTCCATTGCATTCCATTCCATTCCATAACATTCGACTCCACTCCATTCCACTCCACTACACAACACTGCACTCAACTCCATTTCATTCCATTTCATTCCACTCCATTCCATTTCATTCCACTCCGTTCCACTCCACTCCACTCCAGTACAATCCACTCGATCCCATTCCATCCCATTCAATTCCACTCCATTCCACTCAACTCCACTCCACTCCATTCCATTCCAATCCATCCCATCCCATTCCACTCCAGTCCACTTCACTCCACTCCTCTACACTCCACTCCATTCTGTTCCATTCCAATCCATTCGATTCCATTCCTTTCTTTCAAAAGGATCTCACTCTGTCACTGGGCTGGAGTTCAACGGCACAATCTCAGGTCACATTTCATTTCATCCTTCCATTCCATTTCATTCCATTCCATTCCATTGCATTTCAATCAATTCCATTCCATTCCACTCTACTCCACTCCACTCCTTTCCATTCCCTTCCATTCCATTCCAGTGCACTCCACTCCACTACTGTCCACTCCACTCCATTAGATTAAATCCCATTCCATTCCACTCCATTCCATTCCACTCCAGTCCACTCTACTCCACTCCATTGAATTCCATTCGATGCCATTCCATTCCACTCCATTCCACTCCACACCACTACACTTTAATCCACTCCACTCCACTCCATTCCAAACCATTCCATTCCATTCAACTATATTCCATTCCATACCTTTCTTTCGACAGGATATCACTCGGTCACAGAGTCCAGAGTGCCGTGACACAATCTCAGCTACCATTTCATTTCACCATTCCTTTCTATTCCATTCAGTTTCATTCCATTCCAAACCACTCCATTCCAATCCACCCAACTCCAATCCACCTCAATACATTCCATTCCATTCCACTCCACTCGAGTCCACTCCACTCCAATCCACTCCATCCCATCCCATTCCATTCCAATCCATTCCACTCCAGTCGACGCCACTCCACTCCATTCAATTACATTATATCCCATTCCATTCCATTCCATTCCACTCCATTCCAATCGACTCCACTCCATTCCATTCCATTCCAATCCATCCCATCCCATTCCACTCCAGTCCACTTCACTCCACTCCTCTGCACTCCACTCCATTGTATTCTATTCTGATCCCTTCGATTCCATTCCTTTCTTTCAAAAGGATCTCACTCTGTGACCGGGCTGGAGTTCAATGGCACAATCTCAGGTCACATTTCATTTCACCATTCCATTCCATTCCATTCCATTCCATTCCATTCCATTCCATTCTATTGCATTTCAATCAATTCCATTCCATTCCACTCCACTCCACTCCACTCCTTTCCATTCCCTTCCATTCCATTCCACTCCATTCCAGTGCACTCCACTCCACTCCACTACTGTCCACTCCACTCCATTAGATTAAATCCCATTCCATTCCACTCCATTCCACTCCACTCCAGTCCACTCTACTCCACTCCATTGAATTCCATTCAATGCCATTCCATTCCACTCCATTCCACTCCACACCACTACACTCTAATCCACTCCACTCAACTCCATTCCAACCCATTCCATTCCATTCAACTCTATTCCATTCCATAACTTTCTTTCGACAGGATACCACTCTGTCACAGAGTCCAGAGTGCAGTGACACAATCTCAGCTACCATTTCATTTCACCTTTCCTTTCTATTCCATTCAACTTCATTCCATTCCAACCCACTCCATTCCAATCCACCCAACTCCAATCCACCTCAATACATTCCATTCCATTCCACTCCACTCGAGTCCACTCCACTCCAATCCACTCCATCCCATCCCATTCCATTCCAATCCATTCCACTCCAGTCTATGCCACTCCACTTCATTCCATTCCATTACATCCCATTCCATTCCACTCCATTCCACTCCACTCCACTGCACTTCCCTCCACTCCACTTCAATCCATTCCATTCCATTCCATTCCTTTCCTTTCTTCAGACAGGATCTCACTCTCTCACCCAGGCTGGAGTGCACCACAACAATCTCAGCTAACATTTCATTTCACCATTCCATTCCATTCCATTCCGTTCCACTCTGCTCCACTACAATCCATTCCATTCCACTCCATTCCATTTCATTCCAATCCATTCCACTCCACTACAATCCATTTCACGCAATCCCATTCCATTCGACTCCATTCCATTGCACTCCATTCCACTCCACTCCACTAAACTACAGTCCAATCCTCTCCACTCATTTCCACTCCATTCCTTTACAGTCCATTCCTTTCCTTTCTTTTGTCAGTATCTCACTCTGTGACACAGGCTGGAGTGCAGTCACACAATCTTAGCTCACATGTAATTTCACTATTCCATTCCATTGCGTTCCATTTCATTGCATTACATTGCATTCCATTCCATTCCACACCATTCCATTCCATTCCATTTTATTATGCCCCATTCCTTTCCATTTCTTTCTTTTGACAGGATCGAACTCTGTCTCCATGCTGGAGTACAGTGGCCCAATCTCAGCTCAAATGTCCTTTCACCATTCCTTTCCACTTCATTCCGTTCCATTCCATTCCATTCCATTACACTCCACTCCACTCCACTCCACTCCATTCAACTCCACTCCAATCCACCACATTCCAATCTTTTCAGATCCAGTCCATTCCACTCCACTACAGTCCACACACTCCATTCCATTCCATCCCATTCCATTCCACTATATTCCACTCCACTCCACTCCACTCCATTCAACTCCACTCCAATCCACCACATTCCAATCTTTTCAAATCCAGTCCATTCCACTCCACTACAGTCCACAACACTCCATTCCATTCCATCCCATTGCATTCCACTATATTCCACTCCACTCCACTCCACAACACTCCACACGATTCCACTCCACTCCATTACATTCCATCACATTCCATTCCACTAAATTCCACTCAACTCCACTCAACTCCACTCTACTCCACTGCACTCCTTTCCATTCAATTCCTTTCTTTTGAAAGGATCTCACTGTCTCCCAGGCTGAAGTGTAGTGGCACAGTCTCAGGTCCACTCCACTCCACACCACTCCACACCACTACACTCCACTCCATTACATTACATCACATTACATTCCAATAAATTCCACTTCATTCCACTCAACTCCACTCCACCCCACTGCACTCCATTCCATTCAATTCCTTTTCTTTTGACAAGATCTCACTCTTTCTCTCAGGCTGAGGTGTAGTGGCACAGTCTCAGGGCACATTTCAATTCACCATTCCATTCCATTCTATTCCACTCATTTACATTCCATTCCATTGCATTCCATTCCTTTCCAGTCCACTCCACTCACCACTCCATTCCACTCCAGTCCACTACACTCCACATCACTCCACTCCATTCCATCCATCCCATTCCAATCCATTCCATTCCATTCCATTCAACTCCACTCCACTCCACTCCATTCCTTTCCACTCCATCCCATTCCATTCCACTCCACTCCACTCCATTCCATTCCACTCCACTCCATCCCATTCCATTCCATTCCACTCCACTTCATTCCATCCCATCTCATTCCATTCCACTTCATTCCAATCCAATCCACTCCAATCCACTCCACTAAACTCCACTCCATTCCATTCCATAACATTTCATTCCACTCCACTCCACTCCACTCTACTGAATTCCATTCCATTCTATCCCATTCCATTCCATTGCATTTCATTCCAATCCATTCCATTCCATTCCTTTCTTTTCACAGGTTCTCACTCTGTCACACAGGCTGAGTGCAGTGGCGCAATCTCAGCTCACATTTCATTTCACCATTCAATTACACTCCATTCCGCACAACTCCACTCCACTCCATTCCATCCCACTCCATTCCATTCCACTCCATTACTTTCCATTCCTTTCTTTCGAAAGGATCTCACTCTTTCACACAGGGGGGAGTGCAGTGGCACAATCACAGCTCTCATTTCATTTAAGCATTCCTTTACATTCCATTCCATTCAATCGCATTCCATTCCTTTCCACTCCAATCCACTCCACTCGAATCCACTCCACTCCATTCAATTCCATTTCGCTCCACTCCACTCTATTGAACACCATTCCATTCCATCCCATTCTATTCCACTCTAATCCAACGTACTCCACTCCACTCCAGTCCACTCCATTCCATTCAAATCCATCTCATTTCATTCCACCTCATTCCAGTGCAGTCCACACCACTCCACTCCAATCCACTACACTCCAATCCCATCCACTTCACTACATGCAATTCCATTCCATAACATTCTCCTCCACTCCATTGCATTCCTTTCTTTCGACAGGATCTCACTGTTTCACCCAGGCTGGAGTGCAGTGGCACAATCTCAGTTCACATTTCAATTCACCATTCCATTTCATTGCATTCCATTCTATTCCATTAGATTCCACTCCACCCTACTCCACTCCATTCCACTCCTTTCCATTCCATTCAATTCCACTCCACTCAACTCCACTCCACTCCACTCCATAACTTCCCATTCCATTCCACTCCATTGCACTCCTCTCCACTCCACTCCTTTCTGCACCACTCCATTCCATCCCATTCCATTCCACTCCATTCCACCCCACTCCATTCAACTCCACTTCACTCCATTCCATTCCATTCCATTACGTTGCACTCCATTCCATTACATTCCTTTCTTTCTATAGAATATCACTCAGTCACCCAGGCTGGAGTGCAATGGAACAAACTCAGCTCACATTTCATTTCACCATTCTGTTGCATTCCATTGCATTCCATTCTATTCCATATCATTCGACTTCACTCCACTCCACTCCACTCCACTAAACTGCACTTAACTACATTCCATTCCATTCCATTCCATTCCAGTCCAGTCCACCCCACTCCACTCCAGTACAATCCACTCGATCCCATTCAATCCCATTCAATTCCACTCCACTCCACTCTACTCCATTTCATTCCAACCTGTCCCATCCCATTCCACTCCATTCCACACCACTCCACTCCGCTCCACTGCATTCCACTCTATTCCATTCAGTCCCATTCCATTCCACTCCGTTCCACTCCACTCCACTACACGCCAGTCCACTCCACTCCACTCCATTCCATTCCATTCAACACCATTCCATTCCATACCTTTCCTTCGACAGGATCTCAGTCTGTCACTGAGGCTGGAGTGCAGTGACAAAATGTCAGCTCACATTTTTTTCACCATTCCATTCCATTCCATTCCATTCCATTCTCTTTCATTCCATTCCAATCCACTCCACTCCACTCAACTACACTCCACTCCACTACATTCCTTTCCATTCCACTCAACTTGAGT
This sequence comes from Pongo abelii, assembly GCF_028885655.2. Classification (NCBI taxonomy): domain Eukaryota; kingdom Metazoa; phylum Chordata; class Mammalia; order Primates; family Hominidae; genus Pongo; species Pongo abelii. The sequence continues at coordinate 14,843,545 of NC_071998.2, read as the reverse complement.
CCACTCCACTCCACTCCACTCCATACCATCCCATTTCATTCTACTCCATTCTACTCCACTGCACTCCACTCCACTCCACTCCATTCCATTCCATTACATCCTATTCTATTCCACTCCATTCCACTCCAATGCACTCCACCCCACTCCCCTCCACTCCACTTCACTCCATTCCATTCCATTCCATTCCACTCCATTCCATTCCACTCCATTCCACTCCTTTCCTTTCTTTCAACAGTATCTCACTCTGTCACCCAGGCTGGATGTTGTACAACGATCTAAGCTCACATTTCTTTTCACAATTCCATTCCATTCCATTCCATTCCATTGCATTCCATTCCTTTCCATTCCATTCCCTTCCACTATACTGCACTACAATCCATTCCATTCCATTTCATTCTATTTCATTCCAATCCGTTCCACTCCCCTCCCCTCTATTCCACTCAATTCCATTCCATTCCACTCGATTCCACTACACTACTCTCCACTCCATTCCATTCCATCCCATTCCATTCCTCGCCATTCCACTAAACTACACTCCACTTCACAACACTCTTTTCCACTCCATTCCATTCCATTCCATTCCATTCCTTTCTTTGACAGGATCTCACTCTGTGACACAGTCTGGAGTTCAGTGGCACAATCTCAGCTCACATTTAATTTCACCGTTAGATTCCATTGCATTCCATTTTGTTCCATTCTATTGCATTCCCTTCCATTCCATACCATTCGACTCCACTCCACTCCACACCACTTTAGTCCACTCCATTCCGTTTTATTCCATTCCATTCCACTACATTCCAATCCATTCCACTCCACTCCACTCAATTCCATTCCATCCCATTCCAGTCCACTCAATTCTACTCCACTCCACTCCACTCCATTCCATTCCATTCCAACCCATTCCATGCCATTCCTTTCCAATCCCCTCCACTCCAGTCCACTCCACTCCACTCCATTCCACTCCATTCAATTCCTTTCCAATCCATTACACTCCATTCCATTCCATTCCTTTCATTTCTTTTCACAGGATCTCACTCTGTCACGCAGGCTGGAGTGAAGTTGCACAATCTCAGCTCACATTTCATTTCACCATTCCACTCCATTGCATTCCCTTGCATTCCATTACATTGCATTCCATTGCTTTCCATTCCACTGTACTCCACTCCAGTCCACTCCACTCCACTCCAATCCACTCCTTTCCATTCCTTTCCATTCCACTCCACTCCCTCATCTCCATTCCATTCCATTCCATTGCATTCCATTCCATTACAATCCACTCCACTCCACTGCACTCCATTCCACTCCATTCCATTCTATTACCCTACATTCCACTCCATTCCTTTCTTTCGCCAAGGTCTCTCTGTCACCCTGGCTGGAGTACAGTGGCGCCATCTCAACTCATATTTCATTTCACCATTCCCTTCCATTCCATTCCATTCCATTCCATTCCACTCCATTCCACTCCACTCTACTCCATTCCACTCCACTCCAATCTACTCCATTCCACTCTTTTCATTTCCAGTCTTTTCCACTCCACTCCACTCCACTCTACTCCATTCCATTCCATCCCATTCCATTCCACTACATTCCCCTCCACTCCACTCCACACCACTCCACACAACTCTACTCCATTCCATTCCATTTCTTCCTATTCCATTCCACTCCATTCCATTAAACTCCACTCCACTCAACTCCACTCCACTCCACTACATTCCATTTCATTCCATTCCATTCCATTCCACTTCATTCCATTCAATTCCTTTCTTTTAACAGGCTCTCACTCTGTCACCCTCGGTGGAGTGCAGTGGCACAATCTCAGCTCACATTCATTTCACCATTCCATTCCATTCCGTTCCATTCCATTCCATTCCATTCCTTTAAATTCCACTCCACTCCATTCCCCTCCACTCCACTCCATTCCGTTTAACTCCATCTCATTTCATTCCACTCCACAACACTCCAATCCACTCCCCTCCCCTCCATTCCATTCCATTCCATTCCAATCCATTCCATTCCATTCCACTCCACTCCACTCCAATACACTCCATTCCACTCTTTTTTCGATTCCAGTGCATTCCACTCCATTCCACTCCACGCTGTTCCATTCCATCCCATTCCATTCCACTACATTCCACTCCACTCCACACCACTCTACACCACTCCACTCCATTCCTTTCCATCCCATCAATTCCACTCCATTCCATTCCACTCCACCTCACTGAACTCCAGTGAACTCCACTGCATTCCATTGCATTCCATTCCATTCCATTGCACTCCATTCCATTAAATTCTTTTTTTTACAGGATCTCACTCTGTCTCCCAGGCTGAAGTGTAGTGGCACAATCTCAGGTCACATTGCATTTCACCATTCCATTGCATTCCATTCCATTCCATTTCTTTCCATTCCATTCCATTGCATTCCATTCCATTCCATTTCTTTCCATTCCATTCCATCGCATTCCATTCCATTCCATTTCTTTCCATTCCATTCCATCGCATTCCATTCCACTCCACTCCAGTTCAGTCCATTCCGTCCCATTCCATTCCACTCCATTCCATTCCACTCCACTCCACACCACTACCCTCCATTCCATCCATCCCATTCCATTCCATTCCATTGAACTCCAATCCACTCCACTCCACTCCATTCCATTCCACTCCATCCCATTCCATTCCACTCCATCCCATTCCATTCCACTCCATCCCATTCCATTCCACTCCACTACACTCCAATCCACTCCTCTCCCCTCCATTCCATTCCATGCCATTCCATTCCATTCCATTCCATTCCACTCCATTCCACTCCATTCCACTCCATTCCATCTCATTGCATTCCACTGCATTCCTCTCCACTCCACTCCATTGCACTCCATTCCATTGCTTTCTATCCCATTCCATTCCACTCCATTCCACTCCACTCCACTGCACTCTACTCCATTGAATTCCATTCCATTCCACTCCATTCCATTCCATTCCTTTCTTTCGACAGAATCTCACTTTGTTACACAGGCTGGAATGCAGTGGCACAATCTCAGCTCTCATTTCATTTTACCATTCCATTCCATTCCATTCCACTCCACTCCACTCCACTCCCTTCCCCTCGACTCCATTCCATGCCATTCAACTCCACTCTACTCCACTCGAATCCACCCCTCTCCAATCCATTCAAATACTTTCCACTCCACTCCATTCTGCTCTACTCCACTCCACTCCATTCCACTTCATTGCATCAAATTCCATTCCACTCCATTCCACTCCACTCCACTCCCATCCACTCCACTGCTCTCTACTGCACTCCATTCCATTGCTTCCCAACACACTCCAGTCAATTCCATTCCCTTCTTCCAACTGGATCTCACCCTGTAACCCAGGCTGGAGTGTCGTGACAGAATCTCAGCTCACATTTCATTTCTCCGTTCCATTCCATTCCATTCGATTCCATTTCATTCCATGCGACTCCATTCCATTCCCTTCTTTCAACAGTATCTCACTGTGTCACACAAGCTGTAGTGCAGTAGCACAATTTCATATCATATTTCATTTCACCATTCCATTCCACTCCATTCCACTCCACTCCACTCAATGCCGTTCCACTCCATTCCATTCCACTCCATTCCATTCCACTCCATTCCATTCCACTCCATTCCTTTCCATTTCTTCAACAGGATCTCATTCTGTCACCCAGGCTGGAGTGCATTGGCACAAT